>NC_140180.1:71089215-71640762 GCF_963971535.1 Notolepis coatsorum | reverse complement strand
AATCACTATCATATGTCTCAATGGGCTTCACAGGCCCACATCACGATGGAGACCACACCCCGACCATAACTCTAATTCTCATTCTCATCTAATCTGACAAGGCAGCAACTCGCTGCAGGCTGGTGCGTTGGTGTGGATTTGTGTGACATCATGCTGTGAGCTTTTTAACCCCCCCCCCCCCCCCCCTCAATCCCTCATCTTCTGCTGTGATGGATTGGCCACCGCAGTGTGGGGACTTGCCTCCAGTTCAACTATGTTATTGTTCTAGCAAAGGCATTGCACATTTCATAACATTTCCCCCTCAGTTTTTGGTTGTTGTTGATTGTTACTGTAGGATGTTATTGTGGTTGCACAATTTGAAAGCTCATGATATTGATGTTATTTCAATCAATTTAAACTTGGCCCATTTCATGACTATTTTGTTGAGGCGAGGGGGGCCCCAAATAATTTTGGTCCACCTAAGGGGGGCCTGACAGAAATAGTTTGAGAACCACTGCACTACACCCACATTGTCTGATTAGATGTGAAATGAGACCTAAGGACATCTCCCCAAGCAGGACACAAGTATGGAATAAAATACATATATACGAGATATAAGCATAAATATTAATAGAAATGTATATAATTACATATTGATATAAATATAAAATATTATAAATACATATTGAATATATATATGTATATACACATATACATACATACAGTATACACACATCCGCACGCACACATGCGAGCCCACACACAGCAACAACATCCCTGAATGTGCAAATACATGGAAACTAAACTTGCATTGACTAAACTAAACTGTGTCAATCTCAGCACCAGGCTGCTCATATAACATGAAAATAGATGTGTTGGATTTAAATGTATCCAGAGAGTTCGTCTCCCTCATTGCAGCAGCTGATTCCAGGGAGAGTGAGGCAGGGGAATGATTTCTTAGGCTATAAAACACGTTTTTCACGACAGACATTTCCATGTATCATATAGATGGGTAATCACAGCTGTTAACTATTAATAATGGATCCATTCCACGTAGGTGTGTTAGTGAGCCAATAGGCTCCAGGGCTCTCTCACACCTAACTGGCAGTGTGATGGACCCAGTGTCTTTGTTATTACTTACAGCTGGGCGACAGCGGCTCAGGTAACCGAAAGGTTCCCGGTTCGATTCCGGCTCCTCTCGGCAGTGTGTCGAAGTGTCCTTGAGCAAAACACTTAACCCCTAACAGCTCCCAGTGAGTGGGTTGGCACCTTGCATGGTTGCATCCGCCGTCGGTGTGTGAATGTGTGAGTGAATGGGTGAATGTGAGGCAGTCTTTCTATAACACGTCAAACAATAGGGGGTAACGTTAGGTATTTTCCCCCTGCATGTGAGGAATTAATTAGAGAATTAATAATTAATGTAATCAATGCAATGTCCTAAGTAATACCAACATATACGTGTGCGCCTGTTTGTGTGTGTGTGTGTGTGTGTGTGTGTGTATGTGTGTGTGTGTGTGTGTGTGTGTGTGTGTGTGTGTGTGCATGCGTGCGTGCGTGCGTGCGTGCGTGCGTGTGTGCGTGCGTGCGTGCGTGCGTGCGTGCGTGCGTGCGTGCGTGCGTGCGTGCGTGCGTGCGTGCGTGCATGCGTGCGTGTGTGTGTGTGTTTCAAGAGAAATGTTACAGGGGTTATTAGCCAGGTGCTAAAGGAAGATCCTGGATGTCTGGCACAGTAACCCCAACCCATCCCTGCATCCATTTAACCCAACAAGAAGTTCTGAATTGCTCCAGACAAGTGTGGGAAGAGGGTGGGGGGGGTGCAGGACGTCAACATGAATTCTCTTCTCAGTCCGGGGCCAAACCAGACCATAATAATCACTGGGGGCGACGCCCTCCTATTCCTTTACACATGAACTTAAAACATTTTACCAATACACAGGATCTGATGTCACCATCCCCGGTGCTAAGAACGAATGGATCTCATTGAGAGCATTCCAGTCGAGTAACACACACACACACACACACACACACACACACACACACACACACACACACACACACACACACACACACACACACACACACACACACACACACACACACACACACACACACACACACACACACACACACACACACACACACACACACACACACACACACACGATCACATGTACACTGATAGACCACAGGAGACAAAAGCATGCCAGCGGTCAAATCGCTACCATATGTCATCCTGTTTTGTGCCCACCGGGAGGTCATTTTGAACATTATACAATTACACCAGATAGGCTTACAGTGTAGCAGTCTGGTAAAGGTTTGGCTTTAACCTCTTTCCTTCCTCTACAGCTCACTCCTTCAAGATCCATGATTGACCAACATAATCACAAAGAACCAGACACACTAGGTCAGAATGGCAGGAGAATCCATCCAATGAGCTTCCAATCTAAAGTCTCGGGACAGACTGTACGATTTTTTTTTCTTCAAATAATTTACAACTGGTCAAAAACCAAGGAGAGTTTACACTGAACGACTGTTCTTTAATAAATACCTTGCGACGGCAATCGGAAACGTGTGGCAAAAACAAATTAAAGCTGTTTGAAAAAAGAGGTCCTGGCTAGTCTGGAGTTGATCAGGAGGGCCAGGCTTGGTCACAGGACAGGATTATCTGTGCCAACCATCGGATCCAAGTCTCCTGACCACCTGAACTTTTCCCCGATTGGCACAGATTCACTCCGGTCTTGAGATTCAATCAGTCTAATGTACAAGTAAAGCTGTGGCAACAACTGCTGTCACCACCTACTGTAAGTTGATCATTTATTTCGAATCATTTTGGAGCACTGGTCTACTGTAAGTATCTTACTTACTGTAACATACAGCATACATAACCATCAACTAACATGAGCATGGATAAACAGACTGCACATATTGTAATTACAGTAAACAAACTATTCTTATAAAAGGTTTGTTTTGAGGTATGTTTCTTTAAAATGTATAATAAATAAATAGAGATAGATAGATAGATAGAGATATAGATAGATATATAGATATATAGATAGATAGATAGATAGATAGATAGATAGATAGATAGATAGATAGATAGATAGATAGATAGATAGATAGATAGATAGATAGATAGATAGATAGATAGATAGATAGATAGATAGATAGATAGATAGATAGATAGATAGATAGATAGATAGATAGATAGATAGATAGATAGATAGATAGATAGATAGATAGATAGATAGATAGATAGATAGATAGATAGATAGATAGATAGATAGATAGATAGATAGATAGATAGATAGATAGATAGATAGATAGATAGATAGATAGATAGATAGATAGATAGATAGATAGATAGATAGATAGATAGATAGATAGATAGATAGATAGATAGATAGATAGATAGATAGATAGATAGATAGATAGATAGATAGATAGATAGATAGATAGATAGATAGATAGATAGATAGATAGATAGATAGATAGATAGATAGATAGATAGATAGATAGATAGATAGATAGATAGATAGATAGATAGATAGATAGATAGATAGATAGATAGATAGATAGATAGATAGATAGATAGATAGATAGATAGATAGATAGATAGATAGATAGATAGATAGATAGATAGATAGATAGATAGATAGATAGATAGATAGATAGATAGATAGATAGATAGATAGATAGATAGATAGATAGATAGATAGATAGATAGATAGATAGATAGATAGATAGATAGATAGATAGATAGATAGATAGATAGATAGATAGATAGATAGATAGATAGATAGATAGATAGATAGATAGATAAACATTCTAAATGGTAAATGGTGCATTTATATAGCGCGTTTATCCAAAGAGCTTTACAATTCACACACCGACGGCAGAGGCAGCCATGCAAGGTGCCAACCTGAGGAGCGGCTGGGTAGCGCAGTGGACTAAGCACTCGCCTACCACCGCAGAGACTCTGGGATCGAATCCAGCTGTCAGCGGTACCTCCGGCTTGGTCAGTCGTCCCTACTAACACAATTGGCAGCCGGTGGGGTATGTATTCTGGTCATTGTAAACTGCAACTCATACTGGTCGGACGGGGCACCTGTTCAGAAATGGAGGGGATCTGGGGGGAATAGCGTGAACCTCTGCACCCGTTAATTTCCCCCAGCAGAGCGTACTACGGGTATTGCACTACCACCCCTGCAGGATTTATACAACAGGAGGTGTTGTGAAGGATCAGATTAAACCGAATATATATATTTATTTATGGATATATATTTAATAGTATTTGTATATCGTTTGATATCCCCGGTATATTCCTTGTACATATACACTGAATATCCCTTTAGTCTACTAACAGCCCATAATAGTTTCATTCTACCATTGGACGAGAACCTGGCGCCAGCAGCCAAGCCCCTTGGTTCAAGTTCAATCGTGCCGACGAACATGTCGTTACAAGCCCGGTTCCGCGTAGGAATACGTCTGGCGAAATACGAATGGTACTATTTGTTCACAGCGCATATATATATGGCGCAAGTAAAGTAGAACTTTCTTTTAGTCCATTAGTCCTTTACCCTCCAACCTAGTAACAGACGTGAAGCCTCACCCACGACGCACGTGTGGTGCAGTATGGCCTACTTGGCCTCAGAATAGGCATTGAGACATCGTGTGGATTAATAGTTGAATTGTCATAGTTTGGCACTATACCGTCGAGTGGGACGTATTTCTATTAAGTTAATAATAGTCTATTATGTATGGTGCATCGTTCGGTTAGAGTTATAAAGTGAGCAGTACCCCCATCGTTCCTGGCGTTATCTAGAGTCTTAACCAGGCTGGGCAGACCACGTGTGGTGCTTGCATCCGAGGAGCTCTGGGCCAGGACGAGTGGACCTGTACATTGGATTACTTCACCCGGACGACGGCGAGCCCTCCACGGCTTGGATTATCTACATGCTTTGGGTGCTTTGATTATGCCATGGATAACAGCCAACACTGCTGAGTGTTGGAACTACCCCCCCGAGAGGAGTCCAGGTGAGACGGCGCTCTACCCCGAGTGAGGTCGCCTCACGTCTCTTCGTTGTGGACCGGCAGCGACCGTCTACAAGAGGGCCCAGCTGTATTCATCTGTGGACCGAGGTTCTGTGGGCACCGTGTTCAGCACTCTGAATTCTCCCAAGAAATCGTCGGCCAGATGGGATATCGCCAGCGGCTCTCCTAACCCCCCCCCCCCCCCCTACTGACTTACAACCAGCGGGACCCCCCTTTAGTGTATCCAGCTATAATCATTTAAGTACCATCGCTATAGTTCCCTAAAGAACCAGGTTGTATACTTGCTCCCTGCGTAACCAGAGATTGGACATTCAATGTTGATTTACCTACGAATACTCATTTGCCATACAAGTGCATTCAAATCATAAATGTCATTAAGTGAACGTTGTATATACCCTTTGCTATATAAAATATTCGATTTATACATTTGTGTGGACTTCGTTTCATCAGGTGGGAAAGTGTTCATCATATCTACATCATGTACTGTGTGGCCAGTATTTAAAGTACATAAAGCAGGTAGTGGTTTAATGATACCATACTTATCAATACAGTCAGGGAATTGTACCCCTCAGTTACAGGAGGTGCAAATCCAGATCCTGCAGAATAATGAAAGACCCTCACCCCCCCCCCCCCCCCCCAACAACAGCCTGTTCAAGCTGCTGCGGTCAGGCAAGTGCCTCCATATATACGCAGCAAGAACAGAGAGACTAAGGCTCAGCTTCTTCCCTCAGGCCATCAGAACACTGAACACTGATCTCTCCACACACAAGCACACATGAACACACACACACAACATTCTACACTCGCTCACACACAAACGCACCATAGGTCACTTTAAACACACAAGAAAATGTCACTTTAAAGGAAGGGGAAAAGGACACTTTAAGAAAATAACTTGTTGTGATTGTTGCATAGTATAGTTAGTAACAGCAAGCATAGCATAAAGACATAGAAGTTAAACTGCACAGTGTATAGGAGTGTACATAGGATCCAGTGCGTTTAAGTGATTTATTATGTCTATTCTAGTTATCTTATTATGATTACTACTATATTACTATTGTTTTATTTATACAATCGTAGCGGGCATGGCCAACCGCATTTCACTGTATGCCCTGGTATGTGATGAATAAACTCTTGAATCTTGAATCTTACAGCACCTTTATTTTCAACACTAACCAAAGATAGCGGTGACAGAAAATCTATAGTAGTCTTCACTGGTTAAAGGCCCTTAATCAATGATCCAAGCGTAAACAAATTAGTAGCCCCCAACACCACTAGACAACAGATACATGTTTAATTGTATTTGCTTGTATTTCGTGTCTTGGGTTTGTTTACCATACAAAATATTGGAGTAAAATAGACCTATATATACTACTATATAATATTTTCTAGGGCTGTGCCTGACTAAGGATTTGGATAGTCAACTTTGATTGGCCGAAATTAGCCACAAAAAAAATTGAAAAGAAAAAGTATATATATAGCCTATATATATATATATATATATATATTTTTTTTTTATTTTTTTTATTTTTTTTTATCATTCCATTTGGGCTGTGGGGGTGCTTAATGTCTGAAGGAGTCGACGGAAGGCTTATTGTCCTCTGCAAAAGCATGCAATTGGTCCACTGATGGATACATCTTGATATTGATATTGATATTGATTGATATGATCGCAGCCCCTGAACTGTGGAACAGCATCCCCACCTCCATTAGGCTCGCCCCCTCGATAGATGCCTTCAAATCGAGGCTCAAAACCCACTTCTACCTACTAGCCTTTCCCGTTCACTGACTCATGCCCTGTTTTCCTATGTGTTTGCCATGTGTGCCCTCCCATAAAACGGAGTGTGATTGTTGTCAATATGTATCTATGTGTATCTACCCTCTGTACAGCACTTTGGTTGACACGTGTCATGTTAAATGTGCTATATAAATAAATCTGATTGATTGATTGATTGATTGATATTTGTCTAGTCTAGTGTGTTCATTAGATGGGTGAAATCCTCTTTCAGTGCCTCTGTGCCTGTTTTCTTAGGCAGTTAGCCTCTGGTATGTGTGTCATTAGCGTTAGCCACGCTGCTAGGCCTCTTTTCTTTTGGAAAGAATGATATAAAAGAATTTTAAATTAAAATTTTGTTTGTATTTAATTTTTTTATTATTTTTTAAACAAACATATAAACAAACATGACAACACACGATAAGATATACAAGCATTATTAACAGTGCACATCCAATGAAATCACCATATAGTTAAATGTCTTATACAGAATATACCACCAATACCTGCTATCTAATACCCTACACACATATGCTCCAGCTCGTACCCCCCCCCCCTCCCGGACCCCCCATTGGATAATCCATCCATTATCCCTCGCTCCTAACCAGACACTACCATTATATGCTAGCTTTTATTTTCTCCACCACTTCTAACCACATTGTCATTTTGGATTCATTGAGACGCAAAATTCTTGCTGTAGATATTTCTTGATAAATCACATCGAGATATGTAATAATCCAGACCTTTCGGCACATTTCTTCCGGTTGGAACGATCGTGATGCTATCAGCTTTTTAGCCACTGTGATACCCGATAAAACCAATCTCTTTAGCTGTGGATGTACTGCATCCTCGAAAACATCATTCAGCAGTAATATAGAGGGATGTACAGGTATATTCATGGTTAAGAGATTTGATAATTGCTGGGTCACCTCTTTCCAGAATATCTTAACTGGTGGGCAGTCCCAGTACGTGTGCATAAATGTCCCCTCGTCCCCATTTGTACATAAGGAGCATTTGGAGTCTTGTTTAAGACCCATTTTTTTCAGTCTTATAGGAGTCAAGTATGTCCTGTGAATATAGTTAAGATTTATTTGTTGATGGTCCGGGTTCCTTGATGTAAATCTAACATTTGCCCAGGCTTCTTGCCAATCAAAATCACTTTCCAGGTCTGGTATATCCCTCCTCCAGACGGAGTCTAGGTGGAGGGTTTCAATCTGAAACAAAACCTCTCGATGTCTCTCTTTCATAGAAGAATTTGTGGTATCTGTGGTGTTCAATTGGTATCTTCAAACATAACAATAACTGTGTGTAAAAAAAATTGTGGACTTGGTGAGATAAACATTTTTGCGTATTTCTTCATAACTACAAAAACCCTGTTTGTTAAAAACATCACCTAATGAGTGTATGCCTTGCTTTTCCCATATAGGGAATCTTATAGGTCGTTTTCCAATCAAGAGTGCTGTGAGGATTGGCCCATTCCCGCCACACGCTTCAAGGTACTGTGAGGAGGATTGGCTCATTGCCGCCACACGCTTCTAGGTCAATTACCAATTGCCGTCACGCACCTGTTGTTTGTTTGTAATCAGCGCTCCAGAGCCCTTCATATACTCGGGTCTTTCTGTCAGTCGTTGTCGGGTCGTTTTGGATTACCACTGCTACTGCCTGTTCCCCCCGTTGTTGTGCCCCGTCTGTTTTTCTTCAGGACGTCTATGGAAGTCGCCGCTGTTGTGTATCTCTATCATCCGTTGGAGCTGTGCCTCGTTGCCCGCTTTGCGCATTTACGCTTTGGTGAGTTTTTGGAACGAACCTTTTGGATTCTCTGTTTTCTGTGTGTTTGGATAACACCGAAGATTTGCCGTTTTTGTTTTGTACTGGACTCAGCTAAACTTGTGTGTTGGTAACACTGAAGATTAAGTCACGTGGGATTGTACTGGGCTCAGCTAAACTTGTGTGTTGGTAACACTGAAGATAAGTCACGTGTGATTATACTGGACTCAGCTAAGGAGGACTGGACTGCCTCTGTATTCCGTTGGCTTGTTTATTGACCACTCTCTCTCTCTCTCTCCGTTCCTCCCCGAATTGGATCCTGGAGTAGCTGCAGAGCCGCAGAGGCAGTGGCGCTACGCCGCTTCACCATCTCAATACCGGGACGATCTGCAGAGCCGCAGACAACTCTGCCAAGAACATTCTCCCCTTTGTTGTTCTTATTGTTATTTCGCTCATTCCTGTTTCAGAAATAAATACGCCCTAGTCTTTGGCTAACTCTGAACTACCTGTCTGTGCCGTGCTGTTGGGGTCGGTTTCAAACCATAACAAGTGCATTGTTATTGAATAAGGGAGTATGATTATGCCATTTTTGTGGGTTAGGATATTTTTTTTGTGTTTCACGCCATATCCGGATCGCATGAGTAATTATGGGGCCACATTTCCGTTCGCATTTCTTAATAGATAATTTAGTGTATGCTATGTCCTTCAGTCTATGTGGGGCTACTATATTTTCTTCTAATTTTTTCCAGGATACTAATGCTTGGGGATCAAACCATGTTGTCAATGGTCTTAAAGTGTACGCCTTAAAATAGTGGAAAAAATCTCTCTTTGTTTCTCTGTGCGGTGGATCTTTTTATACGTGGTGGTTTGTTATTCCAAATAAATTTGTATGTGGAGGAGTGTAATTTTTTCCAGTAACCCTCTGGAGGGGGTAGTGGTAGTGTTACAAAGGGTCAGATTAAACCGAATATATATATTTATTACTTGAGATATATTGTATAATATTTGTATATCGTCTGATATCCCTTGTATATTCTTTGTACATATACACGGAATATCCCTTTACCTAGGTACAGGCCAGACCATAATATTCGTTCTCCTATTGGACAGCGACCCCTAGGCGCCAACGGCCATACCCCCAATGGCAAGTTCAAAGCTACCGCTAAGACATGTCTCAACATGTCCAGGTTTGCGCAGTAATACGAGACAGAACTGAGGTTGGCACTAGATTATTCACCTTACGTATAAATACGGCGCAGGTGGATACAGCAGCACTTAGTAACTTAGCCTAAAAGTGAGTTGACCCAAAACGTTGAAGCCTTCACCACGATACAACGTGCCGTGAAGTGGGCCCCTTTTGCCCCTAAATAGAGCCTTGAGAACCGCGTGCGAATTGATAGCTAAGTGTCAGAGTTTAACGCTGTATCATCGAGTTCGACTTATTCTATTGTAAAGTAATAGTCTATTATTTATAGTGTATCGTGCGGCTACCGTTCTACAGTGACCAGCATTACCACCGGTTCGTCGTACCGAGCTAGTGCACTTATCCAGGCTAGGCGGCCTAAACTCGTGCCGCCATCCGAGGAGTCCTAGACGAGAACCGTTGGATATGTACACCGGAGAACCTACACCGGCGAATGCAGAGCCTTTTCCGGCTGGATTATATTGCTTTGGTACTGTGGCTGCTGGAGCAGAGAACCGTCTACCCCACTGCTGTGTGGGATCTACCCTGTGAGGAGCACCATCGAGCCCGCCTCTAGGACCCACAGAGGCTGGCTAGCTTTCATCCATGCTGTCTTGCATACCGGAGTATAGCTGTTGCTTTGTCTACGGACCAAAGGATTATTGCACTGTCTCCTGTATCTGGAGTCTCTTTATTCCTCGTTGATCCAGACTTTGCTCCCGACCATTCCTCTCCCCTGCTGGCTTACAACCGGAGGGAACCCCCTTAGTATCTCCAGCTGACTACGAGTGTGCCTTATGTAATTCTTATGCTACAGGTGGTGTCAGTTATACCCATCTTAATATGCTCATGGACTTACGCTCTTGACCTACTTAAGTGTTCTTCGCCATATAAGCGCAATTCATAATTCTCAATATTGTAACCTATTGTTGCTGCTCTAATAATAAATACTTCTAAATATAACTTTCTTTGTTAAGCCGTATTCTTGTGTGGGTGTTCACCAGATATACCGTGTACTGTATGGCCAGTAATTAAAGTACATAACTAAGTAGTGGTTTAATGATACCATACTCTCAATACAGTCAGGGAATTGTACCCCTCAGTTACAATTGGTCCTTCGAGCCGGAGATATATCAGTGTAATATCTAAATATAATATTGATATTAACCATGGCCAGCGGTGAACACTCCACAAACGGCTCTCCTAAGCTAGAACGCCCGCAGCGCAGACGTCAGCCACCTCCTTACCTAGAGGACTACGCTGCCAGTCTAATACCTAGCTTTATACAGACGTTAAATGCGGGAAAAGCGGATAGTAAAAGCATGTCAAACCCTACCGACCAGGCGACCTTGCCAGTAGAGACCCTAGTGGGTTCTAACGTAACTGACCAAGCTCACGGGGGGGACCAGGAGGGACATCACATGACTATACCCCCCGACAACGTCAACGGGACGGTCCCCGGAGAGCTCCAGGATAAAGAAAGCGCTCCAGGGACGGAACCCGACCCACTACCAGAAGAGAAGCGCGCCCAGGAGATAGACCTCCTCGGAGCGCGCCAGGAGAACGGATCTCCAACGAGCACTGTCAGAAGCCGATCACCTCCATCAGTGTCTTCCCCCAGCGAAGCGGACAAGATGCTGGCGCAGGCATTCATCGCCACCCTGGCAGCCTCCACTGAACGCGATCGACTCCAAGCACAGACGCTTAGCGAGCGCGAACATTCTTCCATGGAACAAGAGCGCCTCCGGGCGCAACAGCTAAGTGAGTGCGAACACTCTACCATGGAAAGAGAACGCCTGCAGGCTCAACAACTGAGTGAGCGCGAACAATCTGCAGACCAAAGAGAGCGCCTTCACGCGCAACTCCAAGCGCAAGCCCTTAGTGAAAGCGAACACTCTGCAACCCAGCGAGAGCGCTTCCAGGCGCAGCAAAGGAGTGAAGACGACCGCATACGCCTGGAAACCAGACGCCTCCAGACGGAAGAAAATATTGAAAGAGACCGCGCCGATGCCCAGCGCGCCGCCGCCGATGCACAGCGCGACGCCGCCAATGCACAGCGCGACGCAGCCCAAGCCCAGCGCGAAGCAGAGCGCGACCTCGCTCACATCAAGCGCGAAGCAGAGCGCGACCGGCTACAAGCGCAGATAATGGAGCAATTGATTGCCAGGGCGACACCCCCTCTCTCCGCACGGAGCTCCAGGGCATCATCAAGACAAGGGTCTAGGGCACCTTCCCCTACCCGACCAAGTGACCCGGAGCCCGGCCAACAGAAAGAGCCGATCCACGTCTCCGAACCCCCTCCCCGACCGGTCCATGCGAGACCCAGCAACCGGGAAGAACCGGCCTATGCCGCCGAGAGACTGAATAGACGACTTCAAGATCTAGAAGACCTAGCAGAGGAAGAGGAAGAGGAGGAAGGTCAAGCCCACCAGCAGCATCGTACTCCACAGGACCAGGAGGTCCAGTACAGCCCAGACTTTACCCCCGAGGCCCTGCGCTACAGACCCCCGACTCAACTCAAGGGTGAGTTTGACGCACAGCCAGCCCCGAGGAACAGCACCTGGGTACCCGGGCTTTGGTACCCACCAAGTACCAGCCCACGACGACACGTACGGGGAGACTCGCCCAGGAGGCCTCTCCCCCAACGCTCACCGATGTGCCAGCCATCCATGGCATCGTACCTTGGCACACCGACGTTCCCGGATTTTACGCACGAGGACAGAGCGCAGTACACGGAATTACGGATGTAATTGTCCGACGTCCCTGATGAGTCGTACAAATATGCTATCCTCCTCAAGCACCTGAAGGTGCCCAGAGCGCATAATATAGCGCTGGCATATTCCAACTCAAGTACCCCATACACCGCGGCTCTAGTAGCCCTCGACCAGCGTTACGGACGCATATGGGATTACGTGATACACGAGATAAGGAATATTGACCGTCTCCCCCCAGCCACAGACAATCGCTCATTGGATGACCTCTCTATCAAGGTACAATCCCTGGTAGGGATGCTGGGGTCCCAAAAGGAAAAGGGTAGAAACGAACTGTACGCTAACTCTAATGTAGAAAGGATATTAGAGAAGCTTCCTCCAGCCCGACAAGAGCGCTTCAGGCGGCAAAGAGACCACCGTGATCCCGACGGTCCCGAGCCATCCCTCCTAGACCTGGCCGACTTCCTCGCAAGAGAAGTCAGCAGCCTACGACTGGATACGTTCGTGCGGAGTGGACCAAGCCCCAGAGATGGACCTCGGAGATCCAACGATAACCGCAGGCTGGTGACCGTCATGCACCAAGCCGAATCAGTACCGCGGAACAAGAACCACAACACCCCCTCGACGAAAGAGAAGTGGAAGATTGTATGCCAGTACTGCGAGAAAGAACATTGGCTGTCACAATGTGACACTTTCAAGAAGATGATCGCCGACGAGGTGAGTCAATGGATAAAGTCCAACCGCCACTGTTACCGCTGTGTGCGCAGCCATATGGCAGCCGAGTGCCGCTTGAAGAAGAGGTGCAGCCGGTGTGACGGCGCCCACTTGGACGTCTTGCATGACAGCAACAGGAAGAAACTCGCACCCCCAAGCAGCACCAGAGTAAGCGTCATGTATATTGACCCCGCCAGCAGCGGGAGCTCCCGAGTGCTCTTGAAAGTGGTCCGAGTGACATTAAGCTACGAGGACAAGGTCATGGACACTTACGCCGTCCTTGACGACGGGTCAGAAAAGACTCTCCTCCTCACATCCGCTGCAGCCCAGCTGGGTCTGCGGGGGAGCGAAGAAACGATGACAATTCGTACTATAAGAAGAGACCTGAAGACAATAAAGGGTGAGAACGTCTCCTTCACTATCGCAGCAAGCGGGCAGCCAGAGAGGCGGTATAGGATCACTAACGCTTTCACCAGCCAAGACATAGGCCTGTCGCGGTACACCTACCCCATCCCCAAGCTGATGGAAAAATACGTGCACCTGCGTCAACTACCTATACCGCTCATCGACGGCGCCACCCCGACCCTGCTCATAGGATCCGACCACGCACACCTCATCGTCCCAACGGACCGGGTCCACATTGGGCCCAGAGGCTGTCCAGCAGCAGTCGAGACCCGCCTAGGATGGACACTACAAGGCCCCCTCTCCAGGTCTCCCAACCGACCAGCAGCCACTCGCTGCCTCCACTCCAGAGTGACAGAAGAAGACACCACCCTCTTACAGCACGTCGAGAGGCTATGGACACTAGAGACAATGCCCTTTAAGAACGAAAAGAAACACATTCGTTCCAAGGAAGACATTTATGCCATAGCCCTCCTCGAGCAGAGGACAAAGAGAGTCGAGGTCAATGGAGTGATGAGATACGCAACTCCACTCTTGAGGCGAGAGGGTATGCCCACCTTCCACGCCCCAAAAGAAGCGACGGAGCGATATCTACTGAACACCGAGCGGCGCCTAGCCAGAGACCCCGCTCAAGCCACTGTGTACCGTGCTGAGATTGACAAGCTAATCACAGCGGGACACATAAAGAAAATTGACATTCAAGAGGCCGATCAGACGACCGAATCATGGTACGTGCCCCACCACAAGGTCCACCACAACGGCAAGGATCGTATTGTGTTTAACTGCAGCTACCAGATCGGATTACAAAATCTGAATAAAGAACTCTTGCCCGGCCCAACACTCGGCCCCTCTCTACTAGGCGTGTTGCTACGTTTCCGCCAGAACAAGGTGGCCATCAGCGGCGACATCAAAGGGATGTTCCTGTAGGTGAGACTAGTGGAAGAGGACAAGCCCCTGCTGCGGTTCTTATGGAGAGAGAGGATCGGGGATGAGCAACCATCCATCTATCAATGGGAAGTCCTCCCTTTCGGAACCACATGCAGCCCATGCTGTGCTACGTTCGCACTGCAAAAACATGTCGCAGAGGACCCAGCAGCTGACGAGGAGGTCCGACAAAGTGTAGAGAAGAGTTTCTACGTGGACAACTGTCTGCAAAGCGTCTCGACGCCAGAAGAGGCCGAGGCCCTCCTACTCAAGCTCCGCGCCTCCCTGATCAGAGATCCCTGATTTGATCTCCGGCAGTGGGCCAGCAGCGACCCTCAAGTACTGCGCAGCCTCTCCCCAGAGAACAAGGCAGCAAGCAGCGAGACCTGGATGGCGACCATCCCAGGGGAAGCCCAAGAAATGACATTAGGACTAATCTGGCGCTTCAAAACAGACTCGCTCCATTATAGACACACACCCCTGACCAAGGAGCAGGGAAGGTCGATTTCACTACCGACCACCAGACGGAGTGTATACAGAACACTCGCCAGACAATATGACCCGTTGGGATGTATTCTACCTTACACCACCAGGGCAAAAATGATTGTGCGAGAGCTGTGGGACAAGGACCAGGGCTGGGACGACCCCATACCCGACCACCTTGCTTCCACATGGAGAGAGTGGGAAACAGAATTCAACTCGCTCCCAGGTGTCAACATACGCCGCAGCTACTTCCCACCCACAGTGCGGCTGGAGACGTGCCAGATGGACCTGCACGTCTTCAGCGACGCCTCCGAAGTAGCCTACGGTTCGGTGGCCTACTTGCGGGCCCGAGAGGAGGGAGGAGAAATACATACCGCCTTCATCCTGGCTCGTTCAAGAATAGCCCCCCGCAAGCAACAATCGATCCCGCGTCTAGAGCTCTGCGCAGCCCTAGTAGGAGCGCAACTCGCCACGTTAATCCAACGTGAACTCACCATCCCGGTGCAAAGAACAATCCTGTGGTCAGACTCCATGACCGTACTCACATGGATCCAGTCCGATTCGTGTAGATACAAGGTCCGTGGACACAAAACAGAACCCAGCAGACGTCATCACACGGGGAATGTCCCTGGATGACCTCACACGTCACAATATCTACAGTGACGTCCCGAGTTCCTCAAGCTCCCGGAAGAAGAGTGGCCTAACCCCACCCCACGGGAGGCTAGTCAAGAGAAGGCAGAGATGAAGAAATCTATGTTCTGTGGGTTGACGCACACACCAGTCCCCACAGACCCCAACATAGACGACTGCCCCACCCTTGAGAGTGCGCAGTTAAAGACATTCCTGTGGCACCACCCTGAGGTTCCCTCCACTACTGACATTAATGCAGCTAATTACGAAGAAGCAGAACTCCTTCTGCTACAGCGAGCCCAAAGAGACTCGTTCCCCGACGAGCTAGACTGTCTGCAGGGATCAAAGCCAGTCCCGTCAGACAGCAGACTGCTCCACTTGGCCCCTGAGCGCGACGCCCATGATCTCATCAGAGTGGGTGGTCGTCTGAGAAGGGCCCCGGACTTAACGGATGACGTCAAGTTCCCTATAGTTCTCAACAGCCGACACAAGGTCACAGAGCTCATCATAAAGAAATACGACGAGGACGTGCACCACGCTGGGGCAGAGAGAGTCTTCGCTGAGATCAGACGTCGCTATTGGATACTGCAAGGAAGAGAAGCAGTACGACGCTTCCAGCGGACCTGTCTAGACTGTCGCAAGTGGCGAGCACAGCCCAGTATACCCAGGATGGCTGACCTACCCCCCTGTCGCCTCCGACTCGGCGACAAGCCCTTTCACTCCACCGGTATGGACTGCTTCGGCCCGCTGTATGTGAAGAAAGGAAGAGGGACGGAGAAGAGGTGGGGTATTGTATTCAAATGCATGACCACCCGAGCGATACACATAGAACTCCTTCCAACCATGAGTACGGACTCATTCCTTATGGCCTTCCGGAGATTCACAGCGCGGAAAGGAAAACCGTCTATATTATTGTCTGATCACGGGACAAACTTCAAAGGCGGAGAAAGAGAGCTGAGAGAGAGCTTCCAAGCTATGGGCCCAGAACTTAAGACCCACCTCGCTCCCTCTCAGATTGATTTCCAGTTTAACCCCCCGAACGCCCCTCACTTCGGGGGAACCTGGGAACGAGAAGTACGTTCAATAAAGACAGCCCTGTACGCCGTGCTTGGGGCCCAGACCGTGGCGGAAGAAGTCCTCACGACAGTCCTCACAGAGATCGAGGGAGTATTGAACTCAAAGCCCCTCGGTTACGTCTCAAGTGATGTAGCAGATGTCGACCCAGTCACCCCCAACACTCTCTTGATGGGGCGGCTGGACCCCGCGCTCCCACAGACAGTGTACAGACCTGAGGAAGCGAACGGCCGAAGAATGTGGAGGTACAGTCAAGTATTGGCTGACAAGTTTTGGAACAGTTTCCTCCTCCACTATCTACCGTCTCTACAGACCCGCCAGAAATGGGTAAAAGAAAGAGACAATTTGACGGAGGGTACAGTCGTCATGATCATAGACCAGTCACTACCCCGAGCTATGTGGCCGGCCGGCCGCGTAAGCAAAGTGATCACTGGTGCCGACGGAAAGGTCAGAGCGGCAGAAGTGCTCGTCCAGGGACGGACATACACCCGACCCGTGGCGAGGCTGATAGAGTTGCCAAGGCTACCTGACTCCCTTGATGACGACCATGACCCACTGACTTTGTGAATTGCCCTACTCCTCACAACGGACATTGAGTAGTGGACAAGACGGTTAATCTGTCTCTGCTTATCTAATTAGGTGCGGACTAATTAGGAGGCGGCTGTTACAAAGGGTCAGATTAAACCGAATATATATATTTATTACTTGAGATATATTGTATAATATTTGTATATCGTCTGATATCCCTTGTATATTCTTTGTACATATACACGGAATATCCCTTTACCTAGGTACAGGCCAGACCATAATATTCGTTCTCCTATTGGACAGCGACCCCTAGGCGCCAACGGCCATACCCCCAATGGCAAGTTCAAAGCTACCGCTAAGACATGTCTCAACATGTCCAGGTTTGCGCAGTAATACGAGACAGAACTGAGGTTGGCACTAGATTATTCTATAGTGAAAAATCAACATGCACTCTCTCAAAAAATATTGTTGTGCTGGGAATTGCTCCCCTTAAATGTCATCAGATGAAAAAATTTACAATTCCCGCACTCACTTTTTCTCTGCTTTTATTGTCAACGTTTCGGCTATTATAATATAATAGCCGAAACGTTGACAATAAAAGCAGAGAAAAAGTGAGTGCGGGAATTGTAAATTTTTTCATCTGATGGCACTAGATTATTCACCTTACGTATAAATACGGCGCAGGTGGATACAGCAGCACTTAGTAACTTAGCCTAAAAGTGAGTTGACCCAAAACGTTGAAGCCTTCACCACGATACAACGTGCCGTGAAGTGGGCCCCTTTTGCCCCTAAATAGAGCCTTGAGAACCGCGTGCGAATTGATAGCTAAATGTCAGAGTTTAACGCTGTATCGTCGAGTTCGACTTATTCTATTGTAAAGTAATAGTCTATTATTTATAGTGTATCGTGCGGCTACCGTTCTACAGTGACCAGCATTACCACCGGTTCGTCGTACCGAGCTAGTGCACTTATCCAGGCTAGGCGGCCTAAACTCGTGCCGCCATCCGAGGAGTCCTAGACGAGAACCGTTGGATATGTACACCGGAGAACCTACACCGGCGAATGCAGAGCCTTTTCCGGCTGGATTATATTGCTTTGGTACTGTGGCTGCTGGAGCAGAGAACCGTCTACCCCACTGCTGTGTGGGATCTACCCTGTGAGGAGCACCATCGAGCCCGCCTCTAGAACCCACAGAGGCTGGCTAGCTTTCATCCATGCTGTCTTGCATACCGGAGTATAGCTGTTGCTTTGTCTACGGACCAAAGGATTATTGCACTGTCTCCTGTATCTGGAGTCTCTTTATTCCTCGTTGATCCAGACTTTGCTCCCGACCATTCCTCTCCCCTGCTGGCTTACAACCGGAGGGAACCCCCTTAGTATCTCCAGCTGACTACGAGTGTGCCTTATGTAATTCTTATGCTACAGGTGGTGTCAGTTATACCCATCTTAATATGCTCATGGACTTACGCTCTTGACCTACTTAAGTGTTCTTCGCCATATAAGCGCAATTCATAATTCTCAATATTGTAACCTATTGTTGCTGCTCTAATAATAAATACTTCTAAATATAACTTTCTTTGTTAAGCCGTATTCTTGTGTGGGTGTTCACCAGATATACCGTGTACTGTATGGCCAGTAATTAAAGTACATAACTAAGTAGTGGTTTAATGATACCATACTCTCAATACAGTCAGGGAATTGTACCCCTCAGTTACAGGTAGCATTGAGCTGAATAAGTTGATTCTAGGTAGTACGTCCATCTTAACTATTGATATCCGTGCCTGTACTGAGTTTTTAAGTTTTGACCACCTATCAAGGTCGTCTTTGATTTTGTTTTGGATTTTTGTGTAATTGTGCTTCACCGTTTGTCTTATGGTGGGGAATATTTCCACTCCCAAACATCTAAAGTGTTTTACCATAGGTATCTCTACTGGGAGGGTTATATTTTTTTGCAGGGGCGTTAAGTGGAAGGAAAGCTGACTTCGGCCAATTTATCTTGAATCCCGATAATTCTCCAAAGTCCTCAATCAACTTGAGCAGATGAGGCAATGTGGTGTTGGGGTTTTGTTTAAATTTTAATTTTAAATTTAAATTATTATAATTTTTTGACTAAGAGGTTGGCAGTCGACTACGGCTCCTTTCGATCGATTAGTCGACTATTCGACTAATAGGGGTCAGCCCTAATATTTTCCAAACTCCCCACATTTATATGGTAATAAATCACACATTGGGGCTTTAAAAACAAACCAACAGTAATAAGGTTTTCTAGCCTATAATGGGAGACAGGCAGTGGGATTCTTTTTTAATTGATGATCTTGTTCTATTGGAATGGAGATGTTCTTATTTTTCCATGTGCAGGATGGTCACTGACAAAATGCTGCAAGTTTAATGGACTGGAGAAGAACATAATTTGGATATAGAAAGACGAGAATTTTTTGTAACACTTTATTTGAAGGGGTGTTATAAGACACAACACTGTCATGCACATGACATAACATCTGACAAAAGCATGAATTGATGTTAATGAATATTTATCAATACAGTCAAACTTAAATGAATAGCCCGGCTTTTATTTGCTTCAATCACTGAACTCAACCTGCCTATTATTTGGGACAGGTGTCTATATGGGATAGACCTTTAATTCCTTTTGCACAAAACCATTCACATACATGTAAATTAAATTGTGTAAGCCCGGAGCCCTATTTTCTTAAAATCCGCTTAAAATAAAAGTAAATGGAAGATTGCTCCACTTCTACAAGATCCATTTGCATGTTCTTGGTATCTAGGGACATATATGGACCTCAGTGAGTCAGAAATATTGTGTCTATTACTAGGCTTGCTTAAATTGTGATGAAACAAAAGAGAATATGAATTATGATTTTTCTTTGCATCTTTGGCAGTGAATCCATGCTAAAAATGTCCAGACATGAAAAACTGCCACTGAGCTCGTTCAGTACCTTCTTGAGATCATGTGTACAAAATATCTAAGGAAATTAATAAAGGGAAGATGATTAAACAGAAGGTTTTGTAGATACAGTACTGAATTCTGCCATCCGGACCCATGCCATTTGAAATATTATTATAGAATATAGAATTTGAGGCCTATAAATGACCTTATTATAGCCAACTCGCACATCTATGGATCGGGCCAAATCTCCTTTTTCAAATGGCAGAGTTCAATTTGGATTTAGTATCACCAGGTGTGGAGAATGAAGAATGAAATCTACTGTATACAGTTAGATTCTTAGAATGGATATGGATCCGCCATTTTGGATCGGATTTCAACACAGATGGTTGCTAAATGTTCACAGAAGGTAGACACACTAACTGTGCTCCAATCTATGCCAATAACGTTCAGTTTTGTGATATACAGTAGTATCCAGAGAAATAAGAGAAATTAAAATACACAAGTTTGTTTGCAGGAGGCTAGAATTCCCTGGGTACTGTAGTTTTTCTAAATGTCAATTGAAAGCTCTGGATGCCCTGTGCTCATATGACTACAAATCATCATCATTCGGTGACGGCTACTAAATCAAAATGGCGGATCACAGCGAAAATATTATCACATTTACTCTTGGATACATTTGAAGAAAGAAAACGCAATATTATGTCATACAGTCTAGACAGATTGATTTATGACATGATGACCGCACGGTGGAAGAGGTTAAACCAGTACATATATTATTTGTATAAAAACGAGACTATCGAATAACACATCAGTTAAGAATCATTCATTTGAGCTAGTGAATTTAACATTAGAGAGAAATTAAACAGCATGGCACTCAGAAGCTCTGCTGTGCAGGTAGTTAGAGCTTCAGCACTGGACAGCACCCAGAATTTCAGGTTGTACTTTTTTCTCTGTGTCACTATGGCAATCAGCAAATGTGACTGATTACGCCATCAATGGCAACCAAATAAACAATTCATGTAGACCCGGCTTTTAATCGAAACTGGCCTTTATTTGTGAAACCGTGTAGCCACATCTGGCCAGTAAAAGGGACAGGTGTCTATATGGGAATCGGCTTTTAATTGAAGTTTTACGGTATTGTCATCAAAGGGGACACATTCTAGTCTTATTCAACAAGTTAATATAGGCTTGAGGTCCCTTAAACATTTATTTGAAGTTTTTGGCTGAAAAAAACATTCATATTATAGAAGCCTCTATACCCTCTATACTCTGTTTCAGTCCTGACCTCAACAGGCTGTTTCTGTGCCTGTAATGAGTGAGCCACTAAAACTAAATTCAGATCAAACTGTCAAACTAGACATTGCAGATAAAATATGATCAAGCAATAGCATATCAAACTCACTGTTATAAATTTTTGTTACAGATTTTTCCAAGATGTCTTCACACGCTTGCACATACACACACTTTATTAACAGCACTATGTACATATTTAACATGTTCTCAGTGTTAGGACAACCACTCATTCTGTTGATTGATTGATTGATTGATTGATTGATTGATTGATTGATTGATTGATTGATTGATTGATTGATTGATTGATTGAACATTTTAATGAACAGATTGCAAAATGGGTACAGTACAGTACGGCTCAATACACACAATTGTTAAGGGGATGCAGACCAGAGAAAGAGTTTCGTCTTGTTTACATCAGGGTCCCAAAAACAACAATGCAACACACATTGCCCCTGTAAGTGTAAAATGTCTTTGTCAAGCTTGACATTAACCAAAGTGACAAGATCATCATCACATTTTTATTTATGCTCATTAAAATCATTGAGCTTGCCCTCATTTCCAATGATGACGAGTTACAGTCGATAAGACAAGATAAGATAAAAACAAAGATAAAAACAAGGGAAGTCACCAAAAATACAAGATACAAATGTAGATAAAACAAAGCTGAAGGAACCTTAAAGGAACACGCCAACATTATGGGAAATGGGCTTACCGTCTTCTCTAGAGTCAGACATATCCGGCTGCAAGCTAACCTAGCTTAGCATAAATTAATGGAAGCGGATATTGACCGGCGGCCAAAAACACCTCTCCCAGGGTTTTATGCTAGGCTAGTGGTCCGTATCCGCTTCCATTAATTTGGGCTAAGCTAGGCTAGCTTGCAGCCGGATAACTTTCTACTGAACGCATACAGATTGTCTGACATAGATAAGATGGTTAGTGTATTTCCCATAATGTTGTGCCCATGAGTACACATGAGTTGGGGAAAAAATACCTGTTTCAGTTATGCATAAAACACAGTGATAATATGGAGATTTTTTACTGTGTTTTATCCATAACTGAAAAAAGGTTTTTTTTTTTTTTTTTTTTTTTTTTTAGCTCTTCTGGTTGGTCGTGACCAATGCAGCAGAATCCATGAAAGGCTACAGCCTTGATGCGGTTACCTCTCATGGTTGGCAGTATGCCAATCTTACATAGTGCAACTTTAATGATGGTTGGAAAATAGAACGACACACATTACTGCCACTTAGCTGTTGGCCAAAAACACATCTCGCTGAGTTTTAAGCTAGGCGTAGTATTTTTTTGAGAGGCGACAGTGTGTGAAGTCAGAAAATGCCCAGTCTGAATAATTGTGCCTCTCTGAAAGAGTAGGCCAACCAACCTATCTAAAGGAACTCATCGCTCCCCCGACCTCCACCTACTCCCTCCGCTCTGGAAACTCAAACACACGACAAACCTCCGCACAGCTGCTCCTCGGCTGTGTAATGCCCTCCCCGACCATCTGAGTCCAGTCCACAGTCCATTGATGCATTTAAAAGGGGACTAAAAACATTTATTTTAACAAGGCATTTGCCTAAATGGACCTACTGTTGCCTTGTGTGTTTAAATATAAAAAAAATTGCTGTCTAGAGCTGACTTTGATCTGAATGTTTCTTTCATTTCATTGGTTGTTTTATTCATTTTTATTTTATTATTTTATCATTTTATTATCTTTATCTCCTTTCATGTAGCACTTTGAGAATTGTTACAAATATAACGTGTGTTACAAATAAAATTTATTATTATTATTATTATTATTATTATTATTATTATTATTATTATTATTATTATTATTATTATTATTATTATTATTATTATTATTAACCTTATCGTACAGGAGACAATGGTGAGTATCACACTTGACACCAGTGATGAATCTGAGGGCAGTGACCGAGTCAAGTGGCTTAAGAGTGGAAGTAGCAGCATGTCTATAAATTACATCACCATAGTCCAAAGCTGAAAACTGCTTCAACAATCCTTTTCCTATTGTTGTGCAAGAAGACAGTTGTATGTCACAGTTTGCTGGCAAGGTTATCTATATAGTATTTACTATAAATGTACATTTCTCATCAAGTTAATGACAAGATATTTATACTCTGGATATATGCAAACCACTAAATTGAATATTTCTGGCTCTAGTAAACAGCATGCACTTTGTTTTACTTGCATTAAGCACTAATTTAATATTAACAAGCACTTCCTGAAGGACAATAAAGGAAGATTGCAGGTTTTCAATGGCCAGTTGTACAGAATAAGCAATACAATACAATACAATACACAATAGTGTCATCAGCATAAAGATTGACAAACATTCAAAGAAGAGACATTAAAATGAACAGTGAAGAGGATGGGACCCAAAATGTAACCTTGTTGGACCTTTTGTTATTGACAAAGATTCGGACTGGGCATGTCCTGACTTCTCTCAAACAAATAGTTCTAAAACCAATCATTATACCTTTCTATCTACATGGTAGTACAGGGTACTACGCGGCACCACAGGGTATTACATTGTACTACAGGGAAGGTCTACTACATGGTAGTACATGATACTACATGGCACCATTTGTAAGAGCAAGGGATGAACAACTGTATAAAATGATTTAGATCTAGATTTAGATTTAGACAGCTTCGATCGCGGGAGAAAGAAATATCAGATCAACGCAAGATTTGATATATAGTGTTCTTTTTTTGATTTTTTTACTTAAATTTGTATTAACATTTATAGACAAACAACACTTATACAATACCTACAATGACATCAATAACATAACAGTACATTAACATGGGCCCCTTGAATTCGGCTGCGTTCAGCCTCCCAGACCCCCATGAGAAGGACCCCCCCTCCCGCCATCCACCCCTAGAAACCGGGCTCCCCGACATCCCAGGTCCGTCCCACGTGGGACCGAGCACTCAGCGACACGGGTCCCTTGAATTTAATTGGGCCAGGCTCAGTGGAGGGGCGAGGGGTGGTACTCCCCCCCACGAGCCAAGCCCGCTACCTCCCATGTCACCAAGCACCCCACCCCCCGCACAACGAACCCACAATCCACGAGACCCCACTCTCCTGGGACAAACCACGGAAACGATGCCCCCCCACCCTCGACATTCCCCCCCCCTGAGTTAAGCCCGTAGAACTCCCCCATATCCCAGGCCGCTGCGCACGGAGCCGGGCCCCCAGCGACACAGGTCCCTTGAATTATTTGTGCCAGGCCCAGCAGAGGAGAGGGACAGATTCTCCCCCCCACGAGCCAAGCCTGCTACCTCCCATGCCACCGAGAGCCCCACCCCATGCCCACCGCCCCCGCAACATACAGGACCCCACTGGGCAAAGCTCAGCCGCTCTGACCCCCACAAGAGAAACCTCTCCCTCCCGCCCTCCTCCTCGAGAAACAGAGCACCCCCATATCCTGGTGCACCATGGGCAGAGCCCCCACCGCCAGCCCCCCAGCCCACGAGAACCCCAAGCCCAGGCCCGCAGAAGGCCTAAGCAACACGCCTCAATGGTCCCCCGACCCCCCGGCCCGGTGACCATACCGCCCGGCCACGGCGGCCGAGGGCCCCAGGAAACCCCACCCCCCCATACCGATCCCACAACACGCAAGGCCCCCCCTCCCCCGGGTCAAACCGCCGGAACGATGGCCCCTCCCCCCAGCATTCCCCCCCACCGAACTCAGCCTGCCCACCTCTGTACCTTCCATGTCACCAATATCAATACATTTATGAAAAATTGCACTGACAACACAATAAGAAAAAATTATAAAATAAGCCCTATGTTTAGCACTCTTTCCCCCGTTGGCGGTTTGGAGGGGAATCAGCTCTCCTGTTGAAGAAGCCCCCCCCCCTAGAGACGGAGATATCCCCCAAAGGAGATTCTCCAAGCCTCTCTTCATGTCCAACATTTTGAATTCTTGTCCTTCACAATTGTCCATGTGCACATTCAAAGCAACTGCTATTCTAACATAACTCAAAAAAAATAAAGACAATTGGCACTTCCCAGGTAATTCTTTTTAACCCTGTTTAACCCCTGTTGGCGGGCTGGAGGGGGTAAGGGCCCCTCCTATAACAACGGAGATTCCCCAATGGGGATTCTCCAATGTCCCTATTATTGTCCTTTCATATGATAGTACAGTTCCAGAGCTCCCGGTCGCCTGTAACTGTTCCGCAACAGTAAGTTACTTCCGGGGTAGGCCTGATTGGCCCCGACAGGCACGTGACGCGGCAAACTCAGGACGCGCAACGAGGCTGCTGAGAGCTGTCGCGCGGAAATAGGCTGTCTATTGCCATTCTCTAACACAAACTCTAACCTTAACCAGCTCCTTAACAGCGCCTAAACTTAACCCTTCTAACCTTAAGCAACTCCGAAACAATGCCTAACCTTAACCAACTCCGAAACAATGCCTAAACTTAACCAGCGAAATGAATGCACGTTAAAAAAGATTGCCATTCTCTAAGTCAAACTCTAACCTTAACCAGCTCCTTAACAGCGCCTAAACTTAACCCTTCTAACCTTAAGCAACTCCGAAACAATGCCTAACCTTAACCAACTCCGAAACAATGCCTAAACTTAACCGGCGAAATGAAACGGCGAAAGAATGCGAATGCATGTTAAAAAAAATAAAAAATAAAAAAATTGAAGGGAATCGAACTCGCCAGCAACGAGCCGTAGGATCCACAGCCATGCAGTCTTGCCAATTGAGCTATTTCTGGATACTGAATTAGGGGGCGGTTACTGGCATATAATGAGCTCCGCTCTGCCGCTCCGCGGCAGAGAAAGTTGCGCGTCACGTGCCTGTCGGGGCCAATCAGGCCTACCCCGGAAGTAACTTACTGTTGCGGATAAGCTATAAGCCTCCCGGTCAGGTCTCCGAATGTTTTTCCCCATGTTCCCCGTCGTCTTAGTTGTGCGTCATGTGTGTTAGTGTCTACAGTTTAGTCTAGTACGTGTTATTTATATTATATGTCCCGAATCAGGTCCCAATTTTCCCAACTAATGTGTTTACCTTGTCTGTATTCCCAGTGGTCTGTGTGTTATCTGCAGTGTGTCTCAAATCATAACATCCATTCACTATCAAATAATATATATATGTGGTATTGAATCTTGGTCATTGTGTGTGACCTCAGTGCTCGAGTCCTGTTTGGTGTGTGAGATCTCGTTATTTGAATTCTGGCTGGTCTGGTTGATCTCGGCGCTCGGCTCCCGGTTGGTGTGTGTGGCCTCAATGCCCGCATCCCGGACGGTCCGGCCGACCCCGGTGCCCGAGTCCTGGTTGGTCCGGTTGTATCCAGCGTCTCTTTGTCTTTCTTTTGGGGGTTGTTTGTTTTATTTCTTTTGAATTAGCCTCCATGCTCCTCTGAATATTCTGTATTGCATCGAGTCCAGTCTGCACGACAACGCCTCTACTTCCTCAGGCGCCTAAGGAAGTTCCAAGTCAGTCAGAAGATCCTTAAGAACTTCTACTCATGTACAATAGAGAGCATCCTGACTGGCAACATCACCTCCTGGTTTGGGAATAGCACTGCACAAGACCGAAGCAGACTACAAAGAGTGACACGTTCAGCCGAACGCACAATCGGAGGGGGGCTCCCCACCCTCCAGAACATTTACAACAAGCGGTGCAGGGGGAAGGCTAAGAGAATTATTAAGGACTCGAGCCACCCGAACAACTGCCTCTTTGAACTGCTGCGGTCAGGCAAGCGATACCGGAGTCTCAAGGCGAGCACAGAAAGACTCAGAAGAAGCTTCTATCCCCAGGCCATCAGGCTGCTTAACGAACAATGAACACTACACAACAACAACCATCAAACGCACATAGCACACACATCCACACGCACACACTCACTTTAAACAAACACACTGTAGCACCCACTCCCCACACTTTATAGCACACACTCACTTTAAACAAACACACTGTAGCACCCACTCCCCACACTTTATATTTATTGATGAAGGATTGCACTACAACTCGTACACCTTACTGTAAATTGTACCTAAATTGTACCTCATCCCATTTCTGCATTTCTGCTTTGCACTATATAATATTGTACATTAGTACACTGCATAGTATTGTATATTATATGGTAACTCAGTTACGTCTATTCTGCATCGAACATTGTACATATGTCTATACTGAACACTGTGACCTCATTTTCTACTTCTAATTTACATGCTATACTATGTTATTTGATACTATCTTGTCTAGCACAGTCTCTGGAGCGTAACAGCAAGAAGCATTTTGTATGAAAGTATTCTGTACTTCTGTATGACAACTATTAAAGAAACTTGAAACTTGAAACATGTTGGTTTGCACGTTAGCATCGTTAGCATTCTGTATTGCTTCTAGCCTGATCCGGATGCTAGCTTGCATATTCATCGTGTTAGCTTCCATGTTAGCTTGTAGCTTCGTCTCCAGCCTCGCTGTTGTCTAACGTTTTTATTTCTTTTGAATTAGCCTCCATGTTCCTCTGAATATTCTGTATTTCATCGAGTCCAGCCTGCGTGTTGATTTACATGTTAGCATCGTTAGCATTCTGTATTGCTTCTAGCCTGATCCGAATGGTAACTTGCATATTCATCATGTTAGCTTCCATGTTAGCTTGTAGCTCCGTCTCCAACCAGACCTCGCTCTGGTCTAACGTTATACTTGCTGCGTCATCTCCTCGTGTTGTACCTTTCCTTTCGTCGTATTTTCTTTGTGTCTTGTCATCTTTCTTTTATCTTCTAGTTCTTACTTTTTATCGTGTTTTATTACTTTTTTACCTTTCTTGAATTTTGGACCGGGAGCTCTGTTCTGCAGCTGCTCACCCGCTCCTCGCCAAACCGGAAGCCTGATATATAGTGTTATTACCTTGTCTCTGATGTAATGCAAAAAAACAATAATAATCCAATTATCTGATCGCCATTCCAAATACTGCTTGTGGAGGTCCGTCCCACGTTGTCCGGCATTGCATATGAAGGGGGGGAGGGGCAGCATCGCAGATGTATCGTTGTAAATGCTCGTCCTGACGGAGTATTTAAACCCCGCCCGCACGGCTCAGATCGGCCCAGAAAAGAAACTACATCATTTCTAATGGAGTGCAATACCGGCTGGAAGGCGGCGGTATTTGCCCTTTTGCGAACTCAGACCCATTCCCAATGATAACATCAGACTGGATGGATGAAAAATGTATGTATATATATAGCTAATAAAAGAAATAACGATTAAAACCCGACTTTTCTCATGATTGGCGCTGAACGGTTGGCGAGTTAACCCGACTTTTCTCGTGACTGGCGCAGAATGAGTTAACAGTGAATTAATGGTTTTGATTTTGTTTGAGATTACTGCCTTCCAAAATGTGGCTGGAGTTTGAGAATGAGCTACACAGTAGTAATTTGGTTAAAATAATAATCTTGATTGATTGATTGATTGATTGATTGATTGATTGATTGATTGATTGATTGATTGAAAACTTTATTAACAGATTGCAGAATGGGAGGGCGGCTACGTGGCGTAGTGGGCAAGGCGCTCGCCACGAATGCAGAGACGCTGGGCTCGCCTGTTCGAGCCCAGCGCTCCACATTGCTTTCAGTTTAGCTGGTCGTTCATACTAATAAAAAAAAAAAACAGATTGCAGAATGGGTACAATACAGTATGGCTCAATACAAACAATTGTTAACGGGATGCAGACCAGAGAAATACTTTCATCTTGTTTACATCAGGGTCCCCCATTTTCAATTCATCATGACATTTATGACATACACAACATACAGTACAGATATACAGTACTGTTTCATCCAGATATTTATGACATACAAGATATACAGTTATTGTTTAAGAGAAATAGATCTGACTTGGCTTTGCTCAGCTGTACAGCTGAAGTACATTTATTTCTGATTTGTCTAAATAGCCAATGCAAAGGATCTCCAGAGTGTCTGGCACAGGACCAGGCACTATTGCATGCTTTAAAGTAAACAATGCTGGATAGCTCGCGTGAGACGCTGTCCTTAATTCTGTGTGTCTTGAATGGAGCATGACACAATCATATAGTCATCACATGTCATGTCATAGCAGATGTCATTATAAAACATAAAGAACATTGACATTTGCTGTCATGAGACAGTTACTTATAACAGTGTCATGAATATTTTTCTTGACCTCAATTACAGTGATTGAATGAGGTTTTCATGAAGTGTTATTACACTGTCAAATGTTCTTATGACAGACTTGTGAATATTTAATTCAACCTGGAGTGCAGTGGTAGAGTTTCCATTCAAATGTTATTATAATATGTATTATACAGGTATTGCTGTAGATATTATCTATGGTTATTACACAGGTAAAATGCACTAACAAATGTTCTGTAATTGTGATGTAGGAAGGTATAATCCAAAGAATACATTACATTTAAAGAAGTGGGCTGGTTAGATATGGGTGTTAGACCAGGACGGGCGAGTAGTAACTAATGACATTGTGATAATTCACAGTGTGATCAATCGTAAATGTCTGTCTGCATTGCTGGGTGCTGGGCAGTGGGCAGGAGGCTTGCTATAAGAAGTACTTGCATGTAATCTTCACAAATAGCCGATCAGATAATGTATCTCGGCATTCCTTGGGTTGGACTCATTCACAGAAAACTAAAATCTGACCTGACAAAAGGCCGGAAATAAGTCTGTATAAATACAAATAAATGACAGGTGTGAACATTTTGAGAAACATTCCTGAAATACAGTCAGACATGGCGCTGCCCAGAATGAGCTGTGAGGTCTGTGACCCAACAACATGACATGAAGGACATGTTGTTACAATAAGTAGGCCATACAAATTAGTGGTGTAGTTAGTAGAACAAGTGCTGCTTCCTACTTATCAACCTTTATTTATTCTCAAAAATACAATTGAGGTCACCCTCATTTTCAATGTTGTCGAGACTTTACAGACATTTCAATGCACACATTTCTACAATATAACAATAATAAATATTAGTAACTATCTATATAGTACTCTTCACACATGGACCGCAGTCCAGAGTGCACCACAGCAATTAGTATAAAATGAACATAGACATAAATTCAGCACACAAATTGACAAAATAAAAAAACAATGTATAAAAGTAGTGCAATGTAAACGTGCAGACTTAAGAATAGGCATAAAATAAGTACAATAGTACAATGTTGCTCGAAGGCATGTGAACCCCCCCCCGGAAGAGTCAGTCCCCCAAACACCCCACATCCCTATCACATCCCCATCCAAGACAAACCCTCCGATAAAGCATGCCATGACCGAAGGAAAACACAAACAGCCCGCGCGCCACACACACCACCATCCGAGGGGATGAGGTGGAGGTGGTGGAGTCATATAAGTTCCTTGGGGTACACCTGAACAATAAACTGTACTGTTCGGACAACACAGAGGCTCTCTACAGGAAGGGACAGAGCAGGCTGTTCTTCCTGAGGAGACTCAGGTCCTTCAATGTTTGTGTGGTACTCTCAAGAATATGTGCATATCTTGTGTAATTTTTGCAATTGTTTATATCTAATTATTATTATTAGAAGAATTGTGGTAGACTTCATGTTGCCAGCTGCACGCTAATATAATTAACTAAGTTCACATTACTGTGATAAGGAGAATAGGTTATACAGGAAGTGAAGGGCGGAACCTATTAGTTCAGGTGATGCGCCAGGTCCCTCTATTAGGTGACGGTTTCCGCCCTCCCTCCCTCAGAGGAGATTTGGACCAGAACGTACAGGTTGTGTCTTCATTCCTCGTGACCATTACTCTGTGTTTCAGGTCAGTACACTGTGAAAAGTACAGGAAACTCTACCTTTAGAAGTCATGACGTTAGGTGATATGAATATAACGAGAATTGTGAAATAAGTTGAATGGTTAATATGGTCAATGAGAATGTGATATATGTTATGTGAGCGCACATTGCGACACACCTCGACAATGGGGGGAAGATTGAGTTTTTCACGTTATCCGTTACAGATGGCGCGCACGAGCCGCTAGGTTATAGAAGACATTATGACCATAATGTACATTGTAACATGTTTATTCAATGCTGGGCTCTGAACACTTGATTGACAATAATGTGGAATAAGGTTAATTGCTATCCGTGAATTGAGTTCTAATGTTGAAGGAAGCACATGTCACGAATGCACCAGTCAGAGCATAACGCTAATGAGACGCCATTTTGTAAAGTTTGATTAGAGCTAATAATTCGGGTAAAGGAATATTTCCCATGAAGTTTAAGAGCAGTCTTAAACTATGACAAGTAAGTTTAACGGTAAAAGTATGTTTATCTATGGTGTTCATTGAACTAGTGGAATTTGTGACGTGTGACGGCCAGTTGTTTCAATGGTACCATGTGATAGTACCGACATTACTGTTATACCGGTGGCAAAGACGTCAGTCACCAAAGGACAAATATGGTTAGATCACCTTACTTCTCTCTCTTTCCCCCAGCTCCCCCTCTCTCTCTCTCTTTCTTTATGTAGCAGTCTGGAAAATATGGTATATTATTCAGAACTGCTGACTGTGTTTATATCCCTTTTTGTACACAAAGACATTCTAACTAGTGTCATTGATTCACACGAACAATGACACAAAAGTCCCCGTCCAAAGAGCATGTGAATACGGATCATAAATGACAGTATTGATTCATATTTTACAGTGCGTCTCCCCTTGTGACTGGCAGGCGGGACCAGCAGGGGGCAGTAGCAGGCAGAGAGTGGCGGAGAGAGCTGAGAGATGATAAAGGGAGGAGGCGAGCGGAAGTCGTTCTCTTCGGCAGTGAACTTGACAACGAGAAGTCACGTCTAACGGGGGGGCTCTGGATAGCCCCGTTGCTGACTTTATGCCGGAGTGCCCCGTGGAACAGTGACGGGTGATAGGAAGTACTGGCTAGTGGATACGATATCCTAGCAGTACCAGTGTTATGATATTATGAACATTAAGTGCAGAGTCAGGCACTAAGAGTCGAGTTATACCTAGTTACAGTGAGCGGTATAGGTAGCGTGCGGCTAAGGATCACAGTAGCATTGCTCGTGTTATACCTAGTTACAGTGACGGTATAGTCTGCGTGCCAGAGACGTACGGGACATCCAAGCAGTCTGCCCGGGCGTCAACAGCTGTCTGCACCGGAGAGCAGCAGCACACCTGCTCCAGGCTGCCTGCAGGACACGGGGAGTTCTTTACCACCAGCAGAGTTCGCCCAGCACCAGCTCAGCCAGCACTGCCTCTCTGCTATAGCTCCGCCTGCTAGCACCTGCGGCGCGAGTGTTCGACGCCATCTTGCCACCAGGACGGTGGTGGAGCGGCGCGGCCGCCATTTTGGTAGAGTAAACATTAGGGCTTCGGCGCCCAGGATCTATTGCACCTTACACAGTGTGGAGCGGCCTGCGGGTGAAGTTAACGTTGCTAACTGCAGACCCCAAACATTACATTACATGCCGGCATTAGCATAGGGCTTTTGTTTTGGTAATTGTGGGCCCACACTTTTGGTTTTATTTCCTTTTCTTTGAGCGTGATACAATGTGTGTGTATTAATATTTTCCCATTCAATTAACCATTCCCTGAGGGGGGAAGTTACAGACCTGGTGCATTATAATTAAAGCCTTTTGAGGTATTATTCTGACCGTATAATTAAAGCCTGTTGAGGTATTATACAGGGTGAGGACCCAGACGTGGGTGGTGAGTCAAACACCGTGAAGTATATTATCCCTGATAGTAACCCAGAGGTGGGTGCATAATATACGTGTTTATGAGGTATTGAGTTGAACAGCAGGGGCTATAGTAGGACTTCAGCCCAATTGGCCACTAGTATTAAATAATTGTAACTGAACAGTACAATTAACATAAAGACTTGAATGGGGTTCTGTGTGCGTGTCCATTCCTGTGCCCTGCATTAACTCTTTTGGTGTGGGTAACGTATATATATGGTTAACCCCTTCCTACCCAACTCTCCCCTTTTCATTTTAAGGTTTCTAGGGTCATTGAGGGAGGGTACTGCTTGCGGGGGGAACTCAGAGTATTTGATTACAATTCAGTCACGAGGTGTGGGAGGGTCTAAGGAGCGACTGGGAGGAGTGGGAGCGTGTTGGGGAGTACTGCTGACCACCCTGCGACAGGGAAGGAAGACCAGAGTACCAGACCAGGTTGGTAAATCCCGGGCCCCATCCACTCACACTACCAGCCTCCAATCGACGCCCCAGGCCCAAAGACGAGGGTGCAGCCAGACAGAGTTCTGCTGTGTCCAGCTACCTCCTGACTGCCAGCAACTGTTCCCACGAAGCAGGGATAATCCACCCTGCTACATTTGGCGTCACGAACAGGATCAACATCCTAACTTACTCCCTTGACCGAGACCCGTAGAGAGACCCACGATGTCAAAGAAGGAGACCACCGCCGCGCAAGAGATGGCGGCGAAGTTTGAGCAACTGCAGGAGCAGTGTCAGACTCAGGCGGCACTGCTAAAGCAGCAAGCCGCAGCGATGAAGGAGTTGACTGACCAGGCCCTCCACACTCAGGTGGCCCTACAGGAGCTACGAGAGGGCCAGGCCGCCGCCACCTTGATACAGAAAGGGGAGACCCACGTCGCGCAGGAGAGGGAGGCGGAGTTAGAGCAGCTGCAGGAGCAGTGTGAGACTCAGGCGACACTACTGGCGCAGCAAGCCGAAGCGATCAAGGAGTTGATCAACAAGGCACTCCTAGAGAAGCGCTACACTGAGGCGGCCCTAAAGGTGCAACGAGACGGCGAGGACGCCGCCGCCGAGGTAAAGAAAGAGGAGGCCGCACGCATGGAGGGACTGACCGCACAGGTGGAGCTGTTGGCGAACAGAACCCACACACACGCGGGCCTCCTGGACCGACAGGCGCTGGTGCTGGAACAGACCCAGCACGAACAGCGGGAGCAGGCCGGACGCCGAGCTCCGCTTGCCTTGGCACCGGCCGGGATCCAACAGCTCCCTCCAGCGCCCCTCCCGGTGGTGTACGTCCAACGAGAGCGGAAGTGCAGCGAATTTGGAGGTGAACAAGAGATGGGGGAACTGCCTGTGGAGGACTGGATCCAGGCGATGAGGACCCACCTCCGGGCCAGTCGAGTGCCCGCGGAGGAACAAGCGGAGGTCGTACAGCTACACCTCAAAGGCGAGGCGAAGCAGACGGTACGCTTCCTGACGGGGGAAACCGCCCCCGACACGGAAGCCTTGTTCAAGATACTCCAAGAAACCTATGGGGACAAGGTCCTGGTCAGCATTCGGCTGGGGGAGTTCTTCGATCGAAGACAGGCCGCCGGCGAGACCACACGCCAGTTCGCCTATGACCTGCAGGAGAGGGTCCGTCGCCTACGACGTCGGGCGCCTACGCTGGTCGGCGATGCCACCGCCCTGCTGCAGGAGCGGTTTGTGGTGGGCCTCAGAGACGAGGCCCTGAGGAGAGAAATGCGGAAGTACATGAGGGAGGACGGTACGCGGCCGTTTCCTCAGGTACTGCAGGCGGCGATAGACTGGTCCGAAGAGGAGATGGTCCTGCCCCCCACAAGGGGTGCCGACAGGGGCATGATACGCGGCGTCGTCGTGAAAAGACACGAGCCACCTCTGGACATAGCCGTGCTACAGGAGTCCATCCGACAGCTCTTCGCCGGCCAAGAGCGGTTGGACGCGCGCATGGAACAGCTCTTCCAGGCGTTTCAACAGGAGCGAGACACACCCCAGAGAGGCTTCGCCGGAAGCCGACGGAGGAGAGACGTGCCCTCTACCCCGCGCAGACTACCCCGCCGGAGTGAGGATGGGAGACTGATCTGCTACAACTGTCAACAGCCCGGTCATATCGGCCGCGAGTGCCCCCGCGCGATGGAAGAATCACGCCGGGCGGAAGTACCGGGCGGTGAGGTCCCTCTCCCACCAGTACAGGACGCTACCCACACAGCAGCAGGCGGGTCGCCCGACCGGGCGACCGCCAGACCATGGTCTGGAGGGGGAGGTGTGGGGGTGTGCCGTAGAATTCGATACCACTGCGGCCGGCCAGACGAAAGCGCTGGCGCCCGGCTGCGCATCCCGATGCGGTCAGAACCGGAGTCTGTACCCAAGAGACAGAACAGGTCGGAAGGAGGTCAAGGGGGCGAGGACGGCCCGGACCAGGGGCCTCGTCGGCGCCGCTACCGCCGCAACTTCAACTACCGCTGCAGACGCTCGCCGGCCGGCGACCAGCCGGGCCCCGAGAGCGGCGATGGAAACGTCAAGAGGACGTCAGTGTTCACGGTTCGTCCCGAAAGAGGGGGCCCCGAAAGGACCGTGCAGAGAGATCGGAGCAAGATCTGCCCCTTCCCGGCCTCCGACCCGGAAGAGCGGACGAGAGCTTCCCGAAGGAGCCCGATGAGAGCGCGGAGCTCATCCGAAGCAGACGTGGGGGGTGCCTTCGTTTACCCTCGTGAACCGCACCCTAGGGCGTGTAGCAGCAGCGCCGCTACAACAGCAGCTGAAGCAGCGCCGAACGAGGGAGGAGAGGTAGAGTTGGTCCCCTCAGGCGAGGACGGCGAGGGCGGCGAAGACGACGGAGACGGGGGCGAGGAGGGCGCTGTGAGCGGCCCCTCAGAGGCATCGGAGGCCGAAGCCGTGGCCGAGGACCCGCCAACAGAGACGGAGGAATCTGACACGGAGTTAGACTGGTGGGGGGTTAAGCAAACCCGGGCCCAGCTGAATGACAGAGGTGAGCCACTCGCTCGGTGTTTCCAAGACCATGTGCGAAGGTGTGTGGGAACGAGACGAGTGGTGCACCTGTATGTCTAAGGGAATATGGCACAGAATCAGACGCAGGGGGGGTTGAACGAACCCGGCCCCAGAGGAGCACCAGAGGTTGGCTACCCGCTCGGTATCGCCAGGACTACGTGCTCAGGAGTGTGTCCAACTCCGGAGGGAGTGTGTAAAACTGTTGGCATAATGCGTAATTGTCAACCGATGTGTGAAACTGTTGGTCTCAGGACCGTTGTCATACATGTGTGGTTTTGTTGTTAACTTGCAGAGGACTTAGCAAGTTCAAAGTGGGGGGAAATGTAGCAGTCTGGAAAATATGGTATATTATTCAGAACTGCTGACTGTGTTTATATCCCTTTTTGTACACAAAGACATTCTAACTAGTGTCATTGATTCACACGAACAATGACACAAAAGTCCCCGTCCAAAGAGCATGTGAATACGGATCATAAATGACAGTATTGATTCATATTTTACAGTGCGTCTCCCCTTGTGACTGGCAGGCGGGACCAGCAGGGGGCAGTAGCAGGCAGAGAGTGGCGGAGAGAGCTGAGAGATGATAAAGGGAGGAGGCGAGCGGAAGTCGTTCTCTTCGGCAGTGAACTTGACAACGAGAAGTCACGTCTAACGGGGGGGCTCTGGATAGCCCCGTTGCTGACTTTATGCCGGAGTGCCCCGTGGAACAGTGACGGGTGATAGGAAGTACTGGCTAGTGGATACGATATCCTAGCAGTACCAGTGTTATGATATTATGAACATTAAGTGCAGAGTCAGGCACTAAGAGTCGAGTTATACCTAGTTACAGTGAGCGGTATAGGTAGCGTGCGGCTAAGGATCACAGTAGCATTGCTCGTGTTATACCTAGTTACAGTGACGGTATAGTCTGCGTGCCAGAGACGTACGGGACATCCAAGCAGTCTGCCCGGGCGTCAACAGCTGTCTGCACCGGAGAGCAGCAGCACACCTGCTCCAGGCTGCCTGCAGGACACGGGGAGTTCTTTACCACCAGCAGAGTTCGCCCAGCACCAGCTCAGCCAGCACTGCCTCTCTGCTATAGCTCCGCCTGCTAGCACCTGCGGCGCGAGTGTTCGACGCCATCTTGCCACCAGGACGGTGGTGGAGCGGCGCGGCCGCCATTTTGGTAGAGTAAACATTAGGGCTTCGGCGCCCAGGATCTATTGCACCTTACACAGTGTGGAGCGGCCTGCGGGTGAAGTTAACGTTGCTAACTGCAGACCCCAAACATTACATTACATGCCGGCATTAGCATAGGGCTTTTGTTTTGGTAATTGTGGGCCCACACTTTTGGTTTTATTTCCTTTTCTTTGAGCGTGATACAATGTGTGTGTATTAATATTTTCCCATTCAATTAACCATTCCCTGAGGGGGGAAGTTACAGACCTGGTGCATTATAATTAAAGCCTTTTGAGGTATTATTCTGACCGTATAATTAAAGCCTGTTGAGGTATTATACAGGGTGAGGACCCAGACGTGGGTGGTGAGTCAAACACCGTGAAGTATATTATCCCTGATAGTAACCCAGAGGTGGGTGCATAATATACGTGTTTATGAGGTATTGAGTTGAACAGCAGGGGCTATAGTAGGACTTCAGCCCAATTGGCCACTAGTATTAAATAATTGTAACTGAACAGTACAATTAACATAAAGACTTGAATGGGGTTCTGTGTGCGTGTCCATTCCTGTGCCCTGCATTAACTCTTTTGGTGTGGGTAACGTATATATATGGTTAACCCCTTCCTACCCAACTCTCCCCTTTTCATTTTAAGGTTTCTAGGGTCATTGAGGGAGGGTACTGCTTGCGGGGGGAACTCAGAGTATTTGATTACAATTCAGTCACGAGGTGTGGGAGGGTCTAAGGAGCGACTGGGAGGAGTGGGAGCGTGTTGGGGAGTACTGCTGACCGCCCTGCGACAGGGAAGGAAGACCAGAGTACCAGACCAGGTTGGTAAATCCCGGGCCCCATCCACTCACACTACCAGCCTCCAGTCGACGCCCCAGGCCCAAAGACGAGGGTGCAGCCAGACAGAGTTCTGCTGTGTCCAGCTACCTCCTGACTGCCAGCAACTGTTCCCACGAAGCAGGGATAATCCACCCTGCTACATTTATCACCTCTCTCATCGCTTTCCGTCCTTCATTCTCTCCCTACTTCTCTCTCTTTCCCCCAGCTCCCCCCTCTCTCTCTCTTTCTTTATCACCTCTCTCATCTCTCTCCCACACTCTCTATCATAGACTGTCCGAGGACAGATTGCTCTCTCTCTCTTTCTCTATCACCTCTCTCATCTCTCTCCCTCCTTCGTTCTCTCCCTACGTCTCTCTCTTTCCCCCAGCTCCCCCTCTCTCTCTCTCTTTCTTTATCATCTCTCTCATCGCTCTCCCTCCTTCGTTCTCTCCCTACTTCTCTCTCTTTCCCCCAGCTCCCCCCCTCTCTCTCTCTCTTTCTTTATCACCTCTCTCATCTCTCTCCCACACTCTCTATCATAGACTGTCCGAGGACAGATTGCTCTCTCTCTTTCTCTATCACCTCTCTCATCTCTCTCCCTCCTTCGTTCTCTCCCTACTTCTCTCTTTCCCCCAGCTCCCCATCTCTCTCTTTCTTTATCACCTCTCTCATCTCTCTTCCACACTCACTCTCATAGACTGTCAGAGGACAAATTGCTCTCTCTTTATCATCTCTCTATTCCTCTCTCTCTCATCTCTCTCCATCCCTTTCTCTCTCATCTCTCTCCCACACTTTCTCTCATAGACCTCCCGAGAACAGATTGCTCTCTCTCTTTCTTTAGCATCTCTTTATTCCTCTCTTTCTCATCTCTCTCCATCCCTCTCTCTCATCTCTCTCCCACATTCTCTCTCATAGACTGTCCAAGGACAGATTGCTCTCGCTCTCTTTATCACTTCTCTCATCTCTCTCCCTCCTTCGTTCTCTCCCTACTTCTCTCTCTTTCCCCCAGCCCCCCCCCCCTCTCTCTTTATTTATCACATCTGTCATCTCTCTCCCACAGACTCCACTCTCATAGACTGTCCGAGCACAGATTGCCCTCTCCCCCTCTATCATCTCTCCATCCCTCTCTATCTCTCTTTATCATCTCCCTCTCTCTCTTTCTCTATCACCTCTCATCTCTACCCCCCCCCCCCCTCTTGGTATCTAACACCTCTCCAGATCTCTCCCTTCTTCACTCCCTCCCTCATCTTTCTCTATCTTCTCTCCCCCTCTACCACTTCCCTCGCTTCCTCCTTACACTGTGACCTTACACTGTCAGTTATCAGGAAAACTCACACATGCACGTGTAGATTGAACGTTATCGGTATTGCAGCAAAGAGACTGAAAACAAAGAGAAATGTGTAGATATCGCTTAGGATGTAAGTGAATGTTTTGACAACTATTGATATTGAAACAAAGTAGAACTGCAAATGAAAATATATGATTTAAATGAATAGTTGGTAACCATTGACATCGGTACCAAGGATAAATGTGTATCTGATTCAGAAGGTAAATGTTTTGAGAACCTGTGACACTGATACAGAGACCAAATGTATATGAAATGTAAATAGAACGGTTTGATGATACAGAAATTATGTTTGATTCTGAGGTTTTGTAATAAAACTCAGAGAGGAGATTTGGACCAGAACGTACAGGTCGTGTCTTCATTCCTCGTGACCGTTACTCTGTTTCAGGGAGGGAATGATGACATCGGCCGCAATATGATTTGTGAAGGTACCCGATAGCCTTGGGACCCGTAACATTTGCAATAGACTGCTGCAGTCATTCTACCAGTCTGTAGTGGCCAGCGTCCTCTTCTATGCTGTGGCATGCTGGGGGGGGCTACATCAACTCGAGGGACACCAACAAACTGAACAAGCTGGTGAGGAAGGCTAGCTCCGTGGTGGGAGTCAAGCTGGTCAGACTAGAGGTGGTGGCAGAGAGGGGGATGAGAAGGAAGCTGGCTGCTATCCTGGAGAATCCCTCCCACCCCCTCTATGAGACCTTCCCACGATGCGCCCTCGTTGCCAGGTGGCGTGGCGCGGTCATCCCTTGACTGAGGCGTGCCAGTGGGGTTGGCATGAGGACTGAAACGGGGTCCACTGCCGGGTTGTCTTACCCGTGGGGGTGATTGCCCTCCGACATACTGGAGGCCCACTTCCTGCGGTCTCTACTCCATGCTGGAGATGGACAGCATTGGAGGCCTCCTCATGGCTCCCAGGAGGCAACGGAGGACTTCCATAAACGCCCTCTGCTCGACCGCTGTCACACTGGGGAGGGGAAGAGTGGGCATGTGCGACCGCACATTTGTCGTCGGCGGACGGGGAGGGGCCAGTTTCGGTGGCAAGTTGCAGAATGTCACTAGCAATGCCTAGTGCATTCCTTTCAACGTCGTGTACCTTTTCTTCCTCTTCATCCTTGTAGTTTAGTCCAACTTCACCCTTTCCCCCAGGCTCTTGGAGGGTCGACCACTTGTCCAACAGCGCTGCTCTTTCCTCATCCAGGTGTCTGTACCACTTCACCAACTCAGCTACGTTGGGGCTGGGAATAAGGTACCTCCACTCCCTTGCTATTTGTTCCAATGTATTGAGTCTCCTCTCCAGTTTATTCCCCTCCAACACCCTCTTGTCTCTGGGTGCCCATTGCGTGCTGAGTCTCTTTGTCTCCTCCAAGGCTTCCTCGAACTCCACCTCAAGGGGAACCAACCTCGGTTCAACGAAGCGGGACCATACCTTGGAGAAAATCCTCTTTTCCACAGTAGCTAATTGTACAGAATATGCAGTACAGTAGATCATTGTGTCATCCGCATATAAATGAGCTTGACAGCCCTTCAAGGACAGAATAATATCATTAATATAAATAGTAAATATAACGGGGCCTAGGATCGATCCTTGTGGAACAACTTTTGTAATGGGAAAAAATTCTGACTGGGTTTTGCCCACTTTCACACATTGGTTTCTGCCTGATAAATAGTTCCGGAACCAACAGCAAACAATCGCATCAAAACCAATACTATGCAGTCTATTCAACCGAAGAGAATGATCAACTGTATCAAACGCTTTTAAAGTGGTAGCTGAGATTGTACTATGGTTGGCTCTGAAACCAGATTGATGGGAGCTTAGAACAAAGTGATTAGAGAGAAAAGTTTTGAGTTGGTTATTCACTAGTGATTCCCGAATTTTTGCTAAGCAGGACAACTTGGAAATTGGACGATAATTGTTCAGGTCAGTTCTGTCTCCACCTTTATGCAAAGGAGAGACATGGGCCGTTTTCCAAATACTGGGAACTATGCCTGAGATAAAAAATATATAGGTTATTTGCTCTGTGATTACAGGAGCAGCTCATTTAAGAAAGTAAGGTCCAAGTTGTCCATCCCAGTCGACTTTCTGGTATCAATAGACACCAACCTATTACAAACTGCTTTAGGAGTAATAGGCTCAAAGAAAATTGTGGTGGTAGGCCCTTCATTTTGCTCATAGCAGTCACCAAGAGGAGGCCCTTCACAGTCATGCTCACAGTCTACTTCATTAAACAAATGTCCAGCTTGGGCAAAATGGCTATTGAAGGCTAAGCAAATCTCTTTACCTTCAGTTATCAAACATCATTATATTTGACCTCTGTAGGCAGGGAAATGGTAGCCTTGCTTTTATTTGAATTTACTTACTTACTTACTTACTTACTTACTTACTTACTTACTTGCTTGCTTGCTTGCTTGCTTGCTTGCTTGCTTGCTTGCTTGCTTGCTTGCTTGCTTGCTTGCTTGCTTACTTGCTTACTTGCTTACTTGCTTACTTGCTTACTTGCTTACTTGCTTACTTGCTTACTTGCTTACTTGCTTACTTGCTTACTTGCTTACTTGCTTACTTGCTTACTTACTTACTTACTTACTTACTTACTTACTTACTTACTTACTTACTTACTTACTTACTTACTTAGGCCTTTTTATTCCTTTCGGAACATATAGGCCATTGATGAAAAGTTTCCACCCCGTCTGTCTTGGGCCATCCTCTCCAGCTAACAGATTGCAGAATGGGTACAATACAGTACGGCTCAATAGCCTCGCTGACAAGTTAAATGCATAATTTATAGGCAGGCTAATGTTAAGTCCCTCATTACCAAAAATCGATCAGATTATATTTCTTTAAATGTGCCTGCTGGCAGTGGTTTAATGGAATGAATAATCAAATGAGATCTATTGCTAGCTAAAATAATTGGTTCAACTCTTTCAGAATAAGAAGATACAAACAAGCCCAAAGAGTATCTAATTGATATGAATTAATAGATACTTATGAGGATATCTGTACTGTATGCGCTCGGCTTAGGTATCATGTACTTTATATATAAACAAAGATTTCAAGGCGCGGCATCCGAAATAACGGTGTCAGAGAGGCTTGGAGGCTATACAGTTTCACTATTAATCAGGTTTTAATCTGTTTCAGACATCATACATACATGCATTTAATTGATTAACCTTTGGTTTATACCAGTGACACCTCTTGTTCATCATCAGATAACACTAACAGTGCTTGAACAGATAAATGCATTTTCTCAAATTCATTCGTCAAAACATCAAAGGCTTGCAATTTCTCATCCATTTTCTCAAGTCACATCCACGTCATCAAATCCGTCAAACAGCGCATCTCCTCAGACATTTTAATCCCAGTTACAATATCACAATAACGTGTGAGTGACAGTGATATAATTCATAATCCACAGTCCAGCATAAAGGCGCTTCAATTTCATGCTTGAATGAAACACAATCCGGACGCTCCGTTAAGCAAATACATCCACAGCCGAGAATATGAAACTAATCAGAGCCAAACGCCCGATAGGTTTCATTCATTAAAAATATCCCTGCGGGATTCACATTCGTAATGCTCCGTTATTAAAATAACCTGTGTGTCGCGACGCGAGCGCCATATCCGTATAACTATGACGTGCATTATTTAGGACAAAGTAAATCTATAGGCTGAATATGATTTATTATCAGCATTTTAGGTATATTATTTTACATTTCAAAAGCCCCCTATAGAAAAACTAAGCACAAAAACATAATTCAGAATGGTATAATGGGATCTAGACTGTGAGAATTATTTCAGGAAGCGAGCTGCATTTCTTTGCGAGGGTGTGGCCATGGTTTATCGAGCTAACTGAACTAAACCCTGCTCTGGAGCAGGTTCAAACTTTCTGATCTGTTGCCATAGCGATTTAGACAATCCGACGTCGGGGAACCGAAAGATCTGGCTTAAGTCAAGCTATGCTGAAAATTATCCGGCTAACTCAGTTACGAGGAACAGGGCCCTGGGTTCCATCCTAGAGGCAAATCTTTCCAGTACTGTATATCTGTATGTCGTGTATGTCATAAATGTTATGAATTGAAAATGGGGGACCCTGATGTAAACAAGATGAAAGTCTTTCTCTGGTCTGCATCCCCTTAACAATTGTGTGTATTGAGCCATACTGTATTGTACCAATTCTGCAATCTGTTAATAAAGTTTTCAATCAATCAATCAATCAATCAATCAATCAAGATTATTATTTTAACCAAATTACTACTGTAGCTCATTCTCAAACCCCAGCCACATTTTGGAAGGCAGTAAACTCAAACAAAATCAAAACCATTAATTCACTGTTAATATTAATATTTGCAGGGCCCCTTGTTATTGATAATTGTGTGTGTGCCGTAAATTACCCTGTTTAGCAAAAATCCTGGAATCTCTGGTAAACAATCAATTTAAATGTTTTATTTCAACCCACGTTGTTCTTAATCTGCACCAATCTGGATTCATAGCTGAGAAGACTGACTGCAACATCCACTTGCATCCTGGGAGACTGCTTCAGCTTTGATCTTGCTCATACTACACCACTGTACAGATGCTGAAGCGTCTCCTCTGACAAAGACTGGCACAACCTGAGCTTGTGGATTAATTTCCAGGAGTCTGGCTTGGACACCTTGATTTATGCCTCTCATGTTGGCCCTGTTATCGCAAGAATGTCCTCTGCAGTCCTCAAAAGGAATGTTTAGCTCTTATAATCTTTTGAGAATCAGGGATGCCAAATGTTGGCTTGTGGACTCCTCTGCATCCAAAAACCCCATAAAATGTTCCGTTATGTGGGGCTCCCCCTCCAGTGACACAATTCTAATCACAAATCACAACTGTTCAGTGTGGCTTACATCTGGAGTGCAGTCTAGATTCTCTAGAATGACAGAGAAGAAGTCTGCTCAACAAATCAATGAGTTAATTCTGTATTTTGGGGCCAAGGTAGCAGGTGTGATGCAAGGTCTGTTTTTGGACATGGTTTAGATGCTCTTTCGTGACTGGATCAAACTTACGTCATAAGTTCAACCTCTTTGAGGACATTTCCATTTGATGAAGAGTACAGTGCATCTGTGTGTCAGTGCCAGAGATGACACAATAGCAGTCAGACGTGACAACACCTCTCTTCATCTTATCCTCTCAGCCTCCAAAAGTGCCATCTCTTGTTTATCTATTGTTTCCCTTGATCCTCGCTGCCAGTTCTTTCCATGTGTTCATGCAGTATTGGTGTTGTGGACTGGTATCGTGTGAAGTCAGCAAAGCACTTGCATGTTTCCAGTCTGTCAGTCCTACGTTTGTTAAATGAATTACCTACTTTGAAAAGAGTTTACAGCAAAATCAGAACAGGCTGTCTTTCCTTTCTGAATACACCAACTAACTTCTAGGACTCTTTTCGCCGCTCACCAAGGTCTTCCTGAAATACTGGTGGTGGCAACTTCACACATACATACCCAGTAATAATATAATCATCATTGTTCCCTACAATATGGAAACTCAAAACGTTGTAAAAAGGACATTATTATTGTTTATGTTACTGTATGCAGGGAGCACACATAAATAAACACATCCCACGAACACCTGGAGAACCCTGCTGGGGAGATGCTGAAAATGGGTTTTCATTCATTCTCAGACATTATGTGTGCTGAAGAAACCTGTGTGGCTGTGGAGGTAGATGGCTCCTCATCCTGGGCAGTGCCCTCATCTTGGGTGGTGCCCTCATCTTGGGCAGTGGCAGTGCCCTCATCCTGGGCAGTGCCCTCATCTTGGGCAGTGCCCTCATCTTGGGAAGTGGCAGTGCCCTCATCCTGGGCAGTGCCCTCATCCTGCAGTGCCCTCATCTTGGGCAGTGGCAGTGCCCTCAGTGCCCTCATCCTGGGAAGTGGCAGTGCCCTCATCCGGGGCAGTGCCCTCAGTGCCCTCATCCTGGGCAGTGGCAGCTGTGAGTGCTCCAAAGTATTTCAGAAGTGCCCCTGACAACAACACACAGTGACTTGCAAACCGCAGTCACGTAAGGGGCTAGTAGTCACTGTGTGTTGTTGTAGCCACCGGGTAAATCGCGATTTTTTTATTAGTTTGTCATGACAAACCAATTACATAATCCAACATATGTGTAAAGGCACAACATATTCCAGTTAACGGTATTTTTTTTAATGATTCGTTATGGCGCAATCAATACTTCCATGCGTTCGGGACCTCCATGTTTTGGGGGTATTCATCAGAAAAATCGGATCCGGGATTCGGCTCCCATCAGTCGGGCAAGAACTGCAGGTTTTCAGCCTCTCTCCTCTCTCCTGGAGCTTAAGGGGGAGCCGCACTCGGCCAATCAGAGAAACGCGGAAGGCGCTCTGCCAATCAGAGAAATGCGGAAGCGCATGTTGGTTGCCTAAAGTGTTCACGCCACCAGACCAGCCCCTATCATGTGTAATAGCATAAGCATAGCAAGCAACATAGCTAGCTAGCTAACAACATAGGCTAACAAATATACAATAAGTGTTAGTTATAGTACTAGCATGTCATTACAGGCATAATATAATACTCATAATAAATTGACATATCTGCATACCTTTATCCTTTAAACTTCTTTCCTCTTTTTTTGAAACTGCGCACCTGATGGCTTAATTCCTTTGATGATGGCGACTTGACAAGACTGAAGTGTTGATTGGCACTCGAGTTGAGTGACTGTTGACTGTTGACTGTTAGTGAATACATTAACCCCGCCCCCCAACACTGTCACAAGAGTTAAGGCTAAACCAGTGGTGTGCAGACTGGTTTTATATTATACTTAATGATTTTGCACAAAGCAGAAAAGAAATTCAACAATAGTCGACAGTATTATGAATGAACTGGTTTATTTGGTAGCATTTCGAATTGACTGATTTAATTTCACAAATTGCATTATAGAGGTGTACTATTTTGATAAATAGAATAGATTCCTGAATCGTAATTGAAATTGAAACTCGATTAATTGCCCAGTCCTAGTCTGAGGTATTCAATTGTTGTATAAACTACAAGCAGAATACATTTCCTACCTCATATAACCTCATGCATAGTACATTTCCACCGTCTTCTTTGCTCTTACAATGTTTATATTCCATCTGTTTTAATTTCACTTTCAGTTTGGTGAAGTTGCAAAAACTACCGACCTCCTTTGTGATATATTAACGAATCAATTTGAAGCATAAAGGTATGCTACACGCCTCCAGAGAACTCTCTTTGTGTTCTACATCACCCCCATACTCGTAGAGTGCTTGTGCGTTCCTTGTGCGTTCCTTGTGCAGATGGTGAAAGATGTGATTCACATTTTTCTGGGCCCCTTTTCATTTACTTTGCTCTGTGGCACCAATTTCATCAACTAGTGGTTAAAATCTCCATTGGCTATACCTTTAATTTAAGGAATTTCTATAACAGTCCCTCTTCCACCACTGTTGCAGTATCAGCCCTAACATGTACGTGTGTAACAGGGTCGAAACCTTGCGACGGGAGCCCTTTGTTGTAAAACTCACTCCTAAGTTAAATACCCCACTCCGCCACGTGAATTGGATCCTTTTCAGGTGGTGGAACGGATAAGTGATATTTGACTCTCGAGGGTCATGTGTTGCTGGTGAGTGGAGGGTTCGCGGTTTGAGGCCATCGGAGGACAGGTGCCAAGCACCAAGCGAGCCAGTAGTTAGTAGACCAACATTGCACATGGTCCTCTGTCTTCTAGATTACTCTCAGTGCGAATACAGCAAGCATAAGTAAGGCTTGTATAAATAATGACATGTTGCTTCCTGTATTACACTTTACTAAGCTTCTGGGATCAAGAAGTGGCCAAGAACAACATATTTATGAACTAGTAGGAGGGAAGGAAGAGGGAGAAAGCAGATATTAGAATGGACAGAGAGACAGGAGGAGACAGGCGGAGACAGGGGACATTTGGAGATGGTTTGATGATTAGAGCATACTAGGGTTCCTTAGGTTTCAGTCTGACCTCATTGGTTCCGTGCTCTGATTCAGAGCCAGTCCACAGATCTCTGTTCCATAGTTCCAGTCCAACTACACGCAGAGATGAGCTGAAAAACATACTGTATTATGACATGCTATGCACAGACCCAGACACAGCAGCTGGATACCCACACGACTGTACACAAGTGTACATGAACGCTCCATACACACACACAGACACACAAATATACACACACACACAAATACACGCACACACACACCACTTATTCTGCTAGGCTTATTCCACTGAGACATTAGAACCATGGAGAAAATCCAGACAGCTGCAAGGTTGCAACACTTCAAATCCCTCCATTCAGTCTATATGTATGGGGGGGGGGGGGGGTGCGGGTGTGTGGATGTAGGAATGTCTTTGCCAAAGCTTGCCTTTATCACTTAATGTTATTTTGATCCATATAGCATTATAGATATTGTTGTGAAACCCAACCACTAACACACAGATGGTTTTCTCAGACAATATCTTAAATCAAATACAGTAAGAACTCTCTGGCTACATTCACATTGCAAGCCTTAGTGCTCAATTCTGATTGTGTCTGTCTCAGCCTCAGCTTCTTCCCCCAGGCCATCAGAACACTGAACAATGATCTCTCCACACACAAGCACACATGAACACACATGAACACACACACACACACACACACACACACACACACACACACACACACACACACACACACACACACACACACACACACACACACACACACACACACACACACACACACACACACACACACACACACACACACACACACACACACACACACACACACACCACTTCCTGCACTCTCTCACACACATACACACTACAGGTCACTTTAAACACAAAAGAAAAGGTCACTTTAAAGAAAGAAAACATAACTGTTTTTTGTATAGTATAGTTAGTATAGCTAGTATAGGATAGTAGTTATATATAGTATAACTGTATATTGTATAGTATATTGTATAGTAGTGTATATAGGACTCATTACCTTTAATTCATAAGCTTTGCATTTTATTGTATTTTATCTTAGTATCTTTTATCATGTCTATTTTATTATCTATTCTATTTTATTATATTATTATTTGTATTCTTGCACAATCAAGGCGGGCATGGCCACCTTCATTTCACTATGTGTCTCGTGTACATATGTGACAAATAAATATCTTGAATCTTGAATCTTGAATCTTGTCTGTATCGATGCTACAGGGGAAATTAGCATGTCTCCTCTCTGCTGACTATTCTGTTTCCAATATACTAGTTCTGAAAAATGCAACAGGTGATGTCATCTTTACCATAAAAGCAATCAATGCTAACCAGTGTTAAGGGAGTAGTTAACTGTACAATTACTAGTTTAACTACAACATGCAGTAGTTGGGTGGTAGTTTAACTACATTCAAATCTCAGTAGCTTTTTCAGTAGTTAACTACATTGGGTAATCTAGTTTTGGTAGTTAATTTACAACGATCATGCGTGAATCTGTCACGTCAAGTTATTAACCACAGTGGTTCAGACCAATCAGGGTCCTGTGAGGAACTACTGGCAGATACGTACTTACAAGCAATCCATAGATCTCAAACATGTTCCACTTTAAATACATTTAAAAGCAAGCTTAAAAAAGAACTACAGATCCTGTAGTCTTTGTATATTTGTGAGTAGTCTTTTTTTCTTACATTTTTTCAACATTGTAATTGTTGTGTAATGCTGTATTATACAGTATGTATCTGTGTGTATGAGAGAGGGGTATGCACATGTGTGTTTGCGTATATTGTGTGTGGGAAGGAGGGGTGTGGGGGGAAGGGGTTTCTGTGTAGTTATTCTATATAGGTTTAAGAGGGGGGGTCGCTTATAAGCCCTTGGGCTTTATGACCTTTCCTGCACATTTGAACTGTTCTTCTTTGACTTATTTTTATTCCAGAATGTATGTTTTGTAAGTGTAAATAACAATAAACAATAAACTAGAGCTGATACAACCTCCTTGGCAGAGGTAAACAGACAAACGTCTCTTTGACTGTAACTTATGAGGAATCACAAAATGTTGTAATAAATGTGTTTTAGAGTGAAGAACATAAAAAAGGAGACAAAAAAACAATGGGTCTCATTCTCCAACATTTCCCAAAGACTTCTCTTAGGGCAACCATCTTGGGACAGACTAAGATAGAACCGACGACAAGATCACTCTGATTCCCCAACACGTGGGGAAGCTGTCTTAAGTGGCCCAAACAATCCCAGCTGGGATACCGGCGATGAGGAATGTCACTATGAACGCGTGTTCCCGTCTAGGTAATTTGCATACAAGACACGCCTCCGAGAGCCCCTTATAAGCCAGGCTCTGTGCCGTGTGCAAATGAAATCGCAAAAAGTCGAGAGTTTAGACACACCTGTCCAGCTCATTAAATGCAACTGATGCGATGCAGCCATGTAAAAATGGTGGCGGAAGCGTTTTGCGACCGATCAAAATTAGATTAGGTCATCATATAGAAGCTACTACAGCTCGTGGCCACCTGCCGCAGCACACGCGCGTGCACACACACACACACACACACACACCCCGCACACACACACACACACACACACACACACACACACACACGCTCGCAGTACTGTATAGTCTACGTGCGTAATGAATGAACGGATTGAACGCAGTAGGCGTATATTATTCTAATGACTTGTTTTATTAGGAAATCACAGATACTGCGCTGCCTATAGTAGTACAGTCCACCACTCCCCTGCCCGACTCTGGCGGCCTTAATATGTGTACTGTACTTACTGTACGTATAGGGCAGAGCATATCCTAATTAAACAAGTAATTAGAATAATATAAGCCTACTGTTCATTCATTAGACACGTAGTCTACATAGTGTATTCTAATATCTGTTTAATTGATTAATGATATTTGAAAGAATGCAGGTTATAGCTATATAAAACAAATGTATGTCCTATTGTACCAATCAATGGGATATATTGCATGTTGGCTATAATCTGCATTCTTTCAAATGTATAATTAATCAATAAAACAGATATTTAACAAAAATAAGAAATACAAATGCCACAGAAGGCATTACATAATTATTATTTTCAATCATTTCACAATAATTGCATAATTGTGTTTGAATATCTGAGTAATTAAGTAATTATACATTTGTCCAAAATAGCTGGTTCAGATATGGTTAATCCAGCTGCCCTGTGATCAGATTAATCCATATTATTTATTTTTCGAATCAAATGCGTAATTTTTATCATACAAATATTGTCATATTTATTTTAATTATGATTAATTAATTAATTCCAAGGAGGCCTATAGGGTTGACATGAAGGCATCACTATAATTCCTCCCAAATAAATGTCAAGCCCTTAAGAACACGGAGCACCAGTCTGTCAAGTTAAGTGTGCTCCTCAGCACTCCTAAATCCTGCTCTCAGCCACGGCCGAATCCAAGCTTGGGGAATCCCACAACCGGCCCTAAAATGTCTCAAATGTCCCTGAGAGCAAATTTCTTGTCGTAAATCCGTTGGAGAATGAGACCCAATGTCCTGTTAGAGTTAACTGAAGTTGAGTTTTTTTTCTTTGTTTCGTCATTCTTTGTAAACAAGTCTGATTGCCAGTGGTCTCTCCAAAGACACCCTCTCCTTGGAGCTGTCTCTATGCCTCTACGTCACACAGCCTGCTAAACACCTCTGCCCGAGAGAGCTCAAATTCGTACCAAATCTGGACATTTGTGAGCAAATTAGTTTGAAAGAAAATATGTTGAATTGGGTGTATAAAGAGTTATCACAAATAACCAAAAATGAAGCTTGTCTCAACATGTATGAGTTATGTAATGATGTAGTTATAAAAAAAAGTAAACAGACTATACTTTTCTGCATTAGGAAACCGTACCTTTAAAATAATACTGTAGGTAGCACCGGGCAGAGATGTTTGACAGTGGAATGCAAGAGGAGTCCAACTCTCTGGGTAGCAGAATGCTGCAAAGAGTTTTCCCACATGAGCTGATAATTTCTGTTGACATTCAAATAGATTTGACATACAAAATACAATTTTAATTTGATTTTAAGTTTGGCATTTTCCAAAGACTTTTCATCATTGTTTGAGATCTCAAAGTAAAGGAAATCCAATTTAATAACATCATCATATTGCATTGCCTGATATGGTTGAAAGAAAATTATATGGATATTCATGTTCCCTGAATCTGTATTAAACATCTACCTTTTCTGTTTGTTTGTTTTAAAGCTGCAGTAGGTGACTTTGGAGAAATTAGCAAGAGTGAGTTTACCTGCTCACATTTCAAGCCCATACACACAAAGCAAAGGTTTTCCACAGACTCCCAGCGGCACCAGCAGTTAAGCAGAATTCTTCAAAGAAATGTTTATATATATATTGGGGTTTTTTTTATCCACTTTTATCCACATTTTCTATATTTTCTCCCATCCCAATTTCGTATCATCCAATTCAACCCTCCCCTGTCACGAATGCTGTTTCTTGCCTCCCACAAGCCGGCTGCAATGTGGACTAAGTCATACATAGCACAAGTCCCCTCCGGTACTTGAGGTAACAGCAGTCGCATCTTTTCACCTGCGCAGCTCGATCTCTCAGTGGCGAGGAGTAACGCGTGGGAGGCTCACGCTGCCCCCGACACTTCCTGATTCTACTGCGCAGGCGCACCAACCGACCTGTAGGAGTCGCTGTCCACAACGCCTGATCCCCACCCATCAGTTTCCCACCCCCTAATACGGCCAATGTGTATTAGTACGGACGACCAGCTAAACTGAAAGCAAATGTGGAGCGCTGGGCTCGAACAGGCAAGCCCAGCGTCTCCAGATTTCGTGGCGAGCGCCTTGCCCACTAGGCCACGTAGCCGCCCTATATATATATATTGTTATGCCTCTCTGATCATCAGGTGGTTTCAGAAATTGTGAGTACTTTTTGACAAGGAACGCAATGGTGGTCTTCGTTTTCCACAGTGAGTGGAAAACTAGTGTGACCAGGAACACCACATCTGATTGGTTATTGATACAGACAGCTGATGGTTTTGGCCAATCAGATATTTTGTTTGTCCTGCCAAGCGGTGTTCCGGTGGTCGCATCGGAAAACTAAGACCACCATGGAGTCTGTGGAAAACCTTTGTTGTGCGTGCATGGGCTTTAGAAATTATGCTCTATTTCTGCTGGGCAGGTAAACTCACTCTTGCTAATTTCTCCAGAATTGCCTACTGCAGTATACTGTAGGTATAAAGGAACATGACTGTTCATAAAATTTTCTTCCAACCAATTGACAATGTCATCACAAAACATTTCCTTTACTTTTAGAGCTTGTGATTCACAGAACAGAATGAAGGCTACTTTACTAGAGGCTAATTACTACGTAAAATGTCATTTTGGAGGAATTCAGAATTCAGCAGAAACTGCGTCAGTGGAGAGATTGGAGAGGGAGAGAGGGGGGGGGTGGGCGAAAGACTTGAGGCTTCCCTCGTGGATCAGAAATACTTAGGTTGTGGATGCAGAAAGCTTCACGTCAGCAAACCACCATAAATGTCCTGATTGGATGGTTGTATGAAATCATTCCCAGAAAGATGAAGACACAGAGATTCCCTGTCTTCGGGCGTTGCTGGGGGTGATGGTGTGGTGGAGGACACAGAGGTTCTTTCACAGAGCAGGAGAATAAAGTGTACAGTGTAGCGCTGGAAACATTGGCCTGAGATGGAATGGAAAAGGAAGAGGGAGATTCCAGGGGGGGGGGGGGGGGGGGGCATGTGAACAATCAATCACATGTGGAGGTGTGGACAGCAGGGTAATCGCTAGCATACGGCTACCCAGCCTGTTCAGATGGATCTACAAGTGGAGACTGAGGATTCTACTAAAACGCCGTGCTCCACGGGCCAGTGTGGGAATGGGACCAGAGATAATAAACTAATAATAAACCAGAACTAATAAAAAAGTTAAGAAGAATTTTTGGTCAGCTCAGACTGATGGCAAGCTGTTTGCAAATCGTTGGCAAATCGTTTGACCCCACATGAACTATTACCCATTTGACTGATGACGGGATTGAGCGCAGCAGCCCTGGGAGTTTATCCCGGATGTTGGGGACCGTGGCTCCAGGGAAGCAGTGTGTGGCTGTGTTGAAGAAATGGAGATTCATGACTATGGAGTCCCCAACTATTAATGTGGTAGGTGGAAAAAGGGGACAAGTAGGTGGCGGCTGTGGGTTCTCATGGCATGGTCTGTTACCATGCTGTATGATGAGGCCTCTGATTGATGGTAAGGTATCTGTGCAGGCGAGTGCTTTGGTGAGGCAGCAACATCAAGCCCAAGAGAGGACCTCACCTGACGGCTCAGGGCAAGGAAGGCTACTCAAAGTGTCTGATAACAGCCTCTTTCAAGATCTTATGATGGGAAGAGGAGGTCTTCACTCCAGATGGGGGGCTGTTGATTTGGCTACCCGATGGAAGGATGAGCCACCCGACCATTACCAGCCACCTGTAGTGAAGAAACTGCAGTGTCTACAGGTGCCATTTTTACAGAGACCCGAGTCCAGAAGGTGACGAGTCAGACCCACTGGGGCATCAGCTGGGTGGACCAGAGAGCCGTCAGACTGTGTGGTGGTTTGAGAGGCCTAGGCGAGGTAGCCCCGTCCGAGTCTCCCTTGCGACCGCGGCACACCACCTCAGCCCAGGATGACTGATGCTTCTCTGTCCACTGGGAAATCTGTGGACAAGTGGGTCCCACAGAACTGTGTCCTGGACGGTTGCACTAAGAGAGGCAATTTGTTTGGACTGACCAGGGAGTTAGTGATCTTTGTGTTTGCTTTCTGGAGTAGCACACAGTCCTCACATGACATAGTTAGCACAGCTGGATCAACTAGCTTAACAAGCCTAGGCTAACACTGTTTATCTGTGATAGAAATTGTAGAAAAGTGTATGTGTGTGTGTGTGTGTGTGTGTGTGTGTGTGTGTGTGTGTGTGTGTGTGTGTGTGTGTGTGTGTGTGTGTGTGTGTGTGTGTGTGTGTGTGTGTGTGTGTGTGTGTGTGTGTGTGTGTGTGTGTGTGTGTGTGTGTGTGTGTGTGTGTGTGCCTGTGTGTGCATGTGTACTTGTTTAACTACTACACTTGACCCCAGAGTGTAAGAGAGAGCTCTCAGACATGTCTTACAACAGGTAAGACCTGATAAAAAGAAAGACCAGGGGAAGACCAGGAGTCTTCCAACAAGACCCTCTCAGAAAAGGCAGATGAGGCAGCTAGACGGAGTGAGACAGGAGGAAAGAATCCACTCCCAGAGGAGGGTTTGTCCTTTTGTCAGATGGAAAACCACAGGGACCAATGTGTGGTTTCTCTTCTCGCAAACAGTAGAACAATAGAAAACTGTCTATTTGGGTGGAAATGTGAATATAAACAAAAGATAAATGTTTACAAGAAAAACTTTAAAGGATACATTTTTTTTCTTCATATTTTCAACATACGAAAATACCAAAACCAACGCATGTTTTCCAAGTATGGTCCATCCTTCCAACACCAGATTATAGCTCATATCCAGAAATCCATTGTTTTCCAAATTAAAACATTAAAACAAGTCACAGATCCATACTTTTTGTTTTGGTTAGTATAATTCATCACTGCAATCAATGTGAACATTGTAGTTTTCCCCCTGAATTACTGTATGTGTAAGTGACGGCGATGGCCTTGGAAGTAGTTCCTGTTCAGGCAGACTCGAGGCGATCGCTATCCCTTCATACAGTTCATTCTGGAAAAAACTATGATGCTCATATTGATTAGTAGTGATGAATCATACTTAGACCAAATAAGAGAGTATGTGACTTATTTTAGTGTTTTTTGGAAAACAATGACTTCTGGATATGAGCTATAATCTGGTGTTCGCTGGATGGACCATACTGGCTGCATGGAAATACATTTAGTATTTCCATAGGCTCTGTTAACAATCAGAAAAACATGTAATTACTACATTGTTTAGTGTAGAAGTAAAAGCACTCGTCTACCACCACAGAGATGCAGGTTCGATCCCCAGATGTTCCAATGAACACAATTGGCACAGGGTATTAGTCCTGGTGGTTGCATTAGCGACTCATACTGGTCGGTCGGGCCTGTTCAGCAGGGAGGGGATCTGGGGGAGATAGCGTGAACGAAAGGTTATCCTATAACCTAGTTATATGAATACTGGCTGAGCGTCTCGCTCTTCGCCATAATGAGATATCTCTTATCTCCAGCACCTACTGTGCTCATGAACAAAACAAATGCACCCATGCACCTGACCAGGCCCCGCCCCAGCGTCCTCCTATAAGACGCCGGACATGGTCACACTCCCCCTTCCTCGGGAAAAAAGTTTCCATCATAGAAAACCCAACCAAGGGACCTCAGGGCGCTAAGAGCGAGACACTCAGCCAGTATTCATATAACTAGGTTATAGGATAACCTTTCGTTATATAGCATTACTGGCCTCGCGTCTCGCTCTTCGCCATAATGAGATATGGGGCAGAGCAGATGCGTGGCCCAACAAGTGTACCACCTGAGGACCAGCAAGCCCTACTACCAGGGGGGAAAGGAGTCCCGTCCACCCGCCCGTCCTAGTGAAGGGGGGACGGCAGTCAACTCCACCAAAGTGCGAAAAAGAGGGAACCAGAGACCCCTAAAAATGCACAGTACAGGCGGGACCACGTGTGACACATCACCCCGTGGCACACACCCACACACCCCTGCTAACCCACCGAGAGGCGGGACGCAGGGAAGGTCCCAGACCTCAGAACCGCCTGGGAGACAGAACCCCCAGTCATGTCCATGAGGTAAAACCTAACGAAGGGACCCGGGGAGGACCAGGAGGCCGCAGCACAGATGTCCTCCACCGAGGCCCCCCCTAACAAGGCGGCAGAGGCCGCCACTCCACGAGTGGAGTGCGCCCTGACACCCCCAGGGGGGGCCTGTCCAGCCAACGTGTAGCAAAGGGCAATGCCCTCGCACAACCAATGTGACAGGCGCTGCTTGGACAGTGCCTTACCAGCGCGAGGGCCACCGTAACAAACAAAAAGTTGATCGGTAGCCCTGAGACCCCGAGTCCGACTGAGGTAAACCCCCAAAGCACGGACAGGACACGACAGATGAAGGCTCGCTTCTAACCCACTAGCGTGAGGAGGCGGATAAAACGCCTGAATCACAATATCCCTGGAGCGAAAAGAGCTCCGGATATTCTTTGGCACAAAGACTGGATTAGGCCTCAGAGTCGCACCGCTATTGGCATGAATAGACAAGCACTCAGGCCGCACCGAGAGAGCACACAGCTCACCCACACGCTTAGCGGAGGTAATGGCCAGTAGGAACGCAGTCTTGAAAGACAGCTGCTCCAATGACGCCTGCTCAAGAGGCTCAGTTGGAGGTCCCACTCGGAGACAGAGAACGTTCCACCTGCTTGAGACGCCGAGCGCCAAGCAGGAACGTCCCACGAGAGGGTGGCCGAACAACGTTCCGCCCCCACACTCGACCATACGCCACTCCCCAGTGTAAGCCGTGGTAGAGGACGGAGCGCACGCGTACCGGATAGCGTTAAGACGCATCCCCACCAGATTCACACTGTCAGCAGCCAAGCCTAGAGGCTGCCCCAGAACAGGAAGGCAGAACAGAGTTCCGCGTGCCTGAGAGAGGGCCCGTGGTGTCCACGGAACAGGCCACGGCGGGGCCACACAGAGCTGAATCAGGGCCGGAGACCACACAGCTGAGCCCCGGCCTGGCACGACCAGGACCAAGTCCTGCGCTCCCGACGTACCCGTCCCAACAGCTGAGCTATCAGGTGTAAGGGGGGGAAAGCGTACAGAATTCCGGACAGCCACGGAATCGGTCCCAGACCTGCCTGACTATGTCTGGACGTAATCCCCACTCGTCAGGGTGAGGACCGCCCCGCGACATCACACCTGCACCCACATTCACCCTGCCGGGGATGTGGAGAGCCCTCAGGCAGAGCAGATGGAGAACGCCCATAGCCAGAGCCAGACCGCAGCCCGGTGCAGACGGGGGGAGCGCACTCCATCCTGTCTGACAATATACGACGCTGACGTCGTGTTGTCCGTCCTGACCAAAACATGCTTGCCCACCACAAGGTGGTCGAGCCGTTTGAGGACCAGAAGAACCGCCTTCAATCCCAACACATTGAATGTAGCGCAGACCGGGCAGCATGGCAGCTGCCTCCTACTGCGTTGGTCCGACATGTCCCCCCCCCCATCCCATGAGGGAGGCGTCGGTGAAGACTGTGACGTGTGACAGCCTGCTGCCCAAGGGGACCCCGCAGGCGAGGGCACCAGACCCTCCCCAGAAGACGAGGTCCCCCAGTACTGACATGGGAACCTTCAGCCGCTTCAAACCGGGTCCATTTCCATACTGGAAAAAACCACCTCTGCATCCTCCCCATGAAGAGGAGGCCAAGAGGGACCCCAGCAGCAGGCGCATCACGGACAGTGCCGTAACCGTCCTAGGACGGAACCTCCTGACACCACCTGCCTGGTATGAGACCTGGCGATCTACCCTGACCGGCCAAGGACCAGAACGTCGTCCAGGGCAGAATACACTTCGTAACCCCCGACAACGCAAAGGCCCTAGTGCGGTCTACACGCACTTGGTGAAGATGCGGGGAGCCAGAGAATAGCCGAACGGCAGCCTCTGGTACTCATACGCTAAGCCCTGCAAAGGAAGCGTAGGTAAGCCCTAGGATGGAAGATCGGGATGCGAATACGCATCCTACAGGTCTATGGAGGAGAACCAGGCCCCCACCTGGCAGCGTCTAACAGGTGGGAGACGGTCAAAAATTCTGAACCTTCCATGGGACAGGTCCAGTATGGGTCTGACACCCCCCCCCCCCCCGATTTCTCGGGCACCAGAGAATACCGGGAGGAAACGCCACGCATCACGTCCTCCTTTGGGACCACGACGATGGCTTGCTTCACCCACAGAGATTGGATCTCGTCGGACAGAGCTGTCACTGCTGTTGACCCCGACAATAGGGTCTGTACCAAACCTGAAAACGGGTAGGGTTGTGTAAACACAAGTCCCCGCCTCAGCGTTCTCTCCATCCACCTCGACATATGGCACTGCTGTAGCCATATGTGATGATAATCCCAAGCGCACCGGCCAGAAACCGTAGATAGGCGGCCCGGTCCCACCCGCTGTGACTCGCCAACCGCGCTAGCAGGGCGTCTCGTGGAGCTGGGATACCGCACCCCGACACTACCAATGAGGCAATCGCACCCAAGGGGGGACCCCGACAGAAAGGGCCGGTTTGATACGGGGGAAGCTGACATCACACTGGGTGACAAAAGCTCCCCCACTGAACACCTCCCCGGCATGGATTGCTGAGGAACTGTTCTACAGCTGGACATGCAAGACGTGAGGTCCCCACACTGCCCGATAGGGTGGGTTCCTACACACCGTAGCCCTGCAGTGATATTACTACCACCCAAATCACGCGCGCCTGCCAGACCACCGCCGGTCTTCCAGCCGTGGGAGGCACTAACGTGATACCCGGCCTGGCGAGGGCGGGCTGGGGGAACTCGCGCTGCAACCCCAAGGGCCTCGAGCTCCCCCGCTGACAACCTTTGTTGTTGACAGACACAACACCAGGCTCACCAAACACAGACGCAGAACGTGTGGCATGGGAGCCGCTTGACAGCACAACATTCTCACGGACAGACCCAGGCCTAGCCAGCAACTGGGTGTCAGCCCCTGTCCCCATGAGAAGCGACACGTGGGGCCGCTTGCGCTTCATTGAAGGCACGCGGCCCGCAGCCAAAGGAAACAAATCAGAACCCTTATCCCGCTGGTGTTGGGGGGGGAGTGACCAGAGAACGAGCTAGACACAGCTAGACGGCGACGGGTTTTTAGGGCGTGCTCATCTAATGTAGCCGATCCCTTGGCCGCCAAGGCTGTCGGCCTTGCAATCACCTGTTTTCTTTGTGTCCAGGGTACCTCAGGCGGGGGAAACATGGCCGCTGGTTGAGGGCCTCGCCACAGCTGCTGGCGAGGCCGCGCCCTCACCTCTGGCTGCGCGGTGTGAGGCGGTGTGGGGCCTAGGTCAAATACCACCCGCGCTCCTGCGGAAAGACCAAAGTCCCTCTGCGGAGAGGGGAGCCCTGAGGAGGGAAAAAACTTCTAACCCCCTCAAGGGGAGAGGGATCCAACCAAGATGTCTGTAAACAAGCGTTGACAGCATCCTAGCCCTCCCTGCGGTTATAGTTTGTGGCTAGGTCAAAGCTAATAACATCAAAACCTTGCACGATGTTTCGACGTCGGCTGGCCCTAAGGCCCCGCCACCCGACACCATTTTTGACAGAAAAAACAGCAATTCGAACAATGTTACTAGTCGCTGCTAATTCTATACCGTGGCGGTATAGGCTTAATAGCCCACCAGCCACCTGCCGGGCCGACTCGCCTCATGGCGTCGGCCGGGCGGGACACCGTTCCAACATGTCAGAGGCAAAGGACTGATGTCACCTGCTTCATAAGCACGGAGCACCAGTGGTGGCTGCAACAAAAAACGACTACTAGTGAAAGCACTGCCTCACTAGTAGGAATGCAGCAACCACCACTGTGGTGTGCACCCATGAAGGGGTAAATGAATAAATGAACGAAAACTCCACTAACACACTGCAGAATGGGCTAGCCCATACACACAATGTTAAGGGGATGCAGACCAGAGAAACACCAGTCCTGCACACAATTCATAGATTCACAAAAAGCACACCAGCCCTAGGCCTCAGCCCATCCACCCATGAAATGGTAAACAAGCCCCCGTCAAAACTCCCAACAGTAGACACCGATTGACCGTCAGCATGAATGGTTAAGAGGAGGGAAGACCGGGGGCGGTCAGGTGGCGTAACGGAGATTGCGTTCGTCACCAACCCCGGAGCGGCTGGATTCGCCTGTTCGAATCCAGCTCACAGCTCCGGGGTTGTCACCAGCTTGGCTGGCCGTTCACACTAATACAATTGGCAGTATTAGATGGTGGGAGAAGCTGGCGGGGTGGGTCCGGGTCGTTGTAAAACAGCGACTCCTACAGTTCGGTCGGGGCGCCTGCTAAGCGCGGATAGGATCTAAGTGGGATAGTGTGATCCTTCCACACGCTATGCCCTCTCAGTGAGAATCCGCGCTGCCAGGTGAAAAGAAGCGGTTGATTGGCTGGACGTGTGTTGGAGGAAGCACGTGGTAGCCTCCACTCTCCCAGACCGTCTGTGGGGGGTAAGTGCGCAGCGACCAGGAAGGGGATTGGGAATTGGCATAACAACTAACATTGGGATGGGAGAAAATCGGAGGAAAAAGGAGGGGGGAAAAGATCAATAAAAAAAATAAAAAATAAAAAAGAGGAGGGAAGACCTTTTAAAAAGACAGCTCTTGGTGGGGAACAAGAAACGGAGACCCAACATTGTAGCATTAGCATTAGCCGCGCTCACTAGGATAGCTGGGAAAACACCCAAAACAGAGTCATGACGACCATGTTTTCCCAAATATCCTGCCCCTCGCACCAATACACAACTCGGCTGTCTCACGGGACAACGAGCAGTATCACAAATGCTAGCATTAATGCCTGGCAGCGCAGGCCCTACCTGTGCGCGACCTAGCCCGACAGCTAGCCGCCGCGCGACGTCCCTCGGTCCGCTGTCACGAGACGAGGAAACCCCGGACAGGCCCGATGCGCTGTTAGGATGTGCCGAGAAGATTCCAGGGGCTGGTGAAACTCCGGCGAAAACCCAACATTGTAGAATTTCTCTCTGCATTTCATAACAACTATATGGAGTGCACTGCAGCGTCCATGATGGAAACAAAAAAAAGAGGAAGAGGGAGTGTGACCATGTCCGGCGTCTTATAGGAGGACGCTGGGGCGGGGCCTGGTCAGGTGCATGGGTGCATTTGTTTTGTTCATGAGCACAGTAGGTGCTGGAGATAAGAGATATCTCATTATGGCGAAGAGCGAGACGCGAGGCCAGTAATGCTATATAACCTCCACGTGTGTGACGCTCTCCCAATAAAACTCATAGCTGTCGGGTGAAAAGAAGCAGCTGGCAACTCCACATGTATCAGAGGAGGCATGTGGTAGTCTACTGTACATCTACACTCTCCCCAGGCCCACAGTAGGGCAGCATGTGGTAGTCTACACTCCCCAGGCCCACAGTAGGGAAGCACAGTGACCAGGACCGTGACACACGTGGGGAATTGGCATAACGACTAAATTGGGGAGAAAATTCTCCCAACAGCATGAACCCCAGTGGAATAGCCCATACAAGCCCTACTGCTAGGGCACGCAGAATCTTCTCTACAAAGAAAATAAAAATAGGATTTACTGTACATAATAGAACGACATGAAAGACTACAGTCTCATTTCTACAGCATAAATGTAAACAGCACAAATAATAAACTGCATTTATTGACTTGTTTAAAGAAGACGTGTACGGCCCATGGGGACATTAACGTGTGTTGTCGGGCCTTACAAATAAATTTGATTTGATTTGATGATAGTTATCTTGTTTGAATCCACATTACACAGTGAAGCTTTAATAGTTAACACAAGTTGACTTTTTTCACTGTTCTTCAAGTGTTTTTATTTCAGTTTATCTCCCTCTCTCTCTCTCTCCCTCTCTCTCTCTCCCTCTTTTATGCTTGCGTACGCACAGACACACAGACATGGACCAACACAGCTACTCTAGTCTATCGGGAACTATCTGTGTTGATTATGTGTGGTTCAAAGGGAAGCAGTTTCCTGCGAGAAAGGATGACATGTGTTTACTGTAGGATCAAGAGGCATACAGGCTCCTCTCTGACCATCTGCCAAGGCCAAGCACACTGCAAAACAGGGGCCACAGCACGTATCACACTCACTCACACACACACACACACACACACACACACACACACACACACACACACACACACACACACACACACACACACACACACACACACACACACACACACACACACACATGTACATATATAAATGTAAACATACATACACACTCACACACACATGCACATATTTACATATACACACATGCACATATATACATATAAACATACACACATATACATATAAACATACACACACACGCACATACATACATATACATTTACATTTTGTCATTTAGCTGACGCTTTTATCCAGAGTGACTTATAAGTACGATAAGTCAGCAGGAAGGGTACAACTCTTTCAGCTGAGTACAATGTTCATCAAACAGTGCTGAAACTTTGGTGCTGCAGTGTTGAGTGCATAGTAGACATACAGTATTAGTACAGTAGGAGGAGTGCATGGTAGTATAGGACAATAAGAAGGTTAGTGTTTTTTTTATAATTTTTTTATTAATTTCAGATATTGATTGAAGAAGTGTGTTTTTAGTCGACGGCGAAAGATTGGTCGGGATTCGGCTGTCCTAACTGTGGTGGGAAGTTCGTTCCACCATTGTGGAGTGAGGACTGAGAATAGGCGGCTTCTCTTTGATGAACCCTCCCAGAGCTCGGATATGAGTGGGTCTGAGGCGGCCAGAGGATGTAGAGCAGAGGGGTCTTGAGAGTGTGTAGTTAGAGACCATTGACCGGAGGTAGGCGTGAGCCGTTCCCTTTGCCGCGCGTATATATAAACATACATACACATACATATAAACACACACACACATGCACATACAGTACATACATATACACACGCACACACACACAATCTATATTTTTGGATCCACCAATAAAATTATAGATACATTAAATTCAACATGGTTTTAAGGACCTTTAATAATACAAAGACCATCATTCCGACCCTGCAGCATATACACACACACACACACACACACACACACACACACACACACACACACACACACACACACACACACACACACACACACACACACACACACACACACACACACACACACACACACACACACACACACACACACACACACACACACACACACACACACACACACACACACACACACACACACACACACACGCACACACACAGGTGCACACTAATGATTTTGCATCTGTGAGTGATAATATATGTAATGGTCCTGTAATGGTGTGATAATGGTGTAACAATGTAATAACGTGGTAATGACAATAATGAAGGTCCAGGAATAGCTGCTTACTAAAAATAGCATGAGGGAGTGGTGTCACTAAATATATCCTACAGAAGGGACCTTTGTTTGTGGCGGTCAGTGTGTGTGTGTGTGTGTGTGTGTGTGTGTGTGTGTGTGTGTGTGTGTGTGTGTGTGTGTGTGTGTGTGTGTGTGTGTGTGTGTGTGTGTGTGTGTGTGTGTGTGTGTGTGTGTGTATGTGTGTGTGTGTGTGTGTGTGTGCATGCATGTGTGTGTTTGTGCGTGCGTGTGTGCTGCATGTGTGCGTGCGTGTATGTGTGTGCATGTGTGTGTGTGTGTGTGCGTGTGTGTGTGCTGCAGTGTGTGCATGTGTGTGTGCATGCATCTGTGTGTGTGTGTGTGCGTGCGTGCATGCGTGTGTGTGTGTGTGTGTGTGTGTGTGTGTGTGTGTGTGTGTGTGTGTGTGTGTGTGTGTGTGTGTGTGTGTGTGTGTGTGTGTGTGTGTGCATGCGTATGTGCTGCATGTGTGCATGTGTGTATCATAATTAGACTAAACTAAAAAGACAGGAAATGTACGCTTTAAATCTTCTCCGTAGCTCCGCTTGTTTGTGGAACGCGCTTGCAAGGGTACAACGGCCTTGGGCCTGTAGATTCCCAGAGCATATGCCACACATAAACAAGAAAGCCCCAGGCCATCACATGGGCACGATTAAGAAGATGGATGATAATTTGAGTGTGTGGCAGCAGCTATTGTGTCCTTTGTGTTACAGTAGGATTCTACAGGGGCCTGGCCGGGCCCCAACGTCCCATGACAACAGCCTTCTATTCATGCTTTACTGCTCTGTCCGTGGTCCAATTAAGGAGAAATGTGTGAGTCTGTGTGTAGACAGGCCCTCGTACACCACGTCACTCCACTCAGCCTTGTCATCAGACAGCTGTACTCAGTGGTGCTCAAAGTGGGGTTCAGCCAGCGACCCCCAGAGGACTCGTGATAATGGAAAAAAGAAAGAAAGAAAAAGGCCTATTTCTATGGCGATGGACTGCACATGGATATGTCCTCTGACCTCAGGTTGAGAACAATGGAAACTATGGTTTAGTGCGTGTGTGTGTGTGTGTGTGTGTGTGTGTGTGTGTGTGTGTGTGTGTGTGTGTGTGTGTGTGTGTGTGTGTGTGTGTGTGTGTGTGTGTGTGTGTGTGAGAGAGAGAGAGAGAGAGAGAGAGAGAGAGAGAGAGAGAGAGAGAGAGAGAGAGAGAGAGAGAGAGAGAGAGAGAGAGAGAGAGAGTATGTGTGTGTGGGGGGTTGTTGTTTTATGAAGATTACATGTGATATAATTTGTTGTAAATTGAAAATGACCTGTTTTGTTTTGTAATATGAGGGTATAGTGGCCTAGTGGTCTCCTCAATTACTCCAACTCAGTGATTAGATATCTTTCATTTTCTCTCTTTGTGAAAGTTGTTTTGTTTTTCAGTTTTCACCAAATGGAGCTACTGCATGTGTCTGGTTCATGTTTGTTTCTTTGTTTGCTGAAGTGATGTGTTTCTTGTCTGCATGGCCTGTTGTGGATGAATGAATGATGAATGAAAACTTTATTTAACAGATTGCAGAATGGGTACAATACAGTACGGCTCAATACACACAATTGTTAAGGGGATGCAGACCAGAGAAAGACGTTTGTCTTGTTTACATCATACAACATACATGCAACATTATGTGCTTTTGTGTGGCCCTCTGGAAGACTTGTTTCTGCTGCAGCTCACGGGGCTTCTAATAAATGAAATGAAATGAAATGATGACTTCTACTAGGGTGTGAGGTAGAAAACTGAATCTAGGATCCTCAACTGAATGCCTATTAATTCAGTTAAAATGGTAAAAAGAAACTAGCTTTTCATCTCACTTAGTCACTTCCAAGAAAACTTGTAACGCTGTAGCATTTTACGACAAAAGATAAAAACCTAACCGCTGCATCTTTACTCAGTCCTATAATAATAATCAAAGAAAGATGCAAGGATCTATGATTTCAGGATCTATGATTTCATTGGTTGCCTCGGTGGCGCCCGGCTATAAAACCCCGCGCTGTCTCTTCATGCGTCATAACGCAGGGAGAACAGGAGGAGACGAACAGACGAACTGTATGCGCACCGCGGGTACGACTGGACACCGACACATTTATTGGACTCGAATAGCATTAAGTCAAAACACTTCAGTCACTGGAGACCTGCTGGAATATTGATGAGGGAAACTGTGGCTATAACGTTGCAACTTAACGGACAAGGTAAATCCAGTTTACAGAGTTTGAATTGCATTTAACCTTGATTTAATTGGATGCGAGGGACGCGCAGCAACTTGTGGCGTTGGTGTTATGACCCACAATCACATGACTTTAGTTACGGCGGGCTTCATGACAGTATTGTCTACATCATAACAACAACCTTGTTTTCCCTGAACCTCAAGACGAACCTAACAAACTTTGGTCTTAAAGAAACAAGAAAACTGCGGTGCTGTGAAATTGTAAATATATTGACTATTTTGAGTTCTGCTAATTGTTAGAATTTCTTTGTTGATAAGCAAAATTATCAGACTGCAAAATGTGCACATTTCACGTTTAGACAAACATTTTGTTTGCATTCAGTGCTGATGTTTTATTTCTTATACGGTGTCGTTATAAGCTTTGATGACCTTATCACAATTTCCTGGTTTCACAGGCTCCACAAAACATTTTGACCTACAAATGTGTGTCCCGAAATTGTGAAAAATGTGTGTCAGTTAATTGCATTCGGGACCAATTAACACCTGATGGTCCGCTAAATTGGCTAAATGCTATGTAAGCTAATCATATAAAAGAAATGCATGTGCAATTGTCGTATATGTTTATTTATTTAATTGTATTCGAACATTCATCAAACTTTCCTCCCCAAGTTTGTTTGCTTGTTGTTCTGTTCAATAGAATAGAATCATCAATACCCCCTACATTATTTTATTCTATGTACTGTTCCAAAACTAAGGCGCCAATGGATCCTAATAGAATAATGTGACATTTTGATGAGTCTGAAATACAGGGAGTTATTTAGTTGAAAGCAGATGTACAGTATACTACATGTGTGTCACGTCTATCAGTTTGAGGTTGTTGTCATGGTATGCATGCAGCTCTGCTGGTGGGTTGGCTTTGGCACTTGAGTTGAGCTCATATACAGTACAATCGGACACCTGATAGACACGCAACTCTCATAACATAAATAAAAAGCTTGAAAACCACTTAACATAAATTCCTACCCCATCAAACTAAATGTATTTAATTGATTCATTATGTAGAGAGGACAGGTTCACGCAGTAACAAACGACCCATATGAGGAGCTGGAGTCAAATATGCTTTCTCAGCATTTTATCAGAGCAGATGTTGTTATTGGCGCTTTAACGTTTCTGTGACACTGAAAAATCCTTCCTTATGTTGGATGTACATATATATATAAGATATCTTGAGCCAATTAAAGTCCAGGTAAAGCAAATTCAGATAATTGTTTCTAAACACAGTATACATGTTAGATTGAACATAGACTGAAAACATGTGAAAATACTTTGTACTGAATTGTGGAGTTAGACCATTAAACAGCTTTTCACCATTGTTGTGTTCCCAAGATGTTTTGGGCCTGAAATCCCAGCTACAGTAGAGGACACGCTGGAGCCACCCTGAGCGTAAGCCCTCCCCTAACACTATAACAACCAGACCACATTAGCATGGTTCTCCCAGAGTAGTAGCTCAAAAGTGGAGCATAGCAAAGCTAATGCTAACCGTTTCATGTATGTGAATGGAAAGTGCTATAAGCAATAAAAGAGATAATCCGGTTAATCAAATATAAGATTTCTTAGGATCCATGATAGATGTGTTAGTTCATAGCAAAACCTTTTAGTGATTGAATGGAAAAATAAAATAGAACTTGAGCTGAAAGGGAGCTGTTAATCAAGCATGATCTGACTGCACTCCCACACTTTTGAGAAACGGTCTGAGCAGCAGCCAGAGGAGCTGTTTTTCAGCTGGGTTTTATAATACTGTAGTAGTTATTCATGTTTTTAATTATTCAAATTTGGCTGGGTGGTTTAACACATTTTTCTGTGGTGTGGCAAACTCGGAACACATTTATTTTCACTTTACTCCGACTTTAAACACCAACCCTTCCTTTGTGAGGTTTAGACCAAATGAGGTTTATTCTAGAATTGCTAGAAGGTCTGCAGAATTAAAACCACATTTGTCTGTAAAAACGTATACAAACATGGTATGGCCTCATAAGTCAGAGCCTCATTCATTGTCTATGGAGCAGCCCCAGAGTTTACAACCCAGTGACATCACCAATTGGAGGGTTCTCTCTCTGATTTCTAGTTTTAGGAGAGAGTGGTGCATGTTCACAAATACTGACTGAACTGTCCTGGCGCACAGGAATTCCTAAAATGGGTGACATTCCCCTTTAAGCCACCCTACACAGTGTGGATGTGCTGATGTGCAATTTATAAAGCTCAGTCAAAATCATGTGTCATAGTTGTTTTCATTGGCAAGAGACCTTGACCATAATACTCAGCATATAACTGCTGTGAATGGATCTATTATTGAGAGAGTTACGGAGTATAAATATCTCGGCGTCTGGCTTGATGAGAAATTTACACTTAAGTATCATATTGACAATCTTGCGAGTAAACTACGTCATAAAATCGTCTTCTTGTGTACTGTAACCAGCTTTCTAATGTTTGAAAGAGGATTGTCGTTTTGGACTATATGGGGACGTGGTCTACAGATATGCTGCTGCTTCTACTCTAAAATGTTTAGACACAGTCTATCATTCTGCTCTCAGATGTATTATCGTTGACAGCTACAATATGACACTCATCATTGTTTTCTGGTTGGCTGGCCCTCTTACAGAGAGGCGTGATAGACATTGGTATTGTGTTTATTTTCAAAGCTCTTGTTGGTAAGCAACAGCCTTGCATTATAACGATGATGGATTTGAATCCTGGATTCTATCAAACTTGCTCAAGAGATCTGCTTATGCTTACAGTGGGTTCCCTGAGCTTTCTCTAACCTTGGAAAGACTGCCTTCTCCTTTAGTGCTCCATACTCTTGGAACACCCTTCAATGCACTTTAAAGTTTGATATTCTTCCAACCTTTGGATAATTTAAAGCTTTGATTAATAACCACGTCATTTTGTGACCATTCTGGCCTCATACACTCTCTCCATTCTCTCCCACTACTCTCTATTCATCACTCTCTCCATTATGTCCATTCTCTACTACTACTCTCTCTTCATCCCTCGACTCACTGCGTCCATCTCTTACTACTCTGTATATTATCTCTCTTGCCCTCACTCTCCCTTTCTATTATACTCTCTCTATTATCTCTCTTGCCCTCACTCTCCCTTTCTACTACTCTCTCTATTATCTCTCTTGGCCTCACTCTCCCTTTCTACTACTCTCTCTCTATTATCTCTCTTGGCCTCACTCTCCCTTTACTCTCTATTATCTCTCTTGTCCTCACTCTCCCTTTCTACTACTCTCTCTATTCTCTCTCTTGGCCTCACTCTCCCTTTCTACTACTCTGTCTATTCTCTCTCTTGCCCTCACTCTCCCTTTACTCTCTATTATCTCTCTTGTCCTCACTCTCCCTTTCTACTACTCTCTCTATTCTCTCTCTTGTCCTCACTCTCCCTTTCTACTACTCTCTCTATTCTCTCTCTTGCCCTCACTCTCCCTTTCTACTACTCTCTCTATTCTCTCTCTTGTCCTCACTCTCCCTTTCTACTACTCTCTCTATTCTCTTTCTTGTCCTCACTCTCCCGTTCTACTACTCTCTATATTTCTCTTGCCCTCACTCTCCCTTTCTACTACTCTCTCTATTCTCTCTCTTGCCCTCACTCTCCCTTTACTCTCTATTCTCTTTCTTGTCCTCACTCTCCCGTTCTACTACTCTCTATATTTCTCTTGCCCTCACTCTCCCTTTCTACTACTCTCTCTATTCTCTCTCTTGCCCTCACTCTCCCTTTCTACTACTCTCTCTATTCTCTCTCTTGCCCTCACTCTCCCTTTCCTCCTATTGTTCTAAGGTAGGTGTCTCCTCCATCCCAGCATGTTCTAGCTCCTTCCCCTCTTCCCCTCTTCCCGCTTTCCTATCTTCTTTCCTCCCGTTAATGCCCGTTCCACTTATCTTTTCTTCTACCTTTCTTCTGTTCTCTGCCAACTTTCCACGTCCACCTCTCCGCTGTCCCGCTCTAGTCTCTAGCCAGGAGAACTAATGGCCATAGAGACATTTCTTAAACTAAAATGTTTAAGAGTAAGTGGATTAGTCCAATAAAAAAGATTAACTTCAAAGCGGCTGCGTCTGAGAAAGACTGAACTAAGACACTGGGATATATTACCCTGAGGGAAGTCCTGGACAAAGACACCATTCAGATGATGGGGACAGAGAACTGGGAAAGACGGTCCAATATCCTCGAAACGGATTCCTTGTGATATGTGTGTGAGTTCATCCGTGATTGTGTGTTTGTGTGTCTGTGTGTGTGTCTGTGTGTGTATGAGAGAGAGCCGGAAAGAGGGAAATAATTACTGCTTCTGTGATTTGGATGAATGCCATTTGTGTTAGAAGGTTATGAGCTACAATGTGTGTGCGTGTGTGTGTGTGTGTGTGTGTGTGTGTGTGTGTGTGTGTGTGTGTGTGTGTGTGTGTGTGTGTGTGTGTGTGTGTGTGTGTGTGTGTGTGTGTGTGTGTGTGTGTGTGTGTGTGTGTGTGTGCACGTGCATAGATGGGGGGCAGACGGGCAGTTGTCCTTGCCAAAGCTTGCCTTTATTTAACTTTTATCTTTACTTTCATGATATGTTATGACTTTGTTTACTTTAAAAAAAAATTGCCATCTCGCTGTAAGCCTAGCTGCATACTTGCATGAATGACTGCATGAGTGTATCCATGTCTACTGCACGCACACAAGTGAGTAAAACGCTGTGATCCAAATGGCGACCAACTATAAGGTTGCTTTGCGGCTGGTCGCTCTCTGTCTAAATTAACATGATGAAGGGACTGGGAGTGAAAAAAGATACAACAAGAATCTTCCTTAGTTATATGTTTCTGAGACGCGCATTTGATTCATTTTCCAAAACTGCCACCACAGTGCCGTTGCCCTCAGGTCTGTGTCTGCGTAGATATTTACAGATTGTGTGTGTGTGTTTTTGTAGCATGTCTCCACTGATATCCCCATCGTGGTCAATCAGGCCATTCATCCTCGGTTATGGCCTAAGGCATTCTGGGGGATACACATGACTGTTCACACTGTTGTCCTCGAGACAAAGTATCTGTCCTCGAGACTTAACTTATGTGTCCAACACACACACACACACACACACACACACACATACACAGTGTTGCATTTAACCTATCATCTCAGAAGAAATCACATTCCATTGTCTCTGTTGTGTTTTCCTCACCATGCCCCATCCAGATACTCTGCTCAACCACGTACTCGCAAACAAACTGCATTTATATATAGCAAAATATCACAACTTGTGTCTCAGTCACTCACACATTCACACACAGATGGTGGAGACAACCATGCACGGTGCCAACCTGCTCATCTGAACCAGTAAGGGGTGTCTTGCTCAAGGACACTTCGACAAGCTGCCGGGAGGAGCCGGAATCAAACTGGGAACCTTCTGATTACCAGATGACTGCTCTACCTCCTGAGCCACACCCCAAACCTCACCCTGTCACAATGACACGGAGCTTACGGTCAAGTGTTCCCCTTGTATTATGATGCATGGTTGTCACCCACCACACCAGAAATAATATTACAACCGGCAATGGTTTTCCTTTTGTAATAATCAGCTTTATCTGCACTAAAAATGGGGGCAGGGGGGGCTACAGTGTAAGATGAATAATAGTGGGGGGGGGGGGGCTACAGTGTAAGATGAATAAAATATAGCCAAGCATTGGGCATATGGGGCACTGAAGCATAAGCAATATGGTATTGTGCATTATGACATTAAGCATTATGATATTATGAATTGGGGATCGAGCATTAAGCACTATGTCATTGCCCATTGGGCATCATGGCATTATGCTGCCAATAGAGGAAAGGTCAAGATATCTAGGAAAGGTCATGGGATGACCAAGATCAATTGAGTTGTTCCTAGGGGTTGTGAATATTCACAGCAGATTGTATGGCAATCCAGCCTTTAATTTTCAAGATATCTTGTTCTCAGTTTGGCCTGATGGTGGCACTAGAGGGAAAGTGATGAATCATTATCAAACCTTGTGTTTATGCTAAGGAAGATCATTGAGGTTGCCCTCATTTCCAATGATGACAAGTTACAGTTCAGATAAACTAGTAATAATAGTAGTATGTAGTAATACAAGAAGATATAAACAAAGATAAAAACAGGGGAAATCACCTAAAATACAAGATAAAAACGAAGACAAAACAAAGAAGGCTTTGTAAATAAACAAATACCAGACGGCTCTCTGTAAGATAAACTGCATCACCATAGTCCAAAACCGATAAGAAAACTGCTTCAATCATCCTTTGCATTGATTGAATCCAGCTGCATTGATTGAATCCAGCTGCATTGATTGCATGCAGGCAATCAAGGGCATTAGTAGTAACACATGTGGAAAGCAAACTTTCAACCAGTGAGTGACACAGTAAGACCTTTAACCATGGAATTCAATGTCTTTATAAGGGAAGAAAAAAGTTGCCTAAACAAACAATAAAAGAGTTAATCCCAATTCATGTAAGACAATTGTTAATTAATTAGTTCAGAGGTGTTCATTCACATCCCCAGCGAATATGTTTCCTGCCAGCTTGTGGGATCGAACCAGCAAGCCTGATCAGAAGCCCACGTCTCTTACCTTTAGGCCACCGCAAGACTATGCAATAGAGACTAAAAGCAATAGAGAAAAAACTGTTTCAAGTGTCTTTATTCAGTATGTTAACACAAGGTCAACGGTACAAGGAATATGTTTTGCATAAAACGCTAAATGGAGGCAATTCAGTAAGGCAGACATGTAGGGCTGGGCGATATGGCCAAAAATGATATCACGATAACGATATGATTATCGATATTGTTATAAGTATTAAAAAATATATTTTTTTGTATATATATATTTTCTTTTTTTTAACAACAGATTCTTTGCCATTGCCGCCATCTTTAGTGTTACAGCCCCTCACACTCCAGTTCTCAGGCTGCAGCTGGTTTGAAAGCGAAAGTAAACAGGCTTCTCTGCTGACTGTGGCTCCAGGCCTGTTGAATAGTTCTGGCTCTGCTAGTTACTTTTCTATCTTTTGGCGCTTTTTTGGTGGACAAACCGTAACTGTAAACTGTACAAACTGTATTTTAAATGAGAAAGCAAACAAAATAAATGGACAAGAGAAAAATAAATCTCAATTTGGTCAGTATTGTCATTTGGACAAGCAAAGCCATTACTTTAAGTTGCAGGCAAGAAAGACAAGTATGTCCATTGTCTCTGGTTTTAAAACTGCCCTGTTGCAGGTCACAAAAAGTTTTATCGCCCAGCCCTACAGACACGGGTCCCAGAGGCAAAGTTGTAGAGCACGTTCCGCTGATTATTTGAAATGAGTTTGGTGTACAGTAAGGTGTGTGAGTTATGGTATTTTTAATTGTGTTATTATAGCACCACCATGTGGTGCACATGGGCCTTGCCTGAGTAGTGGGGCCCCATAGCAACGGGTTACTTTTGGACTTATGGTTTATGTGCTGCACACGCTTTAGCGGAGAAAACGAATGATCCTTTCAATAGGGTTGGACCCCCAATAAAAGTGCTATATGTAGCTTCTGTACATGATGTTGGATTATTATTTGGGGAGGAACTGCCATAGCGTTGACATAATGTATAGAGAAGTGGTAAAACATTAACTTTAGCTACTTAGGCTTGACGCTTTGGAGAAACCGCTGTCTAACACATGTAAAGGTGTGATGTAGATCTTACAATACCATCATCATCATTAACTGTTATTGTTGAACAGTTAATAACAGTTAATAACAGTTTTAACAGTTTTAACAGAGACTCCTTGGCTCCTTTTCTGTATAAAGTATAACTGTATACTTTATATAACTATAACTGTATAAAGGAACACATTTTCATTGAGTGCCCCCCTCCTACACGTTATATTACATAAATGTTCGTAATGTTGTATAGACCCGATGTGTTCAATTGCAGGTGAAAACAAGTAAATATGGTAAAAATTAAACAAAGGTTCACTATGTGCCTTCACGGTTTGCCTCCACCTTGTTTCATTTATATTTTTTTCAAGACACTTCATTTATTCCATTCTGTGTCTTGATTATAATGGATTCTTTTCTTTCTTTTTTTCTTTTTACAAGCATCACATTTGATCACATAAAATATGATCTAGCATAGATAAATGGCAAATATGAACCATATGCTGTGTATAGATTGCTTGTAATTGAGATAAAGCTAACATCTGTTAAGTATTTATACATGAATTGTTTTTTGGCTTTATTGTCAATCCCAATAATGTCATGGGTCCACCAGACCCGTGAACATTGGGTGATTAACAAAAATGCAAACACCACACAAGGGTTAATACAATAAATATAAGAATTGTGATGGAAACTGGATAGGCATTGAAGTCACTGGTTTCCTGTTTGTTTGTCCAACATCACAGCAGCAGACACTGATGTCTCTTTTCTCTCTCTCAACAGAATACTGAGAGGAATCTGGATGTCCACCCAAGAACCCCCCGCCTAGAAAAAGACCCAGATCGTGTGAGTGGGTGTGTGGATGTATGTGCCTGCATGTGTGTGTGTGTGTGTGTGCTGGTGAGTGTTTTGGACGTGTGACCTTTGTGTGTGAGAGTGCATCTAATTGTGTGAGTGAGTGTAGCCTGTGTGAGGATGAGGATCAACGCACTGCTGTGTCTCCTGGTCATCGGTGTGGTGGGGGCCGTCCGCGTCGTCCGTAACTCTCAGGACGGTCCCGGAGCGGAGGAGCTCTCCGACGACAATGCCTCCCTCCCCATCGCGGGACCGGGACGACCTCGCAGCCCTTTCCCCCCCATGTGCATCAAGCCCACGGAGATCAAGCAGGCCTTTAAGTACGTGAACACGGTGGTGTCCTGCATTATCTTTGTGGTGGGGATCATCGGCAACTCCACTCTGCTGAGGATCATTTATAAGAACAAATGCATGAGGAACGGACCCAACGTCCTCATAGGCAGCCTGGCGCTGGGAGACCTGCTTTACATTCTCATCGCCATCCCCATCAACGTTTTCAAGGTAAATGGAGGCACACGTGCATAAGCGTACACTTTCACGCACACCGCTAACCAATGTAGTCGAGATGAAGTCAAGACCAGAGTTCATTGAGTTTGAGTCGAGACAGAGACCGGAATAATACAAATCCAATTTGATTTCAATTTCAAACCTTTATTTAAACTCAAAAGGCAACTGAGGTTTCCCTCCTTTACAGTCACGTCAAATGTACATGCAGAAATGAGCTTAAATAAAATAAGCATATCAAATCACACACGGCATATACATTCATAATAATAACAACAACACAAGGGTAGACAAAAGCAAGGATAACAAATCAATTCAAACATATACAACTTGATTGACAAAGGTTGGAGATCAAGGTCTTAAACTCTGCAACAGAGGGGAGAATCTCAAGCTGGACTGTTGGAGTTCATTCCAGGAGCTAGGTGCATCATAGCGAAATGCATATTTACCCTTTTCAAAGCAAACTCTGGGACCAGCCAGTCACTAGAACGGGTTCCATAATCCCATTCCAATAATGATGTAATACGAGGAGATAGTTTACCAGTAAGGGCTTTAAAAATGAACAAATACCAGTGGTTGTTGCACCTCTCCGGCAGAGAGGGCCAATCAACCTTCTTATAAAGGACACAGTGTGTTGTATCTATCATCAGTGATGAATTTGAGGGCAGAGTGATGGACCAAGGATTTAAGGGTTGAGGCCGCAGCATGCCTATAAATTACATCCCCATTGTCCAAGACTGATAAGAAAACTAACTCACTTCCTCTCACTAACTCACTTCCTCTCACTAACTCACTAACTCACTTCCTACTAATCAAAGGAAAGCTGGATCTGTTTCTGTATACAGATCCAGCAGTGAAAAATCAAACCTCTGCTGCTCCTCTACCACTGCTCCACCACTCCACTCCAAACTGATTTTGTGACTCCTATTGTTCTGGACCGGGCCAGACCTCACACCTCCACTGCCTCCCACAGGCTGGGGAGATTTTCATCTTAGATTTTTATTCGTACCAAACGCCCCAGCTCCATCCGATTCCTTAGCTTTTTTCACTGTTTACTTATCATGCATTGCAACACTAATATATGGGCAGTACCCCAAGTCAGACTGCCCCGAACCCACTTATTAAAAATTATCTTGGGGGGCTTGGAAGTTCTCAATGGCCAACTGTACAGAGATAGCAATACAATACACAACAGTAAAGAAGTTGTTACTTTGTTCCTCTGATCTCCTTCCCCTTAGTTACTGTTAAGCGCCTTGGGTCTCATATTATTAGTATCATCTGCATACAGATGGGCTTGACAATCATTCAGCGAAGACACGATATCATTCATATAAATAGTGAAAAGGACAGGACCTAGAATTGATTCCTGTGGCACACCTTTAGTTATTGATAAAAATTCAGATTGGGCATAACCCGACTTTACACAGTGACATCTCCCTGACAGATAATCCTGGAACCAATCGCATGCATTTCTATCCAAACCAATAGTAGGTCATCTTTTTAAGAGTAAATGGTGATCGACTATGTTGTTTGTTCTTGTCTAATGCCGATATTATGTTATTAGTAACTAATGAGATGGCTGATAATGTTGGCTCTGAATACAGATGATTAGAGAGAAAGGATATAAATTGATTATTCACTAAAGACTTTCATTAAGCAGGGTAACTTGGAGATACGATGGTAATTATTTAAATCATTTCTGACACCACCTTTATGCAACGGGATCACATGGGTAGATTTCCAGACAGTAGGATATCTTACCATTGAGATGTAAAGTATGGTTAAATTGCTCTGTAATTAAAGGCGGATTAAGCGTCTAATACTTCATGTACAAAGGGATGAAAGGAGAATTGAGGGGTGTGATCCACGGAATTCACACAATCGTGTCTACATCAAAGAGAAGTCTGATATATATTATCTATCAAACAGGTGCCCAGCAACTGCAAAGTGTTTATTAAATGCCAGGCAAATTTTATTCTGGCTAGAAATAACAATCGTCAACACTAATATGAACGGGTAGTGAATTAAAGGTTGTTTTTCTTTTCTTTTTTATCCACTTTTTGTCCTCTTTTTCTATTTTTCTCCCATCCCAATTCCACTGTGCCAATTCTCCCCTCCCCTGTCTTGAACGTTGCTCGCATATGCCCCCCACTGGCCGGTTGTAGGGAGGATAGAAGCCTTGCATCACGTGTCCCCTCCGATACACGAGGAGGCAGCCTGTCACATCTTTTCACCTGCCAGCGCGGACTCTCATTGGCGAGGTGTAACGTGTGGGAGGCTCACACTACCCCTGCCATTTCCTGTCTCTGCTGTGCAGGTGTCCCCAACCGACCTGTAGGAGTCGCTGTCCACAACGTCCAGATTACCACCCATTGACTTCCACCCGCTAACTCTGCCAATTGAGTTAGTACGACGGCTGGCCCAAGTCGGAGGCAACGCCGACAGCCGGAGTCGAACCCGGTGTCTCTTGCGTTGGTGACGAGCGCAATGTCCGCTGCGCCACCCAGCCGCAGAGGTTGTTTTTCTTTAAATTAACTGCCTTCCAAAACTGAGCTGGCTTTGTGTGGGAACTTGTAATTAGATCTAAATAATAATCAGATTTAGCCGTTCTGTGGTACATCTGTTTCTGAGCTGTTTTGAAGGCAAGCCAGTGCTGGTGATCACCTGAGCGTCTAGCACCTTACCAGGCCATATTCCAGTCATTAAGTAGAGTTATCAGTGCAGTGGATGTTGCTGTGCATAATATAATTCATGAAAGCTTGTTCATTTAAACACTTTTCATGATCGTATCTGACCTATTTTTTTTTTTTATTTAAATTTTTTTTTGCAGTCCTCACACATACAGTAGGACAGTGATCAATATGACCTAGTTCAAAAACACCAGTGGCCACAATTTTGTTAATTATGTTCAAAAATACAAGATAAATTAGTGTGGATTGTGAGCAATCTTTCAAGTTGGGTCTAGTCGGTTATCATCTGGGTTAGGTTTAGGTTACCACTGACTTCTTTGAGGTGATCCGAGTTACTATTTAGCCAGTTCAAGTTCAAATCAACCGTTCATATCAAGACTTGTGAATTAAATCACATAAGTCATTTTGTTGGTCCGGGGCTCAAAATGTACGTAATTTCTCTGCTAATTGGCAATTAAAAATAAATCATAAAACATGTTAGCAAAATTTTATTAGATAGGCTATAGTCTGGTGGCTGAGTGGCGCAGGGGGCAAGGCGCTCGCCACTAACGCAGGAGATGCTGGTATCGAGCCCAGCTCTCGGCGTTGCTAGCGGCTTGGCCGGCCGTCATACTAACACAATTGGCAGTGTTAGAGGGTGGGAAAGCCGGTGGGTGGGGATTGGACGTTGTGGACAGCGACTCCTACAGGTCGGTTGGGATGCAAGGCTTCTATCCTCACTACAGCCGACCAGTGGGAGGCATAGTCTAGCAACGTTCAAGACAGGGGAGGGGAGAATTGGCAATACAAAATTGGGATGGGAGAAAAATAGAAAAAATAAGGAGAAAAAAAAGTGGATAAAAATAAAAGATAGGCTATAGTGTGTATTTGTGTGTGTATGTGCCCATAGGTGTAGTTTTATATTGGGATGCTAGGCACATGTTCCTACCAAAGTCACATAAACACAAAGTGTCCCTACAAAAAGAATTGCAGAGTGAAAACTGGAGTTTTTGTATTATAATTCACAACATTACAGTCTTGCAAAACAGAGTCTTTTTATCTGTTATGAAAGTGTAGGTTGACCATTGCATAAAGATCGGCAAGCTATCCTATTATCCAGCAGATCCAGCTCAGCTACAGGTGCAAGTGTAGGGTAGATGGCATGTGTAGGGTAGGTATCAGCGCAGATCCAGCTCAGCTACAGGTGCACATGTAGGGTAGATGGCATGTGTAGGGTAGGTCCAGCTCTAAGCGCTGGTACTCTGCAAATGAAGCCATCGCTGGCAGCTGGCTTTGGTGTAATTATAAAACCTTTCCGGCATGAAGCAGAGAGAGGGTGGTTTGGTTAATCAATCAAACTTTATTTGTATAGCACATTTCATACAGTAAGTGCAACTCTTTGAAAATAATTGCAAAGAGTAATTAAAAAGTGTCTTAATATTTATAAAAAGAAATCACTATTTTTCTTATTTTACTACACTTTTTATTTTATTTAGCACTGTAAATAGTTTAAATGTATAATAAATAATAAAGTTGTCCCCCGAAGAGGCGGGTGGATGGAGTGCTCTCAAAAAAGGGCCGGGAGTTAAAAAAGAAATTTCAATTAAAAAAAGAATTATAAAGAAAATGTCCACAGATTCAGAAACCCATAGATCCTCTTTGGCGGGCCTAAAAGGCTATAGGACTGGTTGAAATTGATTGATTGATTGATAGATTGATTGAAAATTGTATTAACAGATTGCAGAATGGGTACAATACAGTACAGCTCAATACACACAATTGTGGGGACATGCATTATAAATGGCTTTTTTCTGTGTTTAGCATGGTTTTATAGTAATAGGGGTTAGTATCAATGGGTCTGTGTCTCTAATTACCATATTGACTCATCAGTCTAGTCTCAAGTTCACGAGATCTTCCCTCACTCAACTAAGCTGTTCTGATTTGACGGTATTGTTGACGTGAATAGGGTAGAGAGATAGAGAGGGAGAGATAGAGAGGGGGACCGTCTTCTCTCACACACGCAGCGTTTACACCAGCGTTTCCGTTAGCCGGTAATTACCGGTATTTGACCGGCAAAATCTGTTGAAGTCCGACATATTTAATCTCTCCGGTCATAATGTCAGGTGAAAATAATTCCCTCTAAACACAATTAGATTATTTGAATTGTATTAAAATAGGCTAAAATTAAATAGCCTATGCGATGAACGAAACAAACAATCATTACATTTGTTTCATCGTTGCTTCACCAAGCAGCCGGTCTAATAATAACATCCTGTTGTCAGCGCGAGCTGGCTGCTGATATATTTGCGAGAAGCATCCATCTGCCGGCCGGCAGGGTGCAGTACTCCAATTCAGCCATTGGCAATTCAGCTGTTGGGTGGGGGCGCTGCTGAGCGGTTTCCAGACCGGACCTAAAAACACTGCTGCTCCATGCTTCACGTAAATATATCAGCAGCCAGCTCGCGCTGACAACAGGATGTCATTATTAGACCGGCTGCTTGGTGAAGCAACGATGAAACAAATGATTGTTTCGTTCATCGCATAGGCTATTTAATTTTAGCCTATTTTAATACAATTCAAATAATCAAATTGTGTTTAGAGGGAATTATTTTCACAGGACATTATGACCAGCACCAAGTCGTTGGGAGGTGGAGATATACATCACGCAAACCCACGATAATGTTGCCGTCTCTCTCTGCCAAATTTCTCAGTTCTTCGCTTGATATAATTAATACAAATGTCCAATATAACGGAATTCGTTAGCTCATAAAAATGTGATTATAACAGACTGCTGTTTATTAAGGTCGGGCAGACTGCCCACCGACACCTCAAGTCGGCAGCAGCACGAAGTCTCGAGGGACTTATTTTATTTGGAATATATTAATGACTGTATATACGCAAAAATAGCCTAGTTTTAAGTTAAAATATTATAAATGCCTTGATGATGTCATTCTTTATATAGGCCTATCAATTGTTTTTAAGCTCAATAAACTCTGACCGGAATTTATCCCATTTGTCCGGTAGATTGAAATCTACCGGACACTCTGCAAAAAAAAATTCTAACGGAAACCCTGGTTTACACAGTGCTCCGTGCCTCCGTGTGTCCCTCTCTCTCTCCCTCTCTCCCTCTCTATCTCTCTCTCTCCCTCGCAGTCGAGCACCAGCATATCACTGTAATATCTTTGCGCATGCTCCCACATGCACACCCGTATTCCGATCCGTACAATAATAATCACAGGGGTATATATTGTCATTTGAAACAAGTTACCAATGCATTGTCCCGTGGGATTATGCCCCCCTGCGGCAAAATTAATTAGTATCCCCCTCAGTCTCTCTCTATCTCTCTCTGTGCCAGTCGCAGACTGTGTGGATGACTGTCACTCAAAGTGCTTATGGGCAGAGCCAGGCCAACACAGCCTGAAATCCAAAGTGAGAAAAATGTGGCTTTTGAGTACTTGATTAGAAATATAAAACAATGAATTTTTTTTAATAAAAGCTTACAGATGTGTTCAATAGACTCACAGGAATTGTGTAAAGTTGCCCAAATAGTGCTAGGAATAGCAATGCATGTCCCCTTTAACACATTGACCGCCAATAACGTTGTACGACGGGTTTGCTGGTCATGTGAATTCTGCCAAGCCACGCCGTACAACGTTATTGAGATCATATTTCATTTTTTCGACATGGTATTCATAATTCCGCCACCCAGCCTCTGCTGAGACAGTGGGACTCTGCACAACCGTGCAACGCTTCAATACCGCCGCCTGGTGGATGATCGGGCAAGTTACAACCGGAAATGGATCTGGTGATCTCGGTGCATCTGGGAAATCCGTCCGGCAGTCACATATTGTTGCAGGACTCTAGACACACATCCGTGTATATGGATCGCTGCCATAACTCAATAATCGATATGATTTGGGCGTTTATTGCGCCATACAAACCGGAAATGGATCTAGTCGATCAACGTCAAATAAGTGGGATCTTTTTCCTCCAGTCTCATCGGCGAACGGTAAGAGGACAGTAACGTTACTTTCAGCTTGATTGTTTATTCTTTTCAATGCAAACCGCTCTGATCAATATATCACCCATACTACATAAAGCATTTACTGACGATCACGGAATTATAAACGACCCCCCCTTTCATCCGCGCATGATGAGTCATAACGTTTAGGATCGTATTCAGTTGGATTTTTTAATATATCGTGTATCGCGAATAAACTGCAATCGATAATCTATATTATGCGTTTAGGCCTATAACTAGCGTTCTAGGAATTACTGCAGAAAATGATAAAAACACTTATATTTTAGACGGTATTTTCGTATGAATGAAAAATTATAACGTTCCTACATCCTGAACGATAGATAATCGATGTTGAATGGGCCATAGTAATGTCAATTTAGCAATACAATTAAAAAAGTTATAGCCCTGCAAAGAAGGTGAACATCTCCATAGGCTTAGACTGGTGGCAGTGATCATACATTGATGGATAGAAGCGTGGCAGTCAATGTGTTAAGGGGATGCAGACCAGAGAAAGACTTTCGTGTTCTTTACATCAGGGTCCCCCATTTTCAATTCATCATAACATACATGACATACAGATAGACAGTACTGTTACATCTAGACATTTATGACATACCAGATCTACAAATATACAGTACTGTTTATGACCTTTAAGAAACACATAAAGAAAGTGAGGAACACCATCAACTTCAACATTTCCAACTTCAAACAAATACGGCCCTCCCTAACACTTGAAGCCGCAAAGACATACCTACACTGTATGGTCTTCTCTCACATTGAATATTGCCTTCTAAACTGGTCATTTACTGGGGCCACAGCCATGAAACCCATAGAACAACTCTACAACAGAGCATTGAAGGTATATGACAGGAAACAGTACTCATACCACCACTGTAAAATCCTGGATAAGCATCAAATTTTTAATTTTGAAAACCTCAGACGTTATAAAAGTTCCTGCTTTGTATATAAATGCCTGCACAGATTAGCCCCTCCCCCTCTCAAGGAGTTTATCCACGAGAAAAGGAACACTGGATTAGCCACTAGATCAAACACCAGAGGGGATTGTGAGGTCCATTTTAGAAAGACCGCCTTCAGCAAAAATTGTCTATCGATAAAGGGAAGTGGAACATGGAACAGCCTTCCGGTCCCCTTAAGGGAATGTCCCACCCTGTCCACCTTTAAGGGCCAACTCAGGAAATGGCTGTTAGACAGCCAAATATGCACTCATTAGGGATGTTAGTGATGTTGTACTGACTGAATGTCATGTTAGTGTGGTCATGTCAGTGATGTCAGTTTTTATGAATGAACGTTGTATGGTCCGTTTTGTGTTTGTTATGTTAGGACTACGGGTGGAAATTAGCCCTGTGCTATTCCCGGCATATTTACGTCCTTATCATGCTGTGATGTTATGCATACACATGTAAATGATGTTCATTAATTTGCATTGTCCTTAATAAACAAATCTTAAATCTTAAATCTTAGTACAGAAAGAGTCTAAAAAGAGAGTATATACATTTGAGGGGGAAGAAACTGTACATTGGTGGAGGTTGTGTAGGTGGGGGGGGGGGGGGGGACTGTAGATTGAAGGTGGTTGGGTGGGTGGGGTGGGGGGGGGCCATAATAGCTTAGGTTAAAACTCTAAAAGTGAAGGCAAATAACGCTCTTGTTCTCGTCATTGTTTTATAATAGGCCAAAATAGTCTGTATTAATGAACAGTTGGCATCATATTTGCTGATCTGCCTAATAAACTACTCTGTAGTCGGTACTCTAATCTGTTCTGAGAAATTGGTATCGGTGCGCCTCTGTTGTATGTACACACTAAAAATTATATACGGTAAATGTACAGGCTAGAGGAAATATATGTCTTCTGAATTGGTATGCTTTTAGGATAATCTGCCCCTTTATTTTCTACCTCAGTCAGGGTTCACACCTGGACAAATGGGAAATTCATGAGACTAGATTTTCTAGTCATGAAAAGCCTGGAAAATTTACAAAAATGTATATACTGGGGGAAAAAATCTATGTTGTCCTGGAATGTTTTAATTGCATTTCAGCCGCTCCCTCAGAGGGCCTCTCTAAACCTAGTATATTTAGTTTGAAACTTGACTGTTGGTATAGTGATTATAGCAGTGCTGCCCAATTTGGGGCCTGCGGGCCAAGTTTGGCCCACACTCCCTTTGTCTTGGCCCGCTATGGTATTTGACAAGTTCATGCTCATTCTCTTCATTACAAGTGCTGTATCTGAACCAAAAACTGAACCAAAAACAAAACATACATTTTGTGCAGCTGAAAAGTACATAATGTGCACAGTGCTACCTCCCTAAAATACATACATCATCTACGAGGAATTACGGTATATTCTCTCTGAGGTGAGTTTATTTGCACCACTTGTCGGCTGTGGCACGTGGTTTGCGACACTTTGTCAGAAAGGTGTCTTTCCTTTTTAAATATGTTTAATTCAGTATTGTAAACTGTCACAATTCAAGTAATTCTAATACAGAACATGATGGTATTTGTAGAGTAGAGCTAGTAAGAAAACATTTCAATAAAAAAAAAACGGGAGGCCAGATGACCTTATTGTACAGTTATCAGTGATGGGTGAAGCAGTCGCCTGTAATGAACTTGAGACACTTCTGGGGTTAAATGTGTCAATACTAGGCCTAGCGGTAAATTATGTTATATAATATATGTTATATAATTTTAAAACTCCAGGAATAGTCCTGGAAAAGTCCTGGGAAATAATTTCTCAAAGAGTGGGAACCCTGTCAGTGTTTTTATGGTGTGGAAAGTAAACCCTTTAGCAGGCTGATCAAACTGTCAAACTAGGCCGATCAAATGTGAATTTCAAGATCCAGCAATTTCATATCCTTTTTCTTGCCCAAAAGGTTTACCGTTTAGGTGGAAAAGAGTTTATTAAACTGCCATGTGTTTCCCGTTTGAAAAACGAAGACGCATTTGTAAGTCATGGACCACCCTTTGTCAACACGTGGAGTTGAGTTCAAGGCCAACCTTGAGTTCTCCCCACGTCTTGGCTGGAATAGGTGAAAATGCCCCATAAGCCTTGAGACATTTTACTACCAGAGCCATCTGCAACCCTCAGGTTCCAAAGGAGAAATATGTGAAACCTATTTAATTTTCCAGGCTAAAATAGATTCACTTTGAATGAATGTGGTTAAGTTCTTGTGCTGCATGGCCGGGAAATGTGTCTTTGCCCACATGCTGTACCCCCTCTCTCTGTTCGAGAATCCATTCATACATGCTGTACCCCTCTCTCTGCTCGAGAATCCATTCATACATGCTGTACCCCTCTCTCTGCTTGAGAAGCCATTCATACATGCGGTACCCCCTCTCTCTGTTCGAGAATCCATTCATACATGCTGTACCCCTCTCTCTGCTCGAGAATCCATTCATACATGCTGTACCCCTCTCTCTGCTCGAGAATCCATTCATACATGCTGTACCCCTCTCTCTGCTCGAGAATCCATTCATACATGCTGTACCCCTCTCTCTGCTCGAGAATCCATTCATACAGCTGTACCCCCTCTCTCTGCTCGAGAATCCATTCATACAGCTGTACCCCCTCTCTCTGCTTGAGAATCCATTCATACATGCTGTACCCCCTCTCTCTGTTCGAGAATCCATTCATACATGCTGTACCCCCTCTCTCTGCTCGAGAATCCATTCTGAACAAATAAACACAAAGGAAGGAATATCAGTCTGACGAATGGGAAATGTATAAATGTGTCTCCTCTTGCATTTCAAGTGAAGTATTTCTCCTGCCTTCCCCTTTGGTTTTAAATGTAGATGGTAACGTAATAATAGTAATGGTAACATTCAACAGGAAAGCAAGAAGTATATTTTGAAAACAATATCTATTTCAATGACCATTGAAAATATACGTAATCCCTGGTGGGTCTTTATTGAGAGAACCTGGTCAAGTGGGTACGGCGCAATAATATGTAGTACTGTTCTTTAGTTTTGTATTCGTAAGGGGTGGACAATTACGCAGTAGAAATACTGGAACAACACTGGATTTTATCCCCTGGTGGTGTCGTATATTTATTTGATTCACACTGCCCTGTACTCGAACTAATCTCGGTCCTCCAGGGAGACGGTCTTTAGTGATGAAGAGTGTTAGCTCTGGGAGCTCTGGGGTTGTTCTTGGCCCTGGGAGCTATCATAACAAGAGAAGAATCTACAAGGCCCTATCTGACCCTCATAACAAGAGAAGAATGTACAAGTCCCTATCTGACCCTCATAACAAGAGAAGAATCTACAAGTCCCTATCTGACCCTCATAACAAGAGAAGAATGTACAAGTCCCTATCTGACCCTCATAACAAGAGAATAATCTACAAGGCCCTATCTGACCCTCATAACAAGAGAATAATCTACAAGTCCCTATCTGACCCTCATAACAAGAGAAGAATCTACAAGGCCCTATCTGACCCTCATAACAAGAGAATAATCTACAAGTCCCTATCTGACCCTCATAACAAGAGAAGAATCTACAAATCCCTATCTGACCCTCATAACAAGAGAAGAATCTACAAGGCCCTATCTGACCCTCATAACAAGAGAATAATCTACAAGTCCCTATCTGACCCTCATAACAAGAGAAGAATCTACAAGTCCCTATCGGACCCTCGGAGAGACGCTGTCTAATATTTACACAGATGAGATTCTGCAGATTCTGACAGAGATTCTTGTCGTGTTTTTTGTGTGTATTCACATTTCTTACCTCCTGATTGCCCTTCTCTGTTTCTTTCTCCAGCTCATCGCTGAGGACTGGCCATTTGGCGTGTACATCTGTAAGCTCATGCCCTTCATCCAGAAGGCTTCAGTCGGTATCACTGTCCTCAGCCTGTGTGCCCTCAGCATTGACCGGTTAGTACAGGCCTCTGCGGGGATCAATAAATTAATATCTTATCTCATTTTATACACACACACACACACACACACACACACACACACACACACACACACACACACACACACACACACACACACACACACACACACACACACACACACACACACACACACACACACACACACGTACATTTCACCACAATACTGAAAGCCAGCTGTGTGTGTGCAGCTACCACGCGGTGACGTCATGGAGCAGGGTGAAGGGGATGGGGATCCCCCTGTGGAAGGCGGCGGAGGTCACACTGATCTGGCTGGCGGCCGTGCTGCTGGCGGTGCCCGAGGCTCTGGCCTTCGATATGATGGAGATGCCCTACAGGGGCAACAAGCTGCGAGTCTGTCTGCTGCATCCTGAACAGACTACAGACTTCATGAGGGTAAGGCACTCTAATGCATGATGTAGTCTAAGAAGTATCCAAGACCAGTACGCATAAAAGACTAAACGAAACCATCCCCTGTGACCCTCATGATTAGGAATAACTTCAAGTAGGGGCAGCTACGTGGCGTAGTGGGCAAGGCGCTCGCCACGAATGCAGAGACGCTGGGCTCGCCTGTTCGAGCCCAGCGCTCCACATTGCTTTCAGTTTAGCTGGTCGTTCATACTAATACACATTGGCCGTATTAGGGGGTGGGAAACTGATGGGTGGGGATCGGGCGTTGTGGACAGCGACTCCTACAGGTCGGTTGGTGCGCCTGCGCAGTAGAATCAGGAAGTGTCGGGGGCAGCGTGAGTCTCCCACGCGTTACTCCTCGCCACTGAGAGATCGAGCTGCGCAGGTGAAAAGATGCGACTGCTGTTACCTCAAGTACCGGAGGGGACTTGTGCTATGTATGACTTAGTCCACATTGCAGCCGGCTTGTGGGAGGCAAGAAACAGCGTCCGTGACAGGGGAGGGTTGAATTGGATGATACGAAATTGGGATGGGAGAAAATATAGAAAATGGGAGAAAAAGTGGATAAAAAAAAAAGGAATAACTTCAAGTAATCAGCGATTTAAAGGGGAACTATTTTACTATTTCTTTCACTATTTGGGCACTTTTACACAATTCCTGTGAGTTTATGGAACACCTCTGTAATTTTATTTTCTTTTAATTCATTGTTTTGTATTTCTAATCAAGTCCTCAAAAACAGCATTTTTCTACCTCAAGATCTTAAGCCGTTTTGAGCCTGGGCTCCAACCACGGTGGGAACTGTGTGGAGTGTGTGTGAGTCTCAGCAGAGTCTCATGCAGCTGAGTCTCTCTGACATCACAAATCAGCACATTTTCAGATGACTCAGTTCAGTGAGGGTGAATATTGTGAGAGGAGAATTGGAAGAATGCGCCAATATGAGAATTAGAGACATAGATCATATTAATATAAGTCCACATAGCTAGGAAACAATGCTAAACACTGAAAAAGGCCATTTATAAGATAGTTCCCCTTTAAAAAATAATTATAGAAGTTATAGCTAGTTGTGAATTGTGTTATCCAACTAGTTTCACGTAGCCAGACCTACAGTATGTCCACACTAGCAATCAAATCACTCATAATCACCGTCAGTGATAAAATCAAACTCACTCACAATCGTCCAGGGCGGCGCTAAGCACAAAATGCACCTTGCAAAATGGCGTTGGGGGAGAAACATGTCTTTGTCACAAGGCTTTCCATCATGTTGGCCAGTGGGAGGTTTACAGTATATGCACGGTCAATGTCCTGTGAGTCAGACGGTTCATCCAATGGGTCATCCAACAGGCACTGGAAATGGAATACTCCACAAACACATACTCTTTATTCAACACGCAGAAAAACATTCTATTCAAAATGCAAAACCCAGCGGAACGTTTCAATGCAAAGCAGCTGCACAGCGTGAGCCGCAACCAGTTACATCTAGACTTCCAACAAGTATTTTCTTATTCAAGCTGTGACCAATCAGTAGGCCTAATTTGTGGATTCAAGACAGAGAATACCGTGGCAAATCCCTGATGGCACATGTGGAGTCAGTGAAGCATTGTTCCACGCTCTGCATACTGCAGTGCATAGTAGAGACAAACAACTTGTAACGGCCCACAGTATGGCAGACAAGAATCCAACAGCACCGACACGCTGACAGTTCAGATGTGGCAGGCAGAAACCGTTTAATGAGTAATGCAGGAGTCAATACCAGTATATCAGTCCATGTGGAAAACACATCCAGTAAGGGAGCAGGCAGGATCAAATAGCAGAACGCTGGAGAGCTAGGTAAGACACTTAGACAAACTGGCAGGGAGCAAGGGAAATGACCAGGTCTAAATACTGAAGGGGCTGATTAGCTAATGAGGGGCAGGTGTGTGTGTGAGTGGAGAAGGCCAGGTGGCTTATTGCTTATTCCCAGAGGAAGAGTGCTGCCGAGTGCTTCCGCGTTTTCCCTGATTGGCTGCGACACGCCCCGCGGCAGCCGCAGAGCGGAGCGGCAGAGCGGCAGAGCTTGCGGCATTATGTAGCCGTAATCCCTGATGATTTTCATTTGACGCTTAGCTCAATTGGCAGCGCTGCGGTCCTGCGGTCCGTTTGTGACAAGTTTGAATCCCTTCAATTTTTTTTTTTTTTTTTTTTTAACATGCATTCTTTCGCCGGTTAAGTTTAGGCATGTTAACTTAAGGTTAAGGTTAAGGTTAGGCATTGTTTCGGAGTTGGTTAAGGTTAGAAGGGTTAAGTTTAGGCGCTATTAAGGAGCTGGTTAAGGTTAGAGTTTGTCTTAGAGAATGGCAATAGACAGCCTATTTCCGCGCTGCAGCGCAAGGCAATAGACAGCCTATTTCCGCGCTGCCGTGGTCACCGTAATGACATGGCCAATCAGAGAAAATGCGGAAGCACGCGACGCACTCTTCCGCTGGGAATAAGCTACACGCGGCCAGGTGAATGTGATCAGCAGGTGATGCAGGAGGGTCTAGGTCTGAAACAACAGGAAGAAGAAGAAGAAGAAGAAGAAGAAGAAGAAGAAGAAGAAGAAGAAGAAGAAGAAGAAGAAGAAGAAGAAGAAGAAGAAGAAGAAGAAGAAGAAGAAGAAGTCTTTATTTGTCATGCAGATTAACACACACATGCGAGATGGGTGACACACAGGAACACACACACACATGCATTGAGTCGCCGATGAAATGTCTCTCTGTACTTGACCCATCCCGTCGTCTTTCCCCCCAAGGGCAGCCGGGAGCAGACATGGGTGTAATGCATCATCTTATCTTTCATAGCACCTAGAATTTCAGATTCTCGTAATATCAACGCTATAGAATTACATTCAGTAAGAATCAAATCGACATTATTTAAGCTACATGGTAGACTAACATTTCTAAAAATGGCTCATGTGTGACAGAACTTCTGAGGGAGACATTTTCTTTTGCTTTCCATGCAGATAATGGATGAAAAGTAAGTTCTCAATAATTGTCTCGTTCTTTCCATGACCAGAGTAGCATAACAAGTACACAGCTATAGTATCCCATTTTATATGAGTGGGTACAAAAATTTACACTCTGTAATTGTAATACATATAGTTGGGAGAATCAAGTCTCCAATCCCATATTCTCTCTTTACTAATTGTACACTGTACTGTCTTCCCTCCAGTCAGTTATTCTGCACATGTCCGTCTATGGGGTCAATATACTGATTAGATGTGAAGCACCATGACTGGCAGCAGATATTTATTTTATAAAAAAATATATTAAAAAAATATATATTCCTGTCCATGCTGATGGTGTTTTAAAAAATCTTTGTCCTCACAACTAGGAAAAACGCACATGAACTGACCTGATGGCAGGCTGTAGGTATCTCTCCGTGGTCCTGGTTGACCTGATGGCAGGCTGTAGGTATCTCTCCGTGATCCTGATTGACCTGATGGCAGGCTGTAGGTATCTCTCCGTGGTCCTGGTTGACCTGATGGCAGGCTGTAGGTATCTCTCCGTGATCCTGATTGACCTGATGGCAGGCTGTAGGTATCTCTCCGTGGTCCTGGTTGACCTGATGGCAGGCTGTAGGTATCTCTCCGTGGTCCTGGTTGACCTGATGGCAGGCTGTAGGTATCTCTCCGTGGTCCTGATTTACCAGATGGCAGGCTGTAGGTATCTCTCCGTGGTCCTGATTGGCCTGATGGCAGGCTACAGGTAGCTCTCCGTGGTCCTGATTTACCTGATGGCAGGCTACAGGTAGCTCTCCGTGGTCCTGATTTACCTGATGGCAGGCTGTAGGTATCTCTCCGTGGTCCTGATTTACCTGATGGCAGGCTGTAGGTATCTCTCCGTGGTCCTGATTTACCTGATGGCAGGCTACAGGAAGCTCTCCATAGTCCTGATTGCAGAGAAAATACTCAGTTCTCAAAAATATACATATACATGTGGACAGGGGCATTGTTGATGTTAATGTTAACATTTTCCAAAATGTCCGCTTTAGCTCTGTTTCACCCGAACCACATGAATACAGTTTTATTTTATTTTACCCTAGATGCCATTGCTTTGAAGCTTTAGCACCAATTATTCGATGATATTCTAAGCTTCACTACGACGACATGTAATGTAATGTCAATGTACCCACCCAGGTATAAAGACCTTACTGTATTTTTAAAACAAAAGGTTTTGAGTTCCGTTTCAATTTAAGTAAACATGTCCAGCTAAATTAAGAGTGCACTGAAGTTTTTTTTAGTTCAATGCAAGTTTGCCGTGCTGGATGGAAACGAGTCGTCCATGGCCTATGCTCCGCTTGGAGTTAAGGGGCCAAGAAGAAGAAGAAGAAGCTTGCAAGTTCAGCTGGCGTGCATACATTGAAGCTCTTATGAATGGAAGATAAGTTTCCTTCTGTAAATCCATGGCTGGTCTGCAATCCAGTGAATCCATGATCCAGTAAACAATGTCACATGCACACCACACTGACAACAGTCTGTGATTAAATCACTCAAACTCAAGTTGTCCTCACTCACAGGCTGTGATTTAATTCTCACAGGCTTTTTTAATTTAAAAAAGGTTTACTGCATTAAATCTGTGTGCTCCAGTCTTCTACTTTTGGCCAAATCTCTGAAGTCTCCTTGATTCAAGATCACCCTGACAGCACGGGACAGACCTACAGTTCCCTTCTACAGTATGTGGGCCCGTTGGAGTGCGTTAAACTTCTCCCTCAATCACTGTGCTCATTCACTCACTCTATCATGATTAGCCGCGCTGCCCCCCTAGTGGCATCTTACAGGCATTGTACTTTGTGTAGGACGAGTTCGTTTTGCATCTTAAAATGGTAAATGCTGCATTTATATAGCACTTTTATCCAAAGCGCTTTACAATTTGTTCCTCACATTTTACCCTTCACTCATACACCACTCGTCATTCGTGTTTTTGTGCCTTTTTATGTTCCATGTATGGACCACAACAAGCCATGGCTTTATTGTGTTTTATCCATTTGACCAGCGTGATGACTCTGTTATTGTTTTTCAAATGTTGTCCTACTGTTGTGTCAATAAAGTATTCAATCAATCAATCAATCACCGACGGCGGAGGCAACCATGCAAGGTGCCAACCTGCTCATCGGGAGCAATTAGGTGTTAAGTGTCTTGCTCAAGGACACGCTGCCCGGGAGGAGCAGGAATCGAACCGGGAACCTTACCAGGCGACTGCTCTATCTACTGTCGCCCCTCCTTAACTGTGATGCCGCTTCTCGTTGTCTCTAGTTCTACCAGAACGTGAAGGACTGGTGGCTGTTCGGCTTCTACTTCTGCCTGCCGCTGGCCTGCACCGGGGTCTTCTACACGCTCATGTCCTGCGAGATGCTCAGTCGCAAGAAAGGCATGCGCATCGCTCTCAATGACCACATGAAACAGGTACATGCACATACATACATCTGGCTAACAACTCCCCACCGCCAGCTGATTTTGCATGCATATAAAGACTCAAATTAAATTCAACTGTGCTTTATTGGCGTGAATGTCAGCAAATGTACGATATTGCAAAAGCAGTTTACAAAACATTACAATGTAGAATGATTATATCAAAACAAAACACAGCACGTGTAGTTATTTGGCTCAAAATGGTTCTTCACACATAACAATCGGAGAACCACTGAGGAATCATTAGGTTCTGTATGGACTTACCAATGGTTTGCATGGTGGTGGAGTGCCATGTTGTCATTTGAGTGGTTCTGCAAATAGTCAAGTGCCATTTAGCTCACAAAGAACGGTTCACAAATTGCTCACAAAGTATAACTTTGCTCACAAAGTTAACTGGCTGATTACATGAGAATATATAAATAAACATGAAGCCACAACACTGGCCCTCAGGCTACATCATGGCATGCATTGCTGACACATACTGAGCAGCTAGTCCAGCGGCGGCTCCTCCCCAAGGCGGACTTTGTTCCTCCTTTCTTATTAGAGAAATGTTTGAGATTCTTTCTGTAAATTAATTCATTAAATTGAATGACGAATGTTGTTCATTCTTTCACTATGTGGGAGAAAGTGCACCTCGTTCTCAACCCCAACAACCACTGCTTAGCATCCATCTGTGTGTGTTTTAATGTGTGTGTAGCGAAGGGAGGTGGCCAAGACTGTGTTCTGCCTGGTGGTGATCTTCGCACTCTGCTGGCTGCCTCTCCATCTTAGTCGCATCTTGAAGAAAACAATCTATGACCAGAATGACCCCAACCGATGTGAACTGCTCAGGTATGTACAGTGTATATACACACACATACACATATTATACACAGCATTTTGTAGCATATTCGTGTGGAAGTTGGAAAACATTCGATTTTTTAAGAACTTATATGGACATTTGGATATTACCAAAAAAACAATGCTGATTTATTTTGCACGTAATCTCACACACATAAACTCTAACCAGTTTTGCACACATTCCCTTAGTTTGACCGTTATTGAGAGTAAATGTGTTTGAATATGGCCACCAGGGTGATGTCATTGGGGACATTGGTCCTCATTCACGAACGGACTTACGAGAAAAGTTACAAGCAAATTTCATCGTAACTCCATTAACCAAATATAGTACAGACCTTTCAACCAAACATACTACAGACCTATCAACCAAACATACTAACGGACCTATCAACCAAACATACTGCAAAACTATCAACCAAACATACTAATAGACATATTAACCAAACATAGTACAGGCCTTTCAACCAAACATACTACAGGCCTATCAACATACTAACAGACCTACTAACCAAATACTACAGACCTATCAACCAAACATACTACAGACCGTTAAACCAAAAATACTGCAAAACTATCAACCAAACATACTACAGACCTTTCAACCAAACATACTACAGACCTCTCAACCAAACATACTGCAAAACTATCAACCAAACATACTACAGACCTTTCGACCAAACATACTACAGACCTCTTCCAGATTTAGCTCAAACAAGGGACTAAACACGTTTCGCAATTATGGCACAATAATGTGGAACGCCCTACCCACAGCCGTAAAGGAATGTGAATCCCTACCCTCCTTCAAAACCGCTCTCAAAGAGCACCTACGGGTGGCTGCAATTAGAAACTGGCCCCGGTAAATGTTTTTATGATCTCTTTCTCTTAAACAGTAATGTATATTTGTATGTCTTGTATGTCATAAATGTCTTGATGAATTGAAAATGGAGGACCCTTATGTAAACACGACGAAAGTATTTTTCTAGTCTGCATCCTCTTAGCAGTTGTTTGTATTGAGCCGTACTGTATTGTACCCATTCTGAAATCTGTTAATAAGGTTTTCAATCAATCAAACTCTCAACCAAACATACTGCAAATCTATCAACCAAACCTACTACAGACCTCTCAACCAAACATACTGCAAAACGATCAACCAAACATACTACAGACCTCTCAACCAAACATAGGCTGTAGTATTTAATTGGGTGAGACTTTCAACACTGTTTTCAAAAGTCCTCATCACCACAGTGAAGGATGTCTTATGTTTTTCAATGTGTATATAATGTATATATATATCGGTGGGTGCACTGACAGCATCTACTCGGACTGATCTATAGATCCTAAAAGTAGGGCAGTCAGTTCTCCACGGTAGCAAGCAGGGTGTGTGTGGCTCTGAGGTCGTTCGGCAGCTTGTTTAACATAAACAACTAGATAGGCACTGCTGAGCAGGCAGGGTTTTGGTCAGAGAGAGAGCTATGGGCCGTTGCTATAGTGATTTGGGTCAAAGAAGACAGCGTGTCACATAGCAACGAGACGAGGGGGCGGGTTAGCCGTTGCTAAGGACTATAGTTTATAGCTGTGAGTTTCTTGCAGTGTAGGTTAGACTGAGATACGAACCACACAGAAGAGCGGACGCGTTGATCAGAGACTTCCATCCCTCTCCACCCTCGCTGGGTGGGGGAGGGGAGTGACACATCATCACTAGCTTCAGCTAACAGGACATGGTGGTTTGGCTAACAACGAGGCCCGAACCATTGGAAGAGACGATGGAGAAGAGAATTAAGACTGAACAATGACAATACAGAACAGGGTTCCATCTGATTACGAGGCTTTGTTTATGGAATAAACTACTTTTTTCCAAGAAAGGTATCACGTTGCCAGTGTCGAATTCTTATGATTACGGATTGCATATAAGGGGGATGACCATGATGTACAGCCAGTATGAGAAGGTCGAGAGATAAACACAACACAGAAACTACACGAACACAGATGAAGAGGTGATACTGGCTGATTATGGTCGAAATCTAACAACAGGATACAGTCTGAAGGTGTAAAAGGTTATGGCCTTTTCAGCTCTTATCCTGTCACAGTCCTTTGTTAAACGATGGGAGATGCTTTTTTCACACCTAAAATGTTGGGAACTAAATGTATTTGCCATCTTTCCCCAGAGTCAGTCAAGAAGATTAATATCAATGTCATCTCTGTGCGTCATTTCTTCTCTTTTGAAGGAGCTAGTCTAGCTGCTCCCCTATTGTTTCCTGTCCTTGTGCTAAGCTAGGCTAGCATGCGCCTGGACCTCTCTCTGGGGATACTGGACACACTGAAACTAATAGTGGTGCCTCGTTTTCTAATAGTCCCTTGTTGAAACATATCCATGAGGTCACTGGTACAGAGTGACATGCAGTAGGTGTGCCTCTTGTCTATTTTTATTTTCTGGGCATTTGAGAGAAGAGAGGAGAAAATTAACTAAACCTGTCTCAGTCCGGGCTGATCCCCCCCCTTCCATATGTTCAGTGCCCGTCTGCTAGATTGGCTCTGGCGCCAACACTGCATTTACATTATATACCCATACTGTACACACGCTGCCCCAAATACTCCTGCGGTCATGAGAAACCATTGTTCTCCGTTCCGTGACTTCCTGCTGTTCTGATGGTGAACTTTGTCCTTTGCCCTGCCAGCTTCCTGTTGGTGATGGATTACATTGGCATCAACATGGCCTCCCTCAACTCGTGCATCAACCCCATTGCCCTCTACTTCGTCAGCCAGAAGTTTAAGAACTGCTTCCAGGTGAGAGGTCACAGTCATAACTTATTACACAATGTAGATGGGAGAGGCGCTACTGAGTTGGCAGATTTCCACCACTTTTGTGTGTTCTTCAGTCATCAGTGTGGGAGCTGCTGGCTAGCAAAGGTTGAGCCACTAAAGCACCACGACCACCCAACACTACAACTCCCGTATGATTTGCAGCTAAGATGCTAAATAAAGCCAAGCTATAAAATTGACAATGAATTTTGTGGCCTGCTGGTGCTAAAGTTAGCAGCTAGCATCCATCACCATCACTAACATTAAGTTAAGATAAGCCAGAGTCGACCAGTATTACTAGGTAAAGCTAAAGCTAACGTTACCCCCCAGGCCGCATCCTTGCTTCAATAAGGATGAGTAAATGGCGCCAAATACAAAAGGAAACAAAACAATGAAGTCGAGAGTGAATGTAGCGTTAGCTACTGTCAGAAATGCACAGCACTTCTATGATAAGTTAACGTGACATCATCTTGCTTTATTTTGCAGACGCATATTGGCCGGCTCCCAGTCCCCAAGTCCGGCCAAAAATATCTTGATTATAAATACTATTTGGGGGAAAAGAGGTGTTGCGGGGGGAAAGTATTTTAATTACGAGTTGTAGATGCTAACATCTTTTTAGTTTTTATTACACAACTTGGCAATAATTGATATTGGTGGTCGATGACGATGATACAAATTCCAGAGCACAAATCGGAATAAACTGTTCACTTCATATAATTCTTAATCCAATTACATTTGATATGGCGTTAACCATATTTGCTGATTACAACTTAAAGTAAACCATCAGTCATCTGTAATGCATTGCATTTTGAAAGTGAAATTCACAACATTGGTTTCTCACTCCCCCCCCCCCCCCCCCCCCCAGTCCTGCCTGTGCTGCTGGTGTTACAGAACTACGCCTCTAGACGAGCAGAACTCTGGGGTCCGCTGGAAGGGCTCCCGCCACGGGAACGGACTGGACCGCACCAGCTCCCGTTCCAGCCAAAAATACAGCTCCACATAAACACACACACATGTATACACACACATGCATGCTCATACTGTGCACACACACGCACACACACACACACACACACACACACACACACACACACACACACACACACACACACACACACACACACACACACACACACACACACACACACACACACACACACACACACACACAGACACACAGACAGACACACACACACACACACACACACACACACACACACACACACACACACACACACACACACGCACACTCACACAGGGCTCTTCAGCCGAACCCTTTCAAACAGGGCGCCATCACTGCCACCGATTGGTTGTCGGGACCAAAAGAGACAAAGATTAAGAGGAAGGAGCCACGTTTCTGTGCCTCCCTATAAGATGGGTAGAATACGAGATGAAGACTGGAGTGAAGGACTAGACCAACACATGAACTGACCCAAAGCCTGCGATGAGAATGAAGGGGACCGTGGCTATACGGAACCATCCAAGCCATGCGTGATACCGACCCGCAGAGCCCAACATCCACAATGAAACCAAAGCTAGATTTAACTCTTAACCAAGTCCTCACTCACATAATCTTTAGTAGAGGACTACGTTAATCAGGGGACTAGTACAGTGAACTAAGCTGATACAGAATGTTCTATTCAACAGCTAGAGATGAGAATATATGTATAGTATTATTTACATATGATCTTAGTTATGACGAGCCTTCCTTCCTTTTATCATATATAAAAAATTGCAATGATTCAGCTCTACGATTATGTTTTGTTGAAGCTTTAAATGACTGAGGAAAACGTGACTGCGCGCCCAAAGATCAAGGTAGGTTCGGGAAATTAGGTCTGTCGGCAGTTATCTGACAATCAACCGTTTGTTGCGTTTAGCCCCAAACCACAAGTTATAAAACTCCTGACAACATGTCTGGTAGTCATGCGACACAGAGTTGATCATCTTTGATCTCTGCTGTTCATCTCTGCTTTTGAGTCATGAGGGTGGAAGTGTTGTCCAAGACCACGGACAAACAGCAGGTGATTCTCATCTGGCTATATAGATTAGTCATGTTTTTTTTTTATAAATATATGCTGTTCTAAACTGTTACCGTTAGCATGTTGTATAAAGATTTCACTTGTCTCACAAAATTGCTCATGTATTTTTATAAGAAAATATCACAAAACATGTCATTTTAAATTCACATGAAGGTTTAATCTGTTTTATAAAGTGTTACATATATATTATTTTGAAGTATTTCTTTTACCACCATCAATGTGCTTTCCTGTGTCAATTATAGCAATTGTTTAGGGGCCGTATTCACAAAGCCTTAAAGATTCAGACCAATGAAAATATTTTGTTGCATTTTTAACAGAAGGTATGCTGATATAACATTACCCAATATGTTATTGTTGTGTTGTTGTGAAAATGACGACTAAAGCCCTTTCATGTCTATCCCCCTGGAAATCAACCGAATCAAGCCACTTCAGATATCCAATGTATTGCCTTTGAAATATTGCATAATATACATGTGTTACCCTGCTTGGCCCATTAGTCACATCATTGTACTGTATCTTTAAGAGTTTGAGTTGTTTTAGGAATACATTCTAAATTAAAAATATAAAAAGGCAGTTAACCACCACACTACCAAAGGGTTAACCCTTTCACAACCACACTACAGATGGTTAACCCTTTCACTACCACACTACAGACGGTTGGTAGTGAAAGGTTAACCTTCTGTATTGTGGTAGTGAAAGGGTTAAAATATTTTACGGAAAGGAGATTTAGTGGAGTTAAACTCACTATGTAATTGTTAAGCAGCTATTTAGTCAGCTTTTTTTACTCAAGTCACCCTCGCATGTATCACTTTAGGTCCAACCCAAGTACCATGACTGCATACATGTATGAAGAAGAAAATATGGGGGGGGAAACTATCTGACTTTTTGAGACAAGCTGCTGACAAGTTCCTGATGTTGCCTACTTTATCAAATTAGGAGGGAAATGTGGACATGAAGGTCCCTGGTGCACCATGACGTCAGCCCTGCAATAAATAGCCAACAAAACTGAATTGCTTTTGGCCATTGATAAAAAACAAAAGGGTGTGCTGACATCAACGCTTACGAATCAGACCTATATTTAGTTTTTCTTTTTGTTTTGCCTTTTCTTTAGAACATGACAGAGTATAGTCTTAGAAACATACACATTTTACTATGCTTGTTATATCAAACCAATAAATGACACAAATCAAGCAACTTTGCAACTAAATTGGCAGTATGTGGATGTCAAAACACTGAAATATAGATGTTTGTCAGTTCTCTGTAATTTATCCGTGAATACGTGCCCAGGTGTTTAATATGAGCATAACTTTTATATTGTACTTTGTTTTTTTTGACAATATGCAGTAATAAATATTATTTTATAATGATTCACTCTTCTTGTCAACTTCAACTATCAAGTCCTATAATACAGTGAATGTATTTAAGTAATAATACATGTTTTCTTCCTGTTCAGAGTAGTCTGGATTTGCGACTGTGGGTATAAGCATACCATTGGTCGATTGTTGGAATTTTCCCCTTACACTACAGTATCTGCAACATTATTTTACAACCTCCTGGACTTATAGTCAGGGAAATATAAAAAAATCTTGGAATAAATTCCTTACCAAGAAATTTCTTCACCTTTTTTAAATGTGTCTAATAACACATATAACATATTTTTATTCAACTCCCATAGGAAAACCTGTGACAGCTGCTGAAAGTTGGAGTACCTGGAACCTTATCTGTGAAAAATGTAAAATGTTTATTTTTGCACCTTGTGAGGTGTCAAACTAGGGTTTTTTCATGATTCTGAATCGATTGCAAACATTTATTTTGTACTGAAACCACTCCTTGGTGGAAAAACAGCCACGCCCACGTTTACATGTAAATTAAAAAGTAGCTTTATTTTTTTATTTCAATATCTCGAATATTAAGTTAGAAAACAATACTGATCCACAATGTCAAATGCTTCATGAGTCAAGGTCTGAGTGTCATAATCACAGCAAGAGCATTCTTCACTCCTCCTCATCCCCCCTTTACATTCACCACACACCTTCCTCACTCCTCTTCATCCTCCCTTCCATCCACCACGGAAGCCTCACGCCCATATATGGTCAGCACTCCTTCACCCCCTGTCACTCAACTCAGCTGCACCTCATCTCCTGATTCACACGCTGCCAGGCACCTCACTCTTCACAGCTGTATCCCATTCCCTGATCACCAAGACCCTACTTCTACCGGAGGATGCTGACCAGAAGTCGTCGTGGTGTTATTATCATTACCTAGGTACGACACCTCAGTCCGAAGACCTGCTAGACACTCTGAATGAATGAATGAATGAAAACTTTATTTAACAGATTGCAGAATGGGTACAATACAGTACGGCTCAATACATACAATTGTTAAGGGGATGCAGACCTGAGAAAGACGTTTGTCTTGTTTCCATCAGGGTCCCCCATTTTCAATTCATATAGACATTTATGACATACACAACATACATGACATTTATGGCATAGGGACATATAGGTATTTAGTACTGATACATTTGTGACACAAACGGTATTCAAATATACAGTACTGTTACCCCTAGATCCTGACAGAGTATATACATATGATGGGGAGGGGACTGTACACTAGGAGGGGGTGGGTGGGCGGGAGAGAAATATACATACGGCGGGGAGGGAATATATACATGCGGTGGGGAGGAGACTGTCTATTAGGAGGTGGTGGGGGTTTTGGGCATTTACGGTGGCCAGTTTCGAATTGCAGCCTCTCGTGTGATTATTCCCTGTTCTAACATTCCTTCTCTTGTGCCCAGGACCTCCGTTCCAGCGAGCCCCTGTCTGGACCCCTGGAGCTATACTAAGGAGTTCCTGCTTACTCTCTCGACACGGACCTGTGTCTTCCGTCCGCAGTAGCACTGGAGTGCACCTGCTCTCATTGCCCCAAGAACATTCCCAATTCCTGTCTGTTGTACATTTCTGGATGTAACTCTTGTCTGCTTGGGGAATACTATTAAATATCCTGAAATGCTCCATTCTCTCTTCTCCTGTGTTCAGCAATTGGGCTCTGCTTAAAACCCATTCTCACACTGAGTCTTCTCCATACACAGCCAGGAGTGTCAAACTCATTTTCACAGAGGGCCACATCAGAATTATGGTTGCCCTCAAAGGGCCAAAGACCGTATAAATGTTAATGTAATGTAAAATAAATGTAGCTACTCATTTACATATTGTTAAACATGTTGTTTCTGTATTTATTACTTATTCAAGTTACACATATTGCATATGCATTTGCATAGATGTAAACATATATGTTAGCTTGCTTATGTTATTTTAACAAATAATTTTAGTTTATCAGAACCCCATATTACTCCATCCATCAATGATCAAACCATTCAAGTAAATAACAAAGAAGAATATCATCAAATACAAGCTATGACATTAAGTTTGTTCAAAACCTTTTTGTCACAGTCAAGAGGGGCATAACTAACAACTGTGAGCTGCAAAGAACACGTGGGACAGATGTAGCAGATGTTACAAAAACAAATGGCTGCACACAACCTTGCAGAGGCCATACATCCAACTATGAAGATAGTTTAATTAACTTTAATTAACAGATTGCAGAATGGGTACAGTACAGTACAGCTCAATACACACAATTGTTAAGGGGATGCAGACCAGAGAAAGACTTTCGTCTTGTTTACATCAGGGTCCCCCATTTTCAATACGTAATGAAATTGCCATTGTTTGCTATGTGTCTGCATGAACACACAACTGTAACTGTACTCAAAAATAACAAAATAAGGGTTGTCTCAGTTCACAACTATATTGGTCAAGTTTTGGGTGGGACTTGTTTGCGTCCCTACAGCTTCTTATTCAATTGAGCGAGATGCTCGGTTATGTCACACAGCCAGTTTGCATCTGACAGTTCAGAGTAGACTATATTTCTTCAACCCTTTGTTACCTATTCCGCCTGGATCTTTTTTGTATTTTGGGCTGTAAAATTGTCATAGAATGTCTGAGGAGTAAGTGCTTTTGGCTTTTTTCCTTTGTTACTTCATCAATACCTCAGATGTTCAACATAGTATGTGTAAGAATGTGTAATAACTAAGGCTGTCAAAGTTAAAGCTTTATTAACACATTAACCCACAATTCTTTTAACGCCACAATTGTTTAACGCAAGATTAATGTTTAAAAAAAAAAAAAAAAAATTACCAGAGCTCTTGTGGGCCACATTTGGCCCACGGGCCTTGAGTTTGACACCTATGCTCTACACACCATCAGGAATACAATTATTGCATGTACATGTACAGTAATGCCTTTACAAGTTCTGCATGCTGAGATACACTTCACACCATTCTTCAGTTTGATCAGCCTGGCTGCCGCCTTCCGTGAGAACATGGTGTATCGTATTTCACACAAAGTAGTACCTGATGCATGGTAAATGTGCTGGAAAATCGCAATCCCAGCCCTGGTCACCGCGTCCTTACTAGCATGTATGTCGAGGAAGATGTCCATGTGTTCATCAATGTCCCCTGCACAAAACCTGTCAAGCGTGGTTTTCCCATGGCCTCCGATTGCAGAAACCGTATCACAACCAGTGAAGGCATGACAAAAAAGCAGGTAGTGCCTCTGTCTTTCAGAGAGAGCCACTTGGATCATCATGACATCTTAAGAGCCCTTCGATGTGGTTAAGAAGAGTGGATGGTTGGTGCTTGAGCTACTGTATGGTGCACCAGCATTACCAGCTGAACTTTGCCATTGGTGTGAAATGTATCATATCTGGGTGAATATGTAGATCACAGCAGGAGTTCTTAGTACGTCAGATGTGGTCATGATCTTTTGGCAAGCTGCTATAGCCATCAAAGACCACAATGATCTTCTGAGTGCGACTGCCAAGACACTGCGCGTAGCTCAGGTAACTATCAGCCATCTCCTGCCAAGTCTGACCTTGTTCCCACTTCACCATGTAGAGAAGCCATCCGCCATCAACCACCGGGCTGGTTAGAGAGGTCAAGTGGATCGGTCAACTCCCTCAGGCTGGTCTTGGAAAAGCCTGCCGCCTTGTTCATTGATCTTTGTTACTGAACAAGGACAAGGGAGTCAGCTCATACTCTAAGATTGTCTCGATTGTCAAATCCTGTTGGGAGAAAATTATGTCGTTGAACAACTTGAGTGAGTTTAGGTGAATCTTCTCATTGACCTTGTGAATCTTTCTGAGTGATGACAGGGCCTGTACTTTGAACCTCACCTCCATGGTCGATGTTACTGTCCATCCAGCTTTATCTGTATCTCCCTCCCTACTTCCCGCCGCTCTTTCAGCATCGACTGTGTCATCTGCAGTGCTTGTGAATCCTGTTGAGAAGGCCACAAGCAACTGCTTGTCTCGGTTGTGGTCGAAGGGGTTGTTCTCCTCGAACCATTTGAAGGCAAGTTCAGTCGCTTCAGCATCTAGCTTCATCTGTGTTTTGGCAAGGTCTTTGTGGAGTGGACCATATTTCTTGACACCTTCCTCCATGCGCTTGTTGACATCAGAGAAGTGGCTGAGAGTCTGCACCCAGCACAAGTAAAATTATTTGATGATAGTACTATATATTATTTATATATACATATTATCAATGTACTGTAGTGACATGAAATTTTCCAGTTATAATTATATTATTTAGATACAAATCTTGCTGACTGGTAAATATTCTTATTTGATATGTGTGGAGTCTATTGTGTCTCTCCATGATCCACACAGGAGAGGGTTGCAAATGGATTGAGCATGTCTGACACCTACTGTACCACTCACTTGCTTCAAATGCCAACCAACTATAACAGTTACCAGTAAACAATGAGTAGTTACCATGGCAAGTACGTGAATAAACTAATAAAGCTACCCAGCCATATTTATTTTCACAAATAAAAGGGTTGGCGATGAGCGGGAAAAGGTGGGTGTGGCCGTTTTCCCACCAAGGAGTGCTTTCAGTGCAAAATATATGTTTGCAATCGATTCAGAATCATGAAAAAACCCTAGTTTGACACCTCACAAGGCAAAAATTAAAAATTTACATTTTTCACACGTTCCGGGTACTCCAATTTTCAGCAGCTGTCACAGGTTTTCCTATGGGAGTTGAATTTAAATATTTGTATATGTGTTATTAGACACCTTTACAAACACATTGGTAAAGAAATTTCTTGTTAAGGAATTTATTCCAAGATTGGCCAAATATCTGATAATATTCCCTATTAGTCCAGGAAACTATAAAAGGGTCATCACGTCAGAATACCAGCATTCTATGCTCTGCTTGGTGTCAAACTTTGGTGCCAATTCTATTGAAGCCTATATTAAAATTAAATATATAAGCTACCTGAGGGAATACCATAGCATAAATTAATGGAAGCGGATATGGACCACTAGCCTATAGCTTAAAACTCCAGGAGAGGTGTTTTTGGCAAACAGCTAGGCTAGCTGGTCCGTATCTGCTTCCATTATGTTGGCATTTTCCTTTCAAATGAAACCTTCCAGATAAAAGTATGAACTATGCGTACAAGACCTTTTCAGAATAAAAGAGCTTCAAGTTCACTGCCTGAATGTAAAAGCTTCAGATGATTCTGGTTCATGATACAGGGGCCACATGTATTCACTTTGTGCCTTCTCAAAATAAATATTCATGTCAACTCCCATTCAAACAATACTCTGAGAGCAAGACATATAATCTAAAAAAAAATCTAAATGTTCAGGTTTGTGTCCATGTTCTTGATATAATTTCAGTCTGACTTTAAAAAGGGGCAATATTAAGCAATAAATGAGAACTTCTAGTGGCATAAGAATTTACTCATGGAAATTACTTCTAGTAGTGACTCATACCTGTTTATTTTCATAAAAAAACGATAGGCTATTTTATTACAAAGTTGTATTTCTACACCAGGTCCCTCAGGTCAGCCGATCAGAGGCTCCTGACAGTCCGGAGGTCTAACCTCAAGCTCAGGGGGGGCCGTGCCTTTGCTATCGCAGCCCCTGAACTGTGGAACAGCATCACCACCTCCATTAGGCTCGCCCCCTCGATAGATGCCTTCAAATCGAGGCTCAAAACCCACTTCTACCTACTAGCCTTTCCCGTTCACTGACTCATGCCCTGTTTTCCTATGTGTTTGCCTGTGTGCCCTCCCATAAAACGGAGTGTGATTCTTGTCTTTATGTATCTATGTGTACCTACCCTCTGTACAGCACTTTGGTTGACACGCGTCATGTGCTATATAAATAAATCTGATTGATTGATGTAAAAGAACCAATCTGCATGTTTACAGATTCACACAATACAGAACTAACCAAAACACAAGAGTACTGTGCAAAGCTACTGCCGTTATCAAGACAGAACCCCAGTCCCCTGAATGTACTCTTGTGGAGATACATTTTATGTCACATGCAGCTTTGGACTTGCAGATGCGAAATACACTATATATGCTGCCAAAATACAGCATGTTCCAGGTACCCTTTGTAATCACTTTGTAAGTGTATAGTTCTGCCAAAGGCCAAACTTAGATCAAAACTATAAGTATTTCAGTCTGTATTGTTCAACTGTATTGTATAAGTTCATACTCTTTGACAGAGGTATATATTATTTAATTTGTATACTGTTAACTTACAACCAATAAAGGCAAATGTGTTAACTTCTAATCTTTGAGAGAATGTGTATTATATCATAATCTTTACATGTACTACAATGCCCATATGGCTCAGCAAACATCAACCAATCACAAGAGCAGAACTACTTTGCTGTTTGCATGGCATTTGCCACCATCTTTGTTTTCATTGTCACTATGAATAACATGTTCAAAACATGAAAACTAGTCAGGTATAATTCCAATAGTTTATTCTGTGTTCTGCCTAGGCATATGGGTAGTAGTTACCATGGAAACAAGTAGATTTAATTGCATTAGGTACACATCTTGTACCCATGACTCTCATGTTTGTCAAATCTAAATACGTCTCATTTAATTATGCTCAACTCTGCTTCCGTCAAAGTGGAACACATTTTGGTCTGATGTGTGGGTTAGAGCTTAAAGAGCAGTGCCTGTGAGCCTCCACAAGCGATAGAGTGGCTAAGTGTGAGTGAATGACTGGTGAATGAATGAATGAATGAATGAATGAATGAATGAATGAATGAATGAATGAATGAATGAATGAGGGACAGTCATAGAGGTGCTGCATATTTAAAAATGTAAACAATACCAAGCAGGGCTCTTTTGCCTAGTGGTCGCTGTTTGACAGCATTACAGATTCTATTCCATCTAAATTACTTTTATAAGTTAGTTACTTTTATTACAATAGTGCACATCGTACACACAAGTGCACAACCTCATGTGGGAGCAAGTCCCAGACAGCACATGAGTAAAACATTATGTCCGCAAGGGTACAAAATTTAACTTTTCTTTTCTTTTTTTTAACTGACCCTTCATCACACGAATAAGTCAATACAAAAATAGAATCACAGCTGAACGGGCTACCTGCATTGATCTGTCATCTTCTTCCAGATAATTGGTCTTTTGGAAACATGATGAACACTTGACAATTCAAGATTTTTACGACTGAAAACATTATGAACTGGACATTTGGTCTTATTTTGGAAAACAAACTCCCCGCTACCAGCCTCAGCATTGTCCCCTGGTCTCTCTTCCCCCAACATCTGTTCTCCGGTCACTTCTTCTTGTTCTCCTTGCAGGCCACCACGTAGCGCTGGGCCACGTTGAGCGGGGGGGAGTAACCGTCAGCGTAGGACGTGTCTTCAAACAGGACTGAGTAGTCGTCCTGGGGCCGGTGGGGCGGCGCGTGGATGAGGGCTCTGTAGAAGCAGGTGGTCTGCGGGTAGAGAGCCAGGACCAGCTGGTCTTTGCTGAACAGAGCCTCTGGGTCGGTCTCCGGGTTGGCCTTCCACTGGGGCAGCGGGATGATGCGCCTCCTGCTGAGCGTGTGTCTCTCCTTGCCCTCCTCATCGATGTCGTCCACCTCGTACTTGTTGGTGGAGTGGCTGTAGCTGACCACCTCCGCCAGGATCCACTGTTCGTCTCCATCCACGGCCTTCACCCTTGCCGCCACCTTGTCCCCCTGTTTGGCCACGTAGTCGCCACTGGCCGGGGTCGCGCCGCACAGGGGCGGTGGGCCGTCTCCTGGTTTGCCGATCCACAGGGGGAGCGTCATGGCTGACTGCTGGAGGAGGGTCATCAGCACGCCTCGTCTCATGGTCTTCCTGGGCGGGTCGTTGTCGCTGTACACACCTGCCATCTTGGCAGCTATGCGCCTCTCCTCCAACAGGGATTTGATCTCTGCGATTTTGTCGAGGGAATGACGGAGGATGCTGCACTCTGCCTCGGCGTCTGCCTTGGCTGTGGTGTACAGTCCCCTCAGCTTAGTCCGGTAGTATGGGGAGGTTTTATTCTCAGTCTGCATCCTCTCGTGGGTTTTCTCAATGTTGAGCAGGTTGTGTTCGCTGCGTGACCTCTCCTCCTGGGTCTGTTTGATGAGCTGATGGAGCTCCGTCAACAGCTCTGCAATCTTGGTATCGGCCGACATGTCTGTCACTTAACTGAGACATAAGCAAGACGTTAGAATCACATTTTCCTCACGCTAAGCTTAATTGCAGTTAGGCTAAATGCCTGACAATATCTTTGGCAATTTGAATTGGCAATTAATTGATTGATTGAAAATTGTTGATTGTTGACAACAGATTGCAGAATGGGTACAGTACAGTACAGCTCAATACACACAATTGTTAAGGGGATGCAGACCAGAGAAAGACTTTCATCTTGTTTACATCAGGGTCCCCCATTTTCAATTCATCATAACATATGACATACAGAGATAGACAGTACTGCTACATCTATACATTTATGACATACCAGATCTGCAAATACAGTACAGTAATCGCAACGGTAACGTTAGCTAGATAACAAACGACATGATACATATAATGAAACAGTGTTCTACAGTTGTCCAATATAAGCTTAATACCATTGTTGTACAGGGCTGGGTGTTACTGTTATCTCTTGGTACTCGTACTACATCTACACTAACGTGACTGATACCTACCAGTGATGTATAACGTTAGCTAACGTTAGCTCATTTGAGCGTTGAGATTATTGTCTATGAATTCATTCCGACGCAATATATTGCCATTGGGAAATCTGCTTATAAATGGATGATTATCCGTTTCGTTATAGTTCGTAGAAGTCTCCCCCACCTTGTTGGTTTTAAATGTATTGTCATTTGTCAGTTAACGTTACGACGTTTGGTGCTGCTGATCCAGTGAAGACGCTTTGTACGGATCGGCATGAGGGACATACGGTGTCGAAACGCACAGCCCTCCCTATCGTTTTAGCACCACACTTTACTTGACTCTGGGTAGGGTTTATAGTATACTTTATACAAAATAAAAATAAATGAAATCAGGGGGAAATAACTGTTATCTCCTAAACTACAGCGTAGACAGCTATGGAATTCTGGACTTAATCATATATAACAACAAAAAACCCTAGGGGTCCCTTGGCTTAGACAAAATATTATCAAATGGGGGTCCATGATTGATTGAAAAGTTTATTAACAGATTGCAGAATGGGTACAGTACAGTACAGCTCAATACATACAATTGTTAAGGGGATGCAGACCAGAGAAAGACTTTCGTCTTGTTTACATCAGGGTCCCCCATTTTCAATTCATCATAACATTTATGACATACACGACAGATAAACAGTAGTTACATCCAGACATGACATACAACAAGATATACAAATAAACAGTAGGGGAGAGTGGGGTAAGTAGTGCCAAGGGGCATGTAGTTCCACCCGTTATCTAGAAAATCATAGAAGAAGTTGGTCATGTGACAACGTATTTTTTTAGAGGCATCCATTTCACTCAACCTGCAGAGAAGGGAGACACCTGGCTTGAGAGGTAAGCACATTTAAGTTCAAAAAACAGTTTTTTGCCCTCCAAAGTAAAATTTGTATGATCAAGGTTTTTTTTATTGCTGTGTTTGAACAATTATAGACAACTTTGAAAACAGTTCACACATGTTTTAGTAAGCTACACCATGAGTCTATACAGTTAGCATGATGCTAGCTCAAAACAGCTGGGGGATGAATTTTTTTCAAAATGGTAGGCTTGGGGTGATTTGTGCCAAAGGGCCTAGGTTAAGTTGTGCCAGGTGTTCTGTTTGTTAAGTTGCCCCAACTTATAATTATTAACTATATATATTACTTTATTGTATTTTATTGTTATTGTACATTATATTCTTACATTTGATCACTAAAACTATGTGATATTCTTCATTTTAGACCAAAATCCATCATGCCACGCAGATATACAAACGGAAGACAGACAGGGTTTCAACTCCTCTTGAGAAGTTGGAAAGAGCAGTGAAAGAGGTGCAACAGGGGAAGACTATACGTCAGGTTGGAAAGGAGATGAAGATCTGCAGGATGCTTTTACCGCGTTTGAGATTAAAATGATCTGTTTTACGTAAAATTATCAATGGCACAATTTACCCCAGTGTATTCTCTCTAATGTCACAACTTACCCCGCACCGGGGGCAAGTTGTGCCACAAAACCAAATTTCTTTCTAAAGCTATATTTCTGAAACAGTTTATTTAAGATCCAAAGTGATTGTCCCCAGGGATGCACAACATCCTAAACTATATGTACATATTTTAGTTGGGGGCATTACTGTAATCCCCTTGCTTTAAAGGCACTTTAAGTAAAAAGTGGCACTACTCACCCCACTCTCCCCTACTGTTTAAGAGACAGAGTTTCTAAAAGAGAGTACAGTATATACATTTGAGGGGGAGGAAACTGTACATTGGAGGGGGTTGGGTGGGGGGTTTGGACATTTACAGGGGCCAGTTTCGAATGGCAGCTTCCCGTAGGTACTCTTTGAGAGCGGTTTTGAAGGTGGGTAGGGATTCACATTATTTTACGGCTGTGGGTAGGGCGTTCCACATTGATGTGGCATAATTGCGAAACATGTTTAGTCCCTTGTTTGAGCCGAATCTGGGTTGAACATGATTTGTGGAACTCCCTCTGGTGTTCGTGGAATTCTTATCTTTGGAAAGTATTTTGACATTGTACATGGGTATCTTAGTGGTGTAGTGTATCTTGTAGACCAGGCCCATTGCAAGTTGCTGTACTCTGTCATCTAGCCATCCTAGGTTGTCAAAATGGGCAGGGGTGAGGTGGGTTTTAGGAGTAAGGTCAAGCAGTAGTCTGACCAGTTTGTTTTGTGATGTTTGTAATCTTGTTTTTAGTGCCTTTGAGGTGCTTTGGTACCATGAGGTGCAAGCATAGTCGTAGTACCCTTGAATGACTGCTCCTGTTAGAGTCTTCAGGGTATTCTTGTTTACCAGAGAGGAGATCCGGTACAAGAATCTTGTTCATTGGTTGACTTTTTTAATTACATTGGTTGCCATTTTGTCACAGGAAAGATTTGCCTCTAGGATGGAACCCAGGTATGTAATTTCATCTTTCCTCGTGACAATATTGTCACCCGCTGTAAGCCGTTGGTCTTGCTGAGTTTGTTATTTGATCCAAAGAGAATGGACTGTTTTACCCAGGTGTAATGATAGTTTGTTATCAGCTAGCCATATGCAGAGTTTGCCTAGTTCAGAGCTGAGCGCTTTTTCAACCTGCAACTTGTCCCCGTCAGAGACCAGCAGGGCTGAGTCGTCCGCGAACAGGAACAAGTTGCAGTCACAAGCTGATGTAATTTGCATAAATTAGGAACAGTAACGGTCCTAGTATGCTTCCTTGTGGAACACCACAGCTCACTGAAAGGGCGGGGGGGGGGGGGGGGGGCAGGCATGCAGTCGTGCACACACGCGGTTACACGGCGTGTTATTAGTAGGTCACTCAGGGCAGAAGTGCGCGCAATGATAAGTACCCGGCCGTTGTAGAAAGCTACCCGGCCGGCGGCTGGCACTTCTCACCTATACTTTGCATAATAATACGATACCTACGAGAAGGTGGGGGGCTGCTTGATCTCCATTGTTATGCATAATGATCATCTGTTTTGTGCGCAAGTGTAGTGTACTGTTTACCTCCACCATCTGTTCTCTCCCCTCCAGGTAGGATTGCATCCAGCTCACTGATGAACTATCAAAACCAATTGCTTTTAGCTCGTCAATCAGAATGGAGTGACGAAAGCCTTTTGGAGGTCCAGCATGACCATGCTGCAGTATTTGCCCACATCCACCTCTTGTTTCATGTGGTAGGAGGCTCTCTGAAGCCTTGTTGGTATTTTGAATATTTGTGCAGAAAAACCCTTACAGCTCATTGCTAACCAGGAAGACAGTTATCAGATGATAGTTATTATTCCACATTCATTTTAGAGATAAATCTGGTGCCTAAACAACCAGTTATATAATGGATATACAGCATATATTTGTCATCCTTAATGAGAAGGACCCACCCATTATTTCAGCGTGGAAATCTTAATATTCTTTACTAAAAGTTAGTCTGCTGAAAGCTTGGATCTTTATGAAAGATAGGTAATTGTTTTAAATGCAAACAGCAGCAGATGGGGTCCATTCCACTAATCAGTAGCTGTGACACGTTAGAGCAGTATCAACAAACATAACTCACAGTTGCTCAGTTCACACAGGGAGAGCTCCAAGCTAAACACATTACTGGCTGAGTTCTCAGCTAATGAAGATGGTTTCCCATGCACTTTAACTAGACAGAGTCTGTTTAAGATCAGTCTCAAGGTACTCAAGTCATGAAAATGCAACTTGTGACTTTACCAGGACTTGGGACCTGACTAGACTTTTGAATTTTTGTGACTTGAACTTGGGGAGTTTCTGACAGTATACCCCAGTGTGAGATCCACTGGTTTTTCCAATGTGTACATAATGTAAATATCTGTAGATGACAGCATCTACTCTGACGGATCTATAGAGGAACAGCAGTTTTCATTCGTGTGTGTTTTCAAGTTATACTGGGAGGCCACAGACAGCCAGAGCAGAGAGCAGATAAGGACTTGGGCTGTGCACCAAGGTCAATCACTGAGGACAGAGAGGGGGGCAGGGCAGGCCGCAGAGAGAGCCTTTTGAATCATAGCAGCGTTAAAGTGTCAGAGGTGACAATAGCGCCGTTGCCATGGCATCGTGTCACTTAGTAACGAGAGAAGGGGCGTGGCTACAGGGATGACCACCGGTTGCTAGGGGAAAGATGTTATTAGCTGTGAGTTCTTTTGGTTTGACTCAGACTAGGACACGAGGCTGACACGTAGGGAGGTGGACAGAGACTGCAATAGCTGGAGGGTGGGGGAGGGGCCTCCTCCACCCTCCTAGGCCATGAGGGCTAGCTTCGGCTAACAGGGAAGGTTTTTGGCTAACGACTAGGCCTCAACCACCATCGGACTAATAGCAGAAGAGACGGTAGAGATAATGAATTCAATATATTTTTCAAGGACCTTTCAGAACTGTTTTCCATCTTGTACAGAGTATGTTTATGGGAATAAACATAACGTTCCAAGGAAAGGTATCCTGTTTCCAGTGTATTTAAGGGCGCGTTCACACCTACCCTGTTTGGTCCACTTAAATGAATAGTCTGTTTCGTTTGTAGAGGTGTGAACACAAACCGAACTATTTTGAGGACCAAACAACCGAACCATGGTCCTCTTGAAAAGTTGGGACTCGGTCCGTTTCAATCGAACTATAGTACCTAATGAATGAATGAATGAAATGTATTGGAAGGATAAGCCCCTTGAGATATGCTATCTCATTTTCGAGGGGGTCATTAACACTATCAGTGCCGACCTTGTTTACCTTTTTACCCCGTTGAATGCCATCATCCACTTCAATGTTAGCGTTAAAAACGCCTAATCTATGTTTTAAATTATGGCTATGTGTCTAATCTGCCCGTCGCTTATCAATGACTTGTTTGCAGTCAACATTGTCGAAACGGATTTTTTTTTTTTTTTTTTTTTTAAATCGGTTCATATCCTTTTTATAGCATTTCGAAAAGCTATCGTTCTCTCAAATTTTCGGAAAATTGAAAGATTCCCCCATAAACGGCATTTATTGGAATATTCTCGAATACACTAGACACGTTGTCATTTGTCTGCCTATTTATGAATCGTTTTCAAATAAACGCTAGATTATCGATAGTATATGTGTACTTATGCACGCTATAGACGCGGGCTGAAAAATCTATTCTCTCGTTTCCTCAAGATCACACACACACACATAGGGACACGCTGTTATCTCAGTGAATACAGCTCCGATTACCCCAAGACAGGTAACATAGACTCCTTACCTTAGATCAGATGTTCTCCAAAAAGATTATTCCAATTCCTGATCGCCATTCCAAATATCGATCACGCTTATTGATTGATTATTGGCTGCTGTAAATATATATTCCAGGCTACTTTCCGTCTCGCGATCAGATCCCTCTTGATCAGACGGCTCGCCAGCACAATGGAGCCAGTTGGCTCCACCTCTACAGATCTACAGATCCCAGGTCAGTCTAATCGACTGACCTGCAGTTACACAGGGCTAGACGATAGGGGGCGCTTTTTTCCCATCTGAGCTCCTGGAGGGGCTGCTGTACCAACGGGAGACTCTGTTTATTCAGATCGCTAATAAAAAAATAAAACAACATTTGTCGTCGTCGGCACTCACCGGGGGGGCTGATAAAACGAGTTATGTCGTCGCTGGCATCCAAAGTGTTAACATAGGATACAAAACATACAATACAATACAAAACAAAACACAGGACAACAAATACACTTATACACTGACAGACACTCTCCCAAGCTCACCCCCACAATCCACACCGATTCCTTCCAAGAGGATCACCAATATATAGGGATGCCCCGATCGATCGGCCACCGATCGTTATCGGCCGATAATCAGTATAAATATGCGATCGGTGAATTCCGATAATGAGTCATATTCGCCGATCGCGGAAACCGATCAAGCGGAGAGCTCACTCGCTGTCTGTCTCAGACACACAAGACCTGCAAACTGCTCCCTTGCCCCGCCCGCACCCGTGTACAGTTTGTAAACACAGAGGACTGAAAGGCGGCTCCTCTGCTCGAGTCTATGGTGCATTCGACCTGAGCTAATGTTAGCTAGCGACCAATTGTTACCGTTTAAACAAAATTACCCAGTCAACTATTCACTTTTAGTAGGCATTGTCTAACGGTATTTAGCCGGCTAGCTCCTGATATCAACAAATGCTCCAGCAAGTCAAGTAGTCCATGTTGATACCTCTGTTAGCGTGCGTTAGCTGACGTTAGTTCACTGTTCAAAACGAAATGTCCCATTGAACTAAAAAGTTCTGTCTTAACGTCATCTAGCCGGCTAGCAGTAGCTACAGATAGCTCCTGATATCAATGTCTTATAACATTGATTCAATGCGTATTCGAGCTGAGGGCTTGCTGAATGTGATATGACCAAAGCACAGTAACGTTACCAATAGGGTCCAGCTGCAGCACAGGAGAATCCTTTTTGGAGCTGGAGGCTACTAGAGTACACACAGACAGTGGAGCTGTTTGCAGATAGCGAGCATTTTGACTTGTTGCGTGGTGGTGATGTCTTGCAGATAATACAAGTACAAGTCTAATTATATAATATATATATTTTATAAAAAAAAAAAAATTATATAAAATAATTTTTAATTTCTTTTTAATAAAAAACGATGGTATCGGATCGGTATCGGCCGATATGGCTCACGACGATCGGTATCGGTGGCAAAAAACGTGATCGGGGCATCCCTACCAATATATATATATGTATTTTCCCTTATAAAACACATACAAAATTATAATTTGATCTGTAAATAACATGTAAGCCCTAACACAGTAAATCAATCAATAACCGGTGCAAGTAGTCTGTAGGTGAGTGAACAAAGATATCTTGAATAACCGGTAAGAAGTGAGAGATCTGAGTGAACTAGGCAGTTTGTTCCAATCTGCTGGTGCTTTATATTTAAAGGCAAGTCGACCAATAGCTTTGGTGGTTCGAGGTATAGTAAAGAAAGGATGATCCGTGTGTCTTAAATTATAAATTGAACTTTATGGTGTTAAGAACTGCTTTAGATAGGGGGGATAATTAAAGTAAATCCAGGAAGTAATCCAGGAAGCAAAGTAGCCTACAGTGCATTGCAGTGTGGCTCTGAAGTCAGACTCGCGCCGCTCGCGTAATGAGTCTTCCCTCTCTAGACTCGCGCCGCGCGCAGAGTCTCTCTCTTCCTCTCTCTCTCTAGACTGGCGCTGCGCGCGGACAGTCTCTCTCTTCCTCTCTCTCTCTCTCTAGACTGGCGCTGCGCGTGGACAGTCTCTCTCTCTCTAGTCAACTTGCGCCACGCTTGTAATGACAGTATCTCTCTTTCATTACGCTGTCGGCAACTGTTTACGTTTGTGAGTGCTATAGTCCAATAGATGAACGACTTGGCGACTGTATGTCCTTTGTTTACAAATTAGATCCGCACCAAAAAGGGTAGTGTGAACGCAGACCAAAATCAAACAATGTATAATTTTCACATTTGGTCGACCAGAAAGTCCGGACTATCCGCGGATAGTCCGGACTATCCGCGGACTTTCAGGTGTGAACACGCCCTAATTCTTTTCAGACGAATGTATCAACGGGGAAGGAGAGAGGGTATCAGTCAGTACGATAAGAAAGAGATAAACACAACGCAGAAACTTCAGAGCCACAGGTGACGAGGTGATTACTGGCTGATATATCAAAATCCAACACCAGATTACAAATTGTAATCTAACCCCTTACCGTTTTCTTTTAGCAAATTGCTAATTCATTATCAAAATATCTTTTGTTGTGTTGTTTAATTAACAGCCTTTTCATGCAATGTAATAAATAAAAAAAAGTGTGATCCAATGGCCATCTCTCCTCGTAGTCAGTTGTGTAGGAGCTGTGGAAAGTAAATATCAGGACATTAACATGAGTACCAGAAGACTGGACTGGTTATTAGGTGACAATACTTATGACTTGTAGACCAGGGAAGATCTGGAAGTACCTTTAGGAATGGATTCTAAAGTGAATCTTTAGCAACATTTAAACTGTAATCTTCTGTAGAAGCTTTAAGCATTTGACCCCAGATCAGCATCAAGTAAGGAGTTTTACAGGTTGCAGTTTAACCAACCCAAATTCTACACACAAGAAGCCAGTGTGAATGTGGGCATGGGGCAGACAATTCTGTATTACAGGGTTCCTACACATTTCAGAATTCCATACTTTTCCCAGACCTTAAAAGGAACACACCAACATTATGGGAAATTATCAGAATCAGACAAGAAGATAGATACAAATTTCCTCTCTGTGCATTCAGTAGAAAGCTATCCGGCTGCAAGCTAGCCTTGCTCAGCACAAATGAATGAATGGAAGCAGATACTGACCACTAGCCTAGCTTAAAACTCTGGGAGGTGTTTTTGGCCAACAGCTAGGCTAGCTGGTCCGTATCCGCTTCCATTCATTTGTGCTAAGCTAGACTAGTGTGCAGCCGGATTTCTACAGAACGCACAGAGGGAATTGGTATCCATCTTATTGTCTTATCCTGAACAAGACGGTAGGTGCATTTCCCATAATGTTAGCATGTTCCTTTAATTTTGTGATTGGTTTTAATTGGCTTACACAGTGGGTTGGCTGTAAACTAGGCCGTAACAATCAACTGTCGAAGATCGCTCATCAAAACAAGTCACAATATGTGAAATAATAGTGAGTCTACAACTATATCAAAATGTGCAGCCAAACTCTACATGTATCAAGATTTTATATCATCTTACCATGCATTTAAGTCAAATTCCCAACACATTTTCCACACCTCTCCATTATAGACCTGAGCAGAGACCCCGGTATGATTGACAGAGGAATATATTAGACTCCCACGGCTTCTTAACCCGACTATTTAACCTTCTTTTCTCTTGTTACTTCCCTCTCTCCTCTCGGCGCCACATGAGGTCTCTCGGCCTACATTCCTGTTAATAGAGACATTCTACACCCCATCCTCCCATTACCCATCAAACACTGCTTCAAAGGGTTTTGTTTTTCTGACCTGTTCGTCATCATTACTTTAGGTTCTGGACCCTCTTCAAACAGCGCTACATGAGTAATAATACAAATATCGAGAATACTGTAAAAAGCCAAACGTACGCCACTGTTCAAGATGAATGTCTTTTATTGCTCTTATCAATCTCCGTAATCATTCCAGCATTCTTCAGGGAATTACTTTGAGGAAAACCATGTGTTTAATAGAACATTTAAAACATATTCATCTTATAATACACGTTCATTCATAGAAAAACTAAAACTATACAAATGTTATATGCTATAAAGTGGTATGACATAAATCTTTTTGAGACGTGTGGATGCCATCAAGGTAATCCTCATTTGTCTTGGTGTGCGTATGTGTGTGTGTGCGCACGTGTGTGTGTGTCTGTGTGTGTGCGTGCCTGTGTCTCTGCTCCTCATTCCATTGGTTGGTCCTGCTTCTCTCGAAACTCGTCTACTCGTGCCTGGAAAATTGCAAAAACACGCCGTTAAACGAGGGAGAGAGCTCCCAGCAGTTAGAGAGCTATGAAAAACAAGAGGAAAAAAGAGTGAGAGGATGACATATTTATGGAGGTGAAGTTGACCCCTTGTGTTCCAGCGCGGGACGCCACGCTGTGCCAGACAACATCCTCTGTAGCTTCCATCATGCCTTTCACTCACAGAGACATGACCTTACGTTTGCCTCGTCTCCATTAGCCATGTTCAGCTTGGTTGGGGCTAGCCATGGTCTAGCATGGTATGGTATGGTATGGTTTGTGTCTCCATTAGTACTATATACCTGTATGTCATGTATGTCCCTATGTCATAAATGTCATGATGTCATGTATGTTGTGTATGTCATAAATGTCACTATGAATTGAAAATGGGGGACCCTGATGTAAACAAGACAAACGTCTTTCTCTGGTCTGCATCCCCTTAACAATTGTGTGTCTCCATTAGCCGTGTTCAGCCTGGCTGGGGCTAGCCATGGTCTAGCATGGTATGGTATGGTTGGGTTTGTGTCTCCGTTAGCTATGTTCAGCCTGGCTGGGGCTAGCGATGGTCTAGCATGGTATGGTATGGTTGGTTTTGGGTCTCCATTAGCTATGTTCAGCCTGGCTGGGGCTAGCCATGGTCTAGCATGGTATGGTTTGGTTTGTGTCTCCATTAGCTGTGTTCAGCCTGGCTGGGGCTAGCCATGGTCTAGCATGGTATGGTATGGTTGGGTTTGTGTCTCCATTAGCTATGTTCAGCCTGTCTAGGGCTAGCCATGGTCTAGCACAGTATGGTTAGGTTTGTGTCTCCATTGGGTTTCTTGCTAGGCAAGCAGGCGCACCAACCGACTTATAAATTAAGTGAAAATAATTGTCCTAAGTGTTCCTACACGACCACATGATTGATTATAGGCAGCGTTATTTCCTTAGATCGTTAGGAAGCTTCAGTGAGCAGATCCAATCCAGGCAACAGCAAAACATCTGGTGAGTGTCTCTCATAGTAGCCTGTCATCTAGTAACTATTTGCTCATATACATTTCAAAACACGAAAGCTACATTATGGTGGTTAAAAACAATCATTAATGTTTAATTAAGTTAGCATATTCTGCCTGTTGTTTTGACCATTTCACTTCTTGAAGTGGTCCTTTTTTATAGTGAAGCTTTAACAATGAAATGAAAAGGGCACTTCCACATCTTCCCACCCTATCTACCAGTATAGCAGCCATGAGGTGAATGAGGAGGGTACAGATGTGGTCTAGAGGTGCCCATTCACCTCGAAGTTAAAACTTGTGAATAAGGCGAGTTCTTGTATTGCGGTACTGTACACCGTCCTCAGACTCCTCTCAAACCCTGCCCTCTTTTCTTGATCCTCCTGTCACAACTGTTGCATTCCTCGGTTTAACAGTGTACTGTATTTTACTGTACTGTACCCATTCTGCAATCTGTTAATACAATTTTCAATCAATCAAGCTGGATTCAATCCCAGAGTCTCTGCGGTGGTAGGCGAGTGCTTAGTCCACTGCGCTACCCAGCCGCCCTGCGCTGCCTTTTCGGACACAATGTCTGTGCAAATAGCCCCCAAACAAACCGTGCTATTCACAAAGCACTCGCAAAGGGTGAAATACCGTGCTAACTGCGTTTCCATCAGCATTGTGTCTCTGTGCGTCTGTGCTATTTGCGGGTATTTCAATTAGGTAAAGGGGGGGGGGGGGGGGGGGGGGAAATGTGCCCCTTTCTATGCAAACTAGCCTCATTGCAAAAACACTCCAATTCACAAAGATTGACGCTAATTGCCACACGCAGTTAAAGTGACGTTATTTATGTCTTCAGAGAATTGGTGGAAGCATCTCCGGTGATCCGTTGGATTAGGTAATAATCACAATAAAGAGAATAGAACCCGTACACTCATATGCTCTAGAATAAACTTTTAATTGATAACGTTTCGTCAGGTCCATGAAGAGTAGACGATGGAAACACGGTCAATGAAAAGTGTATTCTGGAGTATATGAGAATGCAGGTTCTATTCTCTTAACACTTTGGCTGCCAGGAAACGCTTAAAAGCGTCATTCCCGGCCATGCTCAAGTTGCCGGAGGACGCTTTACAGCGTCCTTATATCAATATTTCAAAGATCTGCGATCGGATTCATATGTCCCCTCCGCTGGCCTGAGATCCACCAGGAGGACCCACTGAGCTCTCTGGCGGTTCAGGAGCGCCATCTGGTGGCCGATCGGCGCAATCGCTTAACAGGAAGTGGCATAGAGGTTGTGCTGGACGGCCGTATTACTTCCGGGCACTCGCTATAGGTCCCGGCATTCTAGCTCGTCACAATACACAGCGATCGATTGCCAATAACTCGATAAACAACATGATTTGGACGTATATACCATTATACAAGCTGGAGATGGACCGGGTAAATCTACATCCCATAATGATAAAATTTCTACTCTACGATGATCGCTCAACGGCGCGCGGAGACTGGGGTGAGTTTTAGCGTGTAACGTTACCGTCTTCGATACTAACTGCTATTATCAACATTTGACCCACATTAGATGATTGGTATAACGCTGCCCACGGAATTATAAACGCCCCCTAGCCCATCCGGTCAACATCAGATGACGTGTAGTAACTTCTAGAAGTACGTCTAGTTGGAATTTTTTATATCGCGCTGATTGCCATAAAACTGTATTGCATCATCAATATAATGTATTTGGGGCTATAGATCACGTTCTGGAGAAAGCTGCAGAAAGAGATGAAAACATACTTATACATTAGACCATACTTTACTATGAATATGTGAATGAAAAAGTTTAACGTTGCTACACAATGAACAATACATATAGGACTTTGAATGGGCCCTAATAATGGCAATGTAGCAATAGAATTTAAAAAGTTATAGCCATGCAAAGAAGGGGTACTTCTCCATAGACAAATAGAGCCGGCAACCTATGGTATATCATGAATTTAACCCATGGCAACCAAAGTGTTAACTAAACATTAAATACAACTTAATTTCTCACTCTTAAAATATTCCTAAATCTGAAATTATTTGTTAACAGTGCCTAACTTTGGCCGAAAGATTCAGCACCATGGACAGGTCTGCTCAAACTAATTTCTTTTGGGATGACATGCCAAACCAAATTGGACGATTTGGTACCATCTGGGTGGGCAAATTCTATATATATCTTTAAAAAAAATCTTTTTTAATATTTTATTCCTATACATCCCTAGATTGTTTTTTGATATGATATACATTTTGGTTTTGTAGCTTATTAGTGGTTATAAAAAAAACTCCCCTTCATAGATTCACTCGTAGGTCGGGTTGTGGGGATACTAGAGACATAACCATGATCATGGTTTTATGCACCCGAGTCTCCTGAACACAGAGATAAACTCTGAGTCGATCAGACCTTCCTATGCTGAGCTATGGTATCCTTCACGCACCTACAGCATAATACCGCAACAATGAGGCCTTCACCTGTAGAGGTATAGGTGTGCGAAAGTTACCATAGCTCAGCGTAATTTTGGTTTATTTAGTCTCACTGTGATGTGTGCCTGGTGCCAGTGTATGGCAGCCATTGAGCCTGTGTACAGTGCGTAGCCCAAGGTTGGGTGCTACCAGTGGTGGTGAAGGAGGCAATTTCCACCCTACATTGTGGGGAGCGCTTTGAGTGTCTAGAAAAGCGCTATATAAATGTAATTATTATTATTATTATTATTACAGTAAAAAGACCCTATTTCTTTTTTTTACCTGGTATTACTTACTATAATCTAAACTATGAATTTCAATCATAGAAATGTACAATATATCAGCTAAAAAGGAGGGTAAATTGAGAGTTAAGGTACCTGAAAGGTGTTCAGAACATGTTGACAGACGTCAGTGAGCTCGTTCAGACCCCTCCTCAGTGGTTCCGTGGCTGCCACTCCACCTGCAACAAACACATCCATGAACAGAGGTAATAACAATAAATGTAACTTTTATAATAATAACTTTATTTGTGAGGCGACAGTGAAAAGACAATTAACCTCTAATTGCTCCCGATGAGCAGGTTGGCCTCCATGTAAATGTGTGAGTGAATGGGTAAAATGTGAGGAACAAATTGTAAAGCGCTTTGGATAAAAGCACTATAAAAATGCACCATTTACCATTTAATAATAATTAAAAGAAAAGGTGATTTGTAATAATAAACGTTATTTGTAATAATAAACTGTATTTGTAATAATAAATAATAAGCTTTATTTGTATAGAACCTTTCATACAAGAAGTGCTTTACAGCAGTAAAATAGACATAAAATAGAATAAAAGCAATGCAGAAAATAAGAAAAAGGGTAAAATCAATTCAGACAATAACAATACAACAAAATCATCAGTAATAGCATAACATTAGCAGCATAAACAACAATAAAATAGCTCTAATTTACAATACAATAATCACAGTGTGGATGTAGTGAGTGCAAAGTGGCAGAATGCATTACAAGGCTAAGGTGAAGAGATTATTTTTGAAAATATTTAGTGAGCTAGACTCCCTACTGTCCATAGGTAAAATGTTCCATAGCTTTGGTGCGTAATTAGCAATGACTGCATCCCCGATTTTCTTTTGGCTGTTGCTGGGAACCTTCAATTAACCAACAGTAGATAGATTGTAGTGTTCTTGGGGGCAGATAGGTGACAAGACAAGATAATTAATTAGCTTGGTCCTGTTCCATTGAGGGCTTTAATATTGATTTTAAAATCAATACTAATGTTACCGGAAACCAGTGCAGAGTAGCTAACACTGGACTGATGTGCTTGTATGATAGCATGGTGTAGTTATGTACATGTGTGTTGTTATTGAAACTCAAAACTCTATTACTGTAGCTGCATGGACAAAGTGGAAGCACCAGTTTCACATTAACGTGTTTACACGCTTCAATATACCATAGTAATGTACTACCACACACACACACACACACACACACACACACAGTATGAGTGGGCTTTATTTCCTGAGCACATTTCAGTGAGCAGATTACTAATTCGCTACCATAATTTCAAAACACAAATGCTAGGTCTTAAATTAAAATGTAATTAAGTGTATTCTGCCTGTTGTTTTGACAATTTCACTTATTGAAGTGGTACTTTTTTATAGTGAAGCTTTAACATTGAGATGAAAGGGGCACTTCATCCAAAGGGCACCCCATCTTCCCACCCTATCAACCAGTATAGCAGCAGCCATGTGAATGAGGTGAATAAGGGGGGTACGGATGTGGTCTGGAGTGGAGATGCACTCACATTGATGTTAAACCTTTAATCCAATCAACGTGTTTATGCTCTCCAACGTACCGTAGCAACGTTTACTATGACGACTATGACACACACACAAAAACAAACAAACTAACAGTATGAGTGGGAGGCGTTTCCCATCTGTAGATTTTTTTTTGTAATCATATTTTTTTCCTCACTTTTACAGATAAACATACCCATGTGTAGATTCATTTGTGGCAACCCATCACAAATAGATTTCCCAAGATGATACAAGAACACAAATTAAATATGATACAATAACACACATTAAAGATGATACAATAAACACACATTAAAGGGTTAGTTCAGAATTTTGGAACCCTAGCCCTATTTCCTCTCCACCAATGATGTTGTTGGTCGGTAGAGTCCTTAAGTAGCGCAATCCACCGCTATTCTTCATATGATACCTGCGGCTCCACTTTAGTTAGCCACAAGCCAATGGAAAGTCAATGGGACCAACCTTCTCAGGGTTCCCAGCCCAGAGACATTGCAAAATGCAATTCAAGGACTTTTAAGTACTTTTCCAATCACTATTTTTCATTTTCAAGGATGTCCCTTGAAGGATACAATTCACTTTTAAATGCTGTTATTTTAGGCATCTTCTTGGCCTGCTTGCCAGATAGAGCAAGCTAGAGCTATCACACATGAAGAAATGAGGAAAAGCAGTTGGAGCACCCGAGACAGCGACTCGTCAGATTTGATTTAAACGGAACAAAAAATTAAGATTTCTTGATTCATAACAATTTGATCATGGATGAACAAAACATTCAATGTGAATGGTTGATTTGAATTTCAAGGAATTTTTAAGCACCTTGTTAAAAAATGGGCTGTTTAACACATTAACGGCCACGCTTCTATCCATCAATGTATGATCACTGCCACCAGTCTAAGCCCATGGAGATGTTCACCTTCTTTGCAGGGCTATAACTTTTTAAATTGTATTGCTAAATTGACATTACTATGGCCCATTCAACATCGATTAGCTATCGTTCAGGATGTAGGAACGTTATACTTTTTCATTCATATATCCATACGAAAATACCGTCTAGAATATAAGTATGTTTTTATCGTTTTCTGCAGTAATTCCTAGAACGCTAGTTATAGGCCTAACGCATAATATAGATTATCGATTGCAGTTTATTCGCGATACACGCTATATAAAAAAAATCCAACTAAATACGATCCTAAACGTTATGACTCATCATGCGTGGATGAAAGGGGGGGGGGGGGGGGGGGTCGTTTATAATTCCGTGATCGTCAGTAAATGCTTTATGTAGTATGGGTGATATATTGATCAGAGCGGTTTGCATTAATAATAATAAACAATCACGCTGAAAGTAACGTTACTGTCCTCTTACCGTTCGCCGATGAGACTGGAGGAAAAAGATCCCACTTATTTGACGTTGATCGACTAGATCCATTTCCGGTTTGTATGGCGCAATAAACGCCCAAATCGATTATTGAGTTATGGCAGCGATCCATCCCGCAACAATATGTGACTGCCGGACGCATTTCCCAGATGCCTATTGCTTATTAACAGCGGAGCAGTGCTGCCGTTGCTTCCGCGTTTTCCCTGATTGGCTGCGACACGCCCCGCGGCAGGCACGGCAACCGCAGAGCGGAGCGGCAGAGCTTGCAGCATTATGTAGCCCTAATCCGCCATGATTTTCATTCGAAGCTCAGCTCACCTGGCAGCGCAGCGGTCCTGCGGTCCGTTGTTGACAAGTTCGAATCCCATAAAAATTTTTTTAACGTGTATTCTTTCGCCGGTTAAGGTTAGGCATGGTTAAGGTTAAGGTTAAGGTTAGGCATTCTTTCGGAGTTGGTTAAGGTTAGAACGGTTAAGTTTAGGCTCTGTTAAGGAGCTGGTTAAGGTTAGAGTTTGTCTTAGAGAATGGCAATATTCTTTCTATGGTTAAGGTTAAGGTTAGGCATGGTTAAGGTTAAGGTTAAGGTTAGGCATTGTTTCGGAGTTGGTTAAGGTTAGAACGGTTAAGTTTAGGCGCTGTTAAGGAGCTGGTTAAGGTTAGCGTTTGTCTTAGAGAATGGCAATAGACAGCCTATTTCCGCACTGCCGCTCTCTCGCGCTGCCGCGGTCACATGGTAAAATTGTCACATTCTTGCACTCCTCCGCTGTTAGAAAGCAACACGCTTCCCAGATGCACGGAGATCACCAGAGATCCATTTCCGGTTGTAACTCTCCCGATCATCCACCAGGTGGCGGTATTGAAGCGTTGCACGGTTGTGCCGAGTCCCACTGTCTCAGCCGAGGCTGGGTAAGGGAATTATGAATATCATGGCGAAAAAATGAAATATGATCTCAATAACGTCGTACGCCGTGGATTGGCGGAATTCGCATGACCTTGAAACCCGTCGTACAACGTGATTGGCGGTGAATGTGTTAAGGAATTCCAGGCCTCGACTTTATTTTGTAAAAAATCAAGCACTTTAAGCACTTCAAGGACCTTGTGCGAACCCTGCCTTCGGTCTTCACAAGCTGACTGAAACTAACTGAAACCTGCTCTGCACAGTGCAGACGAAAATAGATTTCAGTTTCAGTCAGCTTGTGCAGACATACACAAGAAACGAGGGTCTGTACCACAAAACTGGCTCCAATAGTGTGGTCCATGAAATAAAATGCTGGCGGCTCAGATGACTATAGGCCACACACTCAGAATGGACCAGGACAGGATACCAAAGGTAGCATTAAGATGGACACCAGCTGGAAAGAGGAAGCCTGGACGGCCAAAGAATGCCTGGCATCAGTGTTGCCAGATGTATGATAATTTTTCCCTCTGTACTATTGGTTAGAACTTGCTAACTATAGTCTTCCTTAAAAAGAAAAGTTAAAAAACGATAATTTTAAACTTCTGGTACGATAATTTTACATTTACCATCCGACGGGCATAGAATAGTTGAAGGCGAGCTGAATGACATTGGAATCATCTAAACCAGCGATTCTCAAACTACAGGTCACGACCCAAAGTGGGGTCGTAGGTAGGTGACAGTGCGAACATTTGTAATGTTCTGGCAACATATTTTGGCTAAATATGCCTCGTTTTTATAAATGTGTATTTGATAACATAATGCTGTAATTAAATGTTCTAATAAATATGCATGATCAAGTTCAACAACATGTGGTTTTATTTTGATATTCCTTAATTCCACGTTGACATTATGGGTTAACTCGCCAGCGGTTGAACCCCAGACCCGAGATTTCTCGGGTTTTGATCCTTTGATCTTTTTCCTCTGATCCCTGTTCTAAATCATCATCTGGATCATTCTAGCCGTCCATGAGTAATTTGTATATGTTTGAATTGCAATGCCGATCGACTATGACCGGGTGGCAGTATCGTCTGTGTCTGAACTGGAAAGGATTGGTGTTGATACATGTCTTCCTTTTTATTTTTTTTGGTAGGGGCTCCGCCTCCTGCTTGAACAGAGATTCACACTGATCGCCTCAAAATTCGGTTGCCTAAGTGTATTTTACCATCGAAACGTGTATAGACATATACACTGGTAATCGCGATGGCGATGTGATCACTTGGAATTATTCTTTTTGGAATACCTTCTGGCTAAATTAAGGAATAATCTATGTCTATTTTACCGAATCTGAAACGTGTTTTTTCGAACAATCATAGTTCTGTGTTTCACCGGACGTAAAACATGCTCGGCAAACACGATCACAGTTTTGAGTTAAAACAACCTGATTTTGTGAAGGTACATACCGTAATTCCTCTAATAGTAACCGGGTCTCAAATACAAGCTGGGTCTCTATTAATGGCCGGGTGCTCTCTTGAGCTAAGCAATTATAAGCTGGCCTCCTAATACAAGCCGGGTTACTAATATACTGAGCTGCATACTGAGCTGCATACTGAGCTAGTTACTTGATTTCACTTTGAAAACGTTGAAATGACCAGTGACCACCTGTAATTGCACTGTTTACTATTTCATACAGTACTTGGTTTCAATAAATGAACCCAGTACATTTTACTGGGTTCAAACTGACACAAAATGTTGATTTATTCATTATGATCCGTTTGAAAATTTGAAATATAGGCCTCCCTCTTATACAGGCCTCCTCCTAATACAAGCCTGGTACCCGCTACAGTTGAAACAAATACAAGCCGGGGTTACTATTAGAGGAATTACGGTATATATACATCATGTTACCTTTGTATATGTTGTGTCTGTCCACTATGTTTGTTAATTTGTCATCTCCCCCCCCCCCCCCCCCCCCCTATGTAAAGCGACCTTGGGTCCTCTGAAAGGCGCTATATAAAACGAAGTTATTATTATTATTATTTGATTTGAGAGTATTTGGGGGTTTAGGGAATCAACCAGAATGACTCGGGCTTATTGCACATAACAGGTTTTATCTTGCCATCTATGAAAAAATACTGGATTATCCTGGAAATGCGCGATGTTTAGCGTGTAATAAACTACAAACTACAGTGTGTAGAAACAAACTATTTTTCCCATGTTGCACTACAAGTAATGTCTGTCAAATGAGCCACACCATTGTCTCCACAGCTATAATACAGAACACACACAGCTTTGCAAATATAGTGAAACACTGCGGAAACGACTATCAAGCTGGCCATCTAGCTCAAAGTGTTAAGTGTGGGGTCGCCAAAATAAATCCTAAATAAAATGGGGTCGTGGTATAAAAAAGTAGAGAACCCCTGGTCTAAGCCTCGTTTCCCAATCCGGGAAGAAGAGGACTAAATCAGTAATAGGCCTTTCACACCGGCCGGGCTGTGCTGGAGCCGGTTCCCGAACGTAATCTCACACCGGGATTAATTGGTTCAGAACGTGACAAATCGGTGCTCAGCTGGCACAGAAATGTGTTTGGTTTTTCCTCACGAACCGTGACATCATCAGTGCCAGTGGGCGTGTCATATTCTAGGCTGTGAAGACAACCATAAACGGGGGAAAGTAGAGAGTCGACATTGCACTCAATCGATCCATTCAACAGGAAGCGATTTGCGACTGAACTCAAAACGAGATTAGATTTAAATGTATTGTTATGATACAGCAGAAGTACAATACACCATCCAACCAGAGTGGATAAATTAATTAACGTTACAAAAAAAATATTGTAACCGAGAGATTTGAACCTGGGATGATAGTAGGGCTGGACGGTATGGTCTAAAATGTATATCACGGTAAAATTTGAAGCATAGACGGTAATATATATTATATATTTATATCACGGTATATTCATTTATCTTAAAAAGTCTATAATGCTTCTGAAGGGGTAAAACACTGGCAGCTATTACTGTACTCTTGTATTACTAGGACATATTTCACATAGTACAGAGGTATATTAAGAACATTTATTGTGCAAAACTGCAATAGAAAAATGCAAAACCTTTTCTCAAGTTACTTCCATCTCTGAAAAACACTTTTTTCATTAAATACAATCTAATCAAGCGGCACAAAGTGAAAATAAAAACTACAGCATGACAGGAGGTTTCTTTCCCTCAAACAACTCAAACACAAAACAACTCCAACATAACTTAACTTTAGTGTACATGTTTAACAACGTAGAGAGAGAGAGTGTGATGTAATAGGTTTGAGTTTGAGGTTTGAGCTTCCTAAGATGCCGTAGGTGATGATGTCACACCAGGATTGTCAACACACAGAAACGGGAGCAGCCCCGATGGATAAAGCGATATAAAGAAACGAATAGCCAAATAAATGTGAAGTTATCTTTGAACCTCTGTTTTCAAGACTCGTCAATATAACCCCCGATCTTTCCTCACTAATGGAACTGTGCCGCAGAGTCACGTTAGAACGTTAGCTTAGCGGCTAATGTTAGCCCCGTTGCTGTGCTAAAGCAAGTCTCCTCTCAGCCTCCTTAGCCAAATTGAAATGCCAAAACTATTATGGCAAGGTCCGTGAACACGTGGAGAAAAACTCAGTACAATTAAACACTATGCAACAACCACTGCAAATGTCGAGTGAATCGTCAAGTAACGTTAACGTCATTGCTACTGCTGTGACTAGCTGCTCTAGTCTACCGGTCACAAGGTATAGTCAAAATCCATACCGTAGCGCAAATTCATACCGTTTATACCGTATACCGTTTATACCGTCCACCCCTAGATGATAGGATCCACAGGCAGCCGCACTAATCCGTTGAGCTAAACGTCCCGACTGACTAATCCATAGTTTACACTTGTCAAGAGCCAATTGCGCTTGTCGTCCAGTATTGTCATTAATAAATCAGATGTCATGCTAATATGTCATGTTCTACAGTAGGACTTACTACTATGATACCCATTAAAACAAGTAATTTGAATAATAGAAGCCTACTTTGCTGGAACGATTCATTTCAAACGTATAGAGTGCGTGTGTGTGTGCTCGCGCGCTGAGGCTCGCTAAGCCTTTCTCCGCGCATTATGTTTACCTTTCCCTGAGTAAGGCCCCCCGTTGATGACGGAGAAACATTGGTTCTGCTTAAATAGGTGTAAACACGGGCTGGTTCGCCAGAGAGCACCAAGGTTCAGAGGCTCCAGTACGGAGCTAGAGCTAGAACCAGAGCCCTGCCGGTGTGAAAGGGCCTTAAGTGTACAGACAGGAACTTGGCGCCATTTGGCATTTTTGGACCAAACAGTTCTAGGGACTCCCGAGAGGAACTACCCACTGGAGAGCTCCTCCGAGAACTACATACCTTGAGGGCTTTTTTCCCGTATGCATTAAAGGATAACTCCACTATTTTGGGAAATTAGCTTATTTAACATCTTCCCTGGAGTTAGACAAGAAGATGCATACCTTTTTTGTCTCTGTGCGTGCATTTTAGCTTTGGGAATAGATGCTCCGTTAGCATAGCTTAGCTTCATCACTGGAAGTGAGGCAGGACAGTAGCCTTACAGTGCCTTACAGTGTATTGCAAGGTCTGACATTGACCAAACTTGATATGCATGACCTTGGTGGGCTCTAGGTCAACTCCTGAAAAGGGGGTCAATGTCAGACTTTGCAATCAAAAGTTAGGGGGCTAATAACCCTTGCCATAATTTCAGTGCGCCCCTAACTTTTGATTGCAAGGTCTGACATTGACCCCCTTTTCAGGAGTTGACCTAGAGCCCACCAAGGTCATGCATATCAAGTTTGGTCAATGTCAGACCTTGCAATACACTGTAAGGCACTGTAAGGCTACTGTCCTGCCTCACTTCCAGTGATGAAGCTAAGCTATGCTAACGGAGCATCTATTCCCAAAGCTAAAATGCACGCACAGAGACAAAAAAGGTATGCATCTTCTTGTCTAACTCTAGGGAAGATGTTAAATAAGCTAATTTCCCAAAATAGTGGAGTTATCCTTTAAGCCAATAGGAATGCTGTGATGCAAGCCGAGCATGCTTCTGCCTTCCCCTGGAGAAGGACAGTGTCTGGGCGTGTACGTAGTGAGGAAACTTGGCTGCGTTGCGGTTTGGCAAAAATAGCAAACATGACTTCACCTATAAACAGAACACTGCTTAACTTAACTTGTTGTGACCAAGAGACCCGCTGGGGAAATTTGTTTTTGGTGGATTGCATAGATCTTTAAAATTGAAGCATTTCCTGGTTGAAAAACAAGATGAGTGCTAAAATGGCCAATAGTGAACTTTAAATACTTAACCTACAAATATGAGACTGTTCTGACAGCACAATATTGATTGTAACTAAAAGATCCGGTGGGAAAAAGGTTTTTACGAGGTCTTTTACGAGATTGACTCCGACATGTCGGTCTTTCCAGGCCCAGGCACTGCACGCAGCAGAGCACACTTAGGTCCGATACCAGGAACTTGACATCTGGATCAATCACCGACGCCATACACATGCGTCACTCGTGGTTCCTCTGTGCTGGGAGAGTCCCTGCCCTGCGATGGTTCCTCTGTGCTGGGAGAGTCCCTGCCCTGAGATGGTTCCTCTGTGCTGAGAGAGTCCCTGCCCTGCGATGGTTCCTCTGTGCTGGGAGAGTCCCTGCTCCTCTGTGCTGGGAGAGTCCCTGCCCTGCGATGGTTCCTCTGTGCTGGGAGAGTCCCTGCCCTGCAATGGTTCCTCTGTGCTGGGAGAGTCCCTGCCCTGCGATGGTTCCTCTGTGCTGGGAGAGTCCCTGCCCTGCGATGGTTCCTCTGTGCTGGGAGAGTCCCTGCCCTGCGATGGTTCCTCTGTGCTGGGAGAGTCCCTGCCCTGCGATGGTTCCTCTGTGCTGGGAGAGTCCCTGCCCTGAGATGGATCCTCTGTGCTGGGAGAGTCCCTGCCCTGCGATGGTTCCTCTGTGCTGGGAGAGTCCCTGCCCTGAGATGGGAGCTAAACAAGCAGGGGTTCAGGACCTACGGTCGTCCTGCAGTGTGAACACAACGAAAAGTGGGTTCTTCCCCCCAACAGTTCCGGAACTATGAAAATGTTCCTTCGATCCCAAAACACCCATTGACTTTGCATTCGTTTGTGGACAGTGGCCCAAGAGGTAGAATGGTCGCCTGGTAATCGGAAGGTTCCGATTCTGGCTCCGCCCGCCAGCATGTCGAAGTGTCCCTCTAAATCAGTGGTCACCAACCTTTTTAAGCACAAGATCACTATTTTTATTTTTTTTTGGTGAAGGCAAGATCTACCTATTGAAGCGTTGACAGAAAAAGACAGCCAAGATTGTACTTTAAACTAAATGACTTTTATTTGCCTGTATTCTAATTACATGCAATGCTTTGGTCCAACATTAAAACATCAAAGTAGAACTGTAATATGTACTTTCTCATATTATTAACATTGACAAACATATTTACAATTAGCATTTTATAAAGTAGAACTGTAAGGTGTACTTTCTCAGTCAGTGCTATGTGCAGTCATCTTATGCAGCATCACTTTTCACATCAAAACAAAAGTAGAACTATAATGTGGACCTTCTCCTATTAACATTGCCAAACATATTTACAATTAGCATTTTATAAAGTAGAACTGTAATATGTACTTTCTCAGTCAGTGCTAAGTGCAGTAATCTTATGCAGCATCACTTTTCACATCAAAACTAAAGTAGAACTGTAATGTAGACTCTCAGGGAAAGATAAAAAGGGAAAGATCGACCAGTCGATCGCGATCGACGGGTTGGTGACCACTGCTCTAAATGCTCCCGACGAGCAGGTTGGCAGCTTGCATGACTGAAACACTGACCTCTGTAATGGAGTCATAGCGGGAATGGCATCTCACCTCGTGTCTGGATGCGGAAGTTGATCTTACTCTCAGAGGGATGAGTGATACTGTACCCGCAGAAATCCACGTCCACACTGCAGGAAGACAGACCCAATAACACACATTAAATGTTATGTTAAATGTTTATTTTTGCTGTGGATTATTATATGGGTTGGGTTCCATTTTGAAACTGCTTAAAGGAACATGCAAACATTTTGGGAAATGTGCTTGTCGTCTTCTCCAGAGAGAGACAAGAAGATAGATACCAGTTTCCTCTCTGTGCGTTCAGTAGAAAGCTATCTGGCTGCATGTTAGCCTAGCTTAGCACAATGAATGGAAGCAGACTGTCCACTTCCACACTGTCCAAAGCCCAGCTGTTAGCCAAAAACACCTCTCCCTGAGTTTTTAGCTAGGCTATTGATCCGTAACCGCTTCCATTCATCTGTGCTGTTAGGCTAGCTTGCAGGCAGATAGCTTTCTATTGAATGCACAGCGACACAATTGGTATATATCTTCTTGTCTGACTATAGAGACTGTAAGCACATTTCCCATAATGTTGACATGTTCCTTTTAAACATTTAAAAGAAAATGCATATGACCCTCTGTGAATAAGTAAGTAACACAATGACTGGCACAAAATAGATTTAAATTACTACCATGGAAGAGAAACCTTTAATGAACTATCTTTAGTAAAATAGCCTTAATAACATGCGGGCAGAAAAGTGGGCATTTTTGTTTCCGTTTTTGAGGACTGCATACCTTTTTTGCAAACCAAAATACTATACTTTATACTTATAGCACATGCATAAGCCTGGTCTCTTTTGAAAGATAACCTTCTGAAGTTTATGATACAATAAAGAAAGATCACTTTTAGTTCTAATGAAATAAGAGTAACATAGGTCTGAACTTGAGTTGTAGAAAACCTTGTTACTCAAGTTTTTCTGTACTAGTAGTTAGTAGTCCAGAAGTAGTATTTCCCCAGAAATGCGTATGGCTTAAAAAACTCCCGAGATCCATAGCCTGAAGCCTTATGTAGTACATGTCAGAATTTCATAAAGATACGTTCAGAAATGAGTGATTAGGAGTGATTTTGGTAAACTGTATACAAAAGAAAAGCTCAGTTTTCTCATAGACTTCAATTCATTCAGTGGTTTTTCTCTTCCTGTTTTCGCTCGTGAGTTTTCCACCTAGATCCCTGATTCGTACATCCCCAGGTGGGGTATCATTGGAAAGCCACACTCATTGGCTACAACCCTCCACAATAATTTTCGAGATGGCCAAATGATTGACGGAACTAGAGCCCCAAGAGGCGTTATTTCTAAACCTAGCCGCATTTCTGGCAGACGCTCTCTGATTGGCCACTGACGCGTTTGCCCAATCGCGTGACGAGCTGTGTCTTTGCCCATTTCCACGTCAAACAGCCTGCAAACTACCTGGCGTTCTATCGCCATGCTCTAAGACAAACTCTAACCTTAACCAACTTCGAAAGAGTGCCTAAGCTTAACCGTCGAAAGAACTTGCCGTCATGCTCTAAGACAAACTCTAACCTTAACCAACTTCAAAAGAGTGCCTAAGCTTAACCAGTGTAGAAACAGGCGTCGGCCAATCAGAGAGCGTCTTGCCAGAAATGCGGCTAGGTTTAGAAATAACGCCCCCAAGAGACGGAAGTGGTATTTTGCGCAATACCGTGTACTTTGCACAAGCCTCAAATATCGGCATGTAACTCGAGAAGCGCTGAACGGATTTTGTCACCTGAAAGGGCTATCGACAGGCAACAAATGGGGCTTTAATTCGATATATATATATTGTATTACAAAATATGCACACCGAGCCACTAGTGGTCGCCAAAGTGCCGGTGGACAAATCGTCCTAAAAAGGGCCCACATGTGGGCCGTTGCAGCTTAACACTTTCAGTCCCTTTGATTAACGTTGATTATTACATGGCGTTTTAACATTCGCCGAAATGCTTGATTGTGATTGGTCAATAGCGCTCGTCAGAGGTCCGTTATTACTCGATAACGGACCTCTGCCGAGCAATAATGACCGCTGTGCGCAGCTGTAGCAATCAGTGCAGCCAATCAGACACACCTGCCCTGCCGGCTGCTGGCGAAGCTGCCGGCGATGACAGCGGAGCGACAGAACAGAACTGCATCTGCATTTGATCTCGTCTCGTCGATGGTGTAAAATGAATTAGGTATATTGTTAGTAAGTTAGCCATGTAATAAGCGGGATAATGTATAGCTATACTCGGTCATTGTCGCAAAATAATTGACCGACACAGAGTTTAGAACACCGAGGCGCCTATCATTATCCCTTACTTAATGTCCTTAGATGCCAGCATCCACTTCAATGATAGTGTTAAAAACGCATAATCTATGTTTTAAATTATGGCTATGTGTCTAATCTGCCCGTCGCTTATCAATGACTTGTTTGCAGTCAACATTGTCGAAACGGATTTTTTTTCTTTTTATTATCGGTTCATTTCCGTTTTATAGCATTTCGAAAAGCTATCGTTTTCTCGAGAATTTCCGGAAAATAATAAAGATTCCGTCATAAACGGCATTTACTGGAATATTCTCGAATACACTAGACACATTGTCATTTGTCTGCCTATTTATGAATCGTTTTCAAATAAACGCTAGATTATCGATAGTATGTGTACTTATGCACGCTATAGAAGCGGGTTGAAAAATCGATTACCTCATTTCCTCAACATCACACACACACATATACACTGACTGTACACATACGGGACACGTTGATATCTCAGTGAAAACAGCTCCGATTATCCTAAAACTGGTAACATAGACTCCTTACCTTACAACAGATGTTCTCCAAAAAGATTACCGGTATTCCAATTCCTGATCGCCATTCCAAATATCGATCACATTTATTGATTGATTATTGGCTGCTGTAAATATATATTCCAGGCTGCTTTCCATCTCGCTATCACTTCCCTCTTCATCAGACGGCTCGCCAGCATAGTGGAGCCAGTAGGCTCCCCCCCCACTCATCGACCTGTGTAATCGAATGGGCTGCAGTTACACAGGGATAGACGATAGGGGGCGGTATTTCCCCATCGGAGCTACTAGAGGGGCTGCTGTACCAACGGGAGACTCGGTTTATGAAATATGAATTCAGATCGCTAATAAAAATAAAAAGTTATTTAGCGTCGTCGGCATTCAACGGGCGGGGCGAAATAACGACATAACACGTCGCCGGCATCGAAAGTGTTAAGAGGTTCATTTAACCCATCTTTCGCCAATGACGGATTCAGACGTCATTCCTCGCCATGCTTAATCTGCCAATGACGGATTACGCCGTCATCGAGATCAATATTTCTAATTTCTGTCATGGTATTCATATTTCACCCACGGAGCCATGACTGGTGCTGTAGGACTCCGCTCAACTCTCCAGCGCTTCAATACCGCCACCTGGTGGCCGATCGGCGAGGTGCCAAATCGGAAGTGGGGGCCGGAAGTGCTTGGTGTCCCCCCTATTCCGTCCGCCACTCGCGATCGCTCCCGGGACTCCATCTCGACACACTGGATAATCGATCCGTTGCCATAACTCAATAAACAACGTTATTTGGACGTATATAGTATTATACAACCCGGAAATGGTTCATCTAGATCAGGGGTGGCCAACCAGTCAGAGACTAAGAGCCACAAAAAAATTACTGTGGTACCACAAAGAGCCACACCATATACCAGCGTTTCTCAACCTTTTTTTTCAGTCACGGCACCCTTCATGTGTTTATAGGTCTCACCCTCTGGCCTCTGAAGTTGCTAATGTCTTTATTATTTGGGCCTCACAGGGTTAAAAGTACCCCGTGAGACCCACGGTTGCAAAATTACAAAATCACTTTTAGCCATTTAAAAAAATAATGTTTATTTAAAAAATGTTAAAGGGGAACTATTTTACTATTTCTTTCACTATTTGGGCACTTTTACACAATTCCTGTGAGTCTATGGAACACCTAGGTTTTTTTCAAAAAAAATGCATTGTTTTGTATTTCTAATCAAGTACTAAAAACCGCATTTTTCTACCTCAAGATCTTAAGCCGTTTTGAGGCTGGGCTCCAACCACTGTGTGGCCTGGTGCCAACTGCCACATTATTATGCAGCTGAGAAATCTCTGACATCACAGATATGCACATTTTCAGATGACTCAGTTCAGTGAGGGTGAATATTGTGAGAGGAGAATTGGAAGAATTCGCCAATATGAGAATTAGAGACATATATCCTATTAATATAAGTCCACATAGCTAAGAAACAATGGTAAACACTGAAAAAAGCCATTTATAAGATAGTTCCCCTTTAAGCACATGTATAGTCAATTGGTCCTGTTGTTCAGCCTCACAATGCTATTTGATAGTAAATGTGTTTATATGTCCCACCCTCTGGCCTCTGAAGTTGCTAATTTCTTTTTAATTTGGGCCTCACAGGGTTAACCTCTTAAGCCCGAGATATACAGTAAAAGTGTATATTTTCAGCATTATGTTTGTTTACCAATTATTTTAACTGTTATTAGTGAAATATAAGATTATAGAAATCTCAGGGCATTGAGTCGGAAACCGGCGCATATTGACAGGAGGAAGTGGCACAGCCAAAAGTGAGTGTAGTCATTTGAAGGAAGAGACTCGGGGCTTTCAAATTTCGAAAAACTACCCTACCCAGCTCACACCAGCCCCTGTCAATCATCTGACTTCTGGATTTACTTTTTAATTTCTCTTATTTTTTGGGATTATCTCCCACAAACCTGAACGTTATTGCCATAAAACAGAACGCAGTTAGTTTCTCTACCTTTCTGTGAACGTCTTGCAAAAAACGGTGTTGCAATATGATGAAGAACGGTGGAGAAATTTACATTATAAAAAAGATGGCAGAATTCAGTACTGTATCTACAAAACCTTCTGTTTAATCATCTTCCCTTTATTCATTTGCTTAGATTTTTCAGGTCTGGTCAATTTTAGCATGGTGTTATTTACAGTCAAAGATAATTTTTTTTTTTTAAATAGAATTGATATTCTCCTTTGGTTCATTACAATTTACTCAAGCCTAGTAACAGACACACTATTTCTGACACTGATCCATATATGTCCCTAGATTCAGATACCAAGAACATGCAAATGGACCATTTAAAAAAAAATGTAAATGTTTATTCTACGTCCTTATAGAATGAGTGACATAAAAAAAAAAAAAGTAAAAAAAAAAAAAAAAAAAGTAAAAAAAAAGATAAAAAAAAATATTTTTTTTTAATTTTTTTTAATTTTTTTTTATGGATGGAAGAGCCGCACATTGACGGGCAAAGAGCCGCATGCGGCTCGCGAGCCGCGGGTTGGCCACCCCTGATCTAGATCAACATCCCATAATAGCGATCTTTTTGCTCCACGCTGATCACCCAACGGTAAGAGGAAGCTGCTGTGAGTTTCAGCGTTTTTGATTATTATTAACCATACAAACTGCTCTAATCTATATATCACCCATACAACATGAATCATTTAATGTCGGCCATTGCATTATAAACGACCCCCCCCCCCCCCCTCCGATCAACATCAGATGATAAGTCATAATGTCTAGGATCATGTACAGTTGAAATTTTTTATCTGGCGTCAATCGCTATCAAACTGCATTTGATGATCTAATATATGCATAAATGGCTATATCTCACGTTCTATGAAATACAGCAGAAAACGATAAAAACATATTTATACTCTAGACAGTATTTTAGTATGAATGAAAAAGTAAAACATTCCTACATCCTGAATGATAGATAATTGATGTTGAATGGGCCATAGTAATGTCAATTTAGCAATACAATTTAAAAAGTTATAGCCCTGCAAAGAAGGTGAACATCTCCATGGACAAATAGAGCTGGCAGAGGACGGTTTAGGACGAATCAAAGTGGTGGCGGAGAATGGGTTAATTAGTAATACCGATTATTGCATGGAAACACATATTTAAGGATGGCATTATATTTTTGGATGATAAAATAGATGATAATTTAAATATTATGACTTCTAATGTATTTCATCCAAATGCTTAAGAATTGAAGTTAGTTTGGTCGCTTTGGGGTATGTATGTACTAGAGCTGGGCCGTTAACGGCGTTAACGTGCTGCGTTAACGCTATACTAGTATCGTGCGATAATATAATTAACACATTAATCTAAAAAAAAAAAAAAAAAAAAATGTTACCTTTATTTACCCAGGGTAGGTTCGCTGAGCACAGACGCTCTTTTTCAGGAACGCCCTGCTTCACATTCACACAGTTCCATTCACACCTGGGAGCTGCCCAGTACAACCACAGTTGACACCATTGGCCACTGAGCAACTCCACTGGAGCAGTTGATTCAAGCCATGTCACATAGTTCAAGTTTGAAATGATTCTTTCTGTTTTGCTCCTGAGAGTGCTAGATACTGTACTGTACTGGTAATATTATTTATTTGTGTTAACTTCTGAATAAAACAACTTATTAAACACAAGTACATCTTATTGAACATTATTTTGATATTTCATTACCAATTATCATAGCAAAACAGCTTTTTCAAACAGTCTGTAATGCATTTTGGAAATGGGAGACGGCTCATGGTGTAATGGGCCACCTGGCCTGAGAAACATAAGGAGGAAAGAAAAAGTAAGGACTTACTTCTGGTCATTATTTGGGTAGAACACACATATTTTGAATGCCTTCTGCAGTTTTTTTTTTTTTTTTTTTTTTTTTTTTTTAGTGATTTTAATCTAGATTAAATCCAGGATTGCAGATAGATTAATCTAGATTAAAAAAATTAATCTATGCCCACCTCTAGTATGTACCTACAGTATCTACTGTCTTCACTGTCTACAACTGCCTTACACTCTAATCATAACTACCTACCTCAGACTAGTCTACCCATATAACTCTGTATGATAGCCATGTACAATAATACTGTATATCGTATATATATTTATCTGCATCCATCTGAATATACCTGCATACCGTAGTGCATATATTCCTGTTTACATACCTGTATATACTATATCTATATATCCCTTACGTACTCTTACTAGTTATACCACTGGCCAGTATGGCTTACTGCCATAGTGTATTATATATATTAGTTTAATCAGTACATTGTCTTCAGCCCCTCTCTTCTACAAGCCCAGCCCCCATTCTTTCAATATTAATTTATGATTTCGTAGTTACAAAAAAAATCTATACACATTCTTAAACTAAGAATCCCCCCCACCGCCTCAAATAATTAGCCAGCCTACCTAAAGAAATATTTGATTTAGGGTTAGATTAGGGATTAGGGTTAGGATTAGGGATTTGAAAAGCAGATTAGATACTGAATTGAGATTCAATGACATTGTCAAACCGCAACCATTATTATTATTATTAATTTATTACTATCAATGTTGCTCCAACAGAGGCAAGGCTGTGGGGGGATGGTTTTGCTTTGGGAACATACATCAAACCCTTGTCTCATTACTTCCAATGTGGCGCCGCAGGGAAAAAGTTCAATGGCCCACAGAGTTCAAAGAGCACAAGGTCAAACTCATGACCGCTGTTGCAGGTTAAAGTTTAGGGTCATTGTGTCCATGTCTGACCGGGCTTTAACATTATCAGACAGTCAGACTACATTATGGTTAGGAGTTCAAGTACTGACTTCTTCATGACCATGTATCTGAGGGAGTTGCCCAGTGTGTGGTCTTCCTCGTGCAACACAAATGTCACGCAGCCCTCGTCCGCTCCATCCGCCTGCATCTAAAACACAGCGAACACCGCAATCACAACATGACCTCATCACAGATGGATACACTTGCAAACCACAGCAGGCAACAGTATCTCTCAGGATGGACAGAACGTTGTTGTAGTTATGGAAGAGACATTTTCCTGGAAACAGATAAGAACATAGCCTAAACTAAAAACATTTCTTGATTTCACTTAAGGAACACAGCAACATTATGGGAAATGTGCTTACAGTCTTCTCCAGAGTCAGACAAATTAATGGAAGATACGGACCAGCTATCCTATCTTAAAACTTTGAGAGGCGTTTTTGGCCAATAGCTAGGCTAGCTTGTCCGTATAAGCTTACATTAATATGTGCTAAGCTAGGCTAGCTTGCAGCCAGCTTTCTACTGAACGTGGAGTGAAAATTGGTGTCTATCTTCTTGTCTGACTCTGGAGAAGATTAGCGCATTTGGAGCTGCCGCGGTATTGATTATTTCCTTATCGCACAAATTTGCAAAATATTTCCTACCGCCGCGGTTTTTACCGCACGCACACAAAAAATTAAAAAAAAAGTTTGAATGCATTTTTTTTTTTAGTAGTAGTAGTCTACTCTTTATAGCATATAGCCTGCCTCTAGTCTAAATGTCTATCTTTAGAGGATGACTTTGCAGCATGAATATTGTTTTGGATTCGGCAAGCACGCATTAGTTATTGAAAGTGAAACACGGATGCGCAGTTCACTCGGTGTCGCGGGCACCCCCCCCGACCCGTTCTTATTATTATTACTATAAAGTTACTACTTTATAATAAAGGCATTCGTTTTGTGGCATTGACATTATATAGTTATGCGTTCAATAACATCAGCGTATTTACCGGACCATAGCAAGCAATACTCTATTCATATCTCAGTTCCTTTCTTTGCTCAGAGCGTGCCGAGTTGTCCCATTCTGCGGTCTGTTAATAAAGTTTTCAATCAGACAAGTGTATAGAACGAAGGGCTTTTATTATAACATTCGTTGCAGACAGTAAAATCATTATGTCTCGTTTAGTACTCCTGAAGAGCGATGATAGTCCACTCCGGCGGAGAGTTAAAGCTAACGTTATTAGCTGTTGTGATGAACTGACATTCAGGACGTAAAAACGTGTGACGCGTCTCTCTTCTGACCAATCAGTGGTCTGCAATGTTTCACGTGACTTTTCTGGTACCCAATAGGGTCGCTTGGAACCTCGATAGACGAGTAGGGTATATCTGCAGAGCCGCAAGCCCAACGAGAGGAGGGTAAATTATTATTATTATTATAAAAAACAGCGGTGACGCGGTATTCAGCCTACTCTGCGGTGGCCGTGATGTAACAGCGATACCGCGGTAATGCGGTAATCGCGGCAGCTCTACGCATTTCCCATAATGTTGGCATGTTCCTTGAAATTCAACAATTCTCAACTTCTCAAATGCAAATATCAGTTCTGATCACTACTATGAAAAAAAACATTGGCATTTAGACATGCATGTTATGACACACATGATTTTTGGAACAGATAGCATATTTGGGAAGCAACATTACAGAATAATACTGATATATACTGTATCGGCTCAATGTCAATGAGTAGGCTGCTATATAACATTCTTCGTACAAATTAGTATCCCAGATAATAACCTACTCTTTGAAAATGTTTTCTTATACAAGCACTAATAATATTGGTGGATGAGGCAATAGCAATGTGAGGCAGAGAAAATAAGTGCTGTGTATGCACTGATGCACACAAGTAGGCTTATTGTGTAGCTCTTGCACAGGACTCAAACATTTTCCTGTCCAAATTAGGCCATGGCTTTATATAATGGATTTATTATATATATATATATATATATGTGTTTTTTTTCCTTTTTCTTATGTCCCAGGGAAGATTTTTGTTATTGTGATTTTGTGCACAATGCACAACTGTCTGTAGTGTAGTAGGGAAGAGAGTGAAACCTATTAACAGATTGCTACGTGGCACACATGGGTTACATTCTGTAGTGTATGGGCTAACTTCGTGACGTAAATAATAGTGAAATTAAATCAAATCTAGCTTGAGACCCCCTGGAACACCCCCAAGGACTCCCGGGGTCTTCTGTAGTCACTTTAGGAAACAATGCTCTTGTTTGTGTGTTTGTGCGTGTGTGTGTGTGTGTGTGTGTGTGTGTGTATGTAGGGGGTTACCATTATCAGTTATGGTAAGACTATCCAAGTGCCAGGGTAGAGGAGCAAAAGCTGTGTGTAACCCAAACAATCGACACACTTAGCCATTAGTTCTACATGTTATTCCAGGAGGAATTACGTTTTGCTGCCCCCTAGTGGAAGAACATATGCATTGCGGATTTCTGTGGATATTAAATAGTAATTATATTTACATTAAAGTTCATCCTTGGTTAACATCATTGATGATATATACAACAACAGTAACCAATGTCGAGTTTGGTTTTACTGCTGTAAAATGATTGTATCCCCATTTACCTATGTGACGAACCGAGTAACGTCAGCTAGATCCTTATTAACCTAGTTTCATTCGCCAGCTTCTACCCAAATATCAGTACCTAACGTTAACTATCTAACATTAACTACCTGCACTCCACGATAAACTGTATCAAAAGGCCGGGAGTCACTCACCATCTCCAGGATGGGTTTCTTTTCGCCTTCGCCAGCCATGCTGCTTCACAGAGTCTGTCTGTCGCCAAGATGTGACATAGAATGAAAACATTACGTACACGCACAAACGTTTCCCGGATGTAGTGTAAAACCGCGAGGTCCGCGTGCCTGCGTAGGTAGAGCGGGTTGAAAGAACTACATTACCCACACTCCCCAGCAAGACGACACAATGGTATCCGATGGGAGGAGTGATTCGCAAATCAGAAGTCAGTCACTCGGAAACACGGAAGGGATTAGCTAGCTTGCTAGCTGCTGAAATATCTTTAAATGTTTAAAATAAACGAAAGACTGTGAACGCCACTAAAACAACTTGAAGGTATTTAAATTGTTTATTGTTGGTACTGGTTCATTTGCGTCAATCTAAGCGTCTTTATTTGACAGTTACTTGAGCCAGGAGCAGCATATCGAGGTAGATATATCGTTACCATAGGAAGTTAGGCTGCTAGCTTGTTGTTTTGGGGAAAGCTAACGAGCTATGCTTTCGATGTCATGTTTCATGTCAGAAAACATGACTCATTGTTGTGACACAGCTTTGGAGTTGGAGCTTAACGTTAGGGGATAGCTGACGTCAGGTCATTGCGGCTAACGTTACTTTAATGTTTGTTGATATGCTTATAAAATCGGTGTGTTATGCCCCGTTTCCCTGTCTTCCCCCCCCAAACCATTTCAGCTGACCCATTATGTTGTTTATCCTAGCTTGGCCACCATCAGTAGCCACTGATTTACACTGCCTCTGGTCACATCTGAATTAACGTTGCCACACTGTTTTGTTGTCTAAAATAAATACCATACCATACCACTCTCTTCTCCCATCTCTGTCAGTGAGTCGGCTGTTGCCATGGCAATCCTCTTTGCGGTGGTGGCCCGTGGTACCACCATCCTGGCCAAGCATGCATGGTGCGGTGGGAACTTTCTGGAAGTGACGGAACAGATCTTGGCCAAAATTCCCTCTGAGAACAACAAGCTCACCTATAGCCATGGCAGGTAAAGCTCAGGAGCATGTGACTGCCTCATTCAGAGCCTTTTCATTAGCATTGTATTGGTAATAAAAAAGGTTCTGGCCTCTGTTACATGTGATGCCACGCTATGCCACTCTGGTCGAGATCTCTGGAGAATGCCCATTGCATTACTTTACAATACATTGTTGAATCCTAATCCTTGTCTTTTTTCTTCTTGCAGCTATCTTTTCCATTATATCTGCCATGACAGAATTATATACTTGTGCATCACTGATGATGTGAGTATATCAATAGTTTTTTCAACATGTTATTCATTTGGCTATGTTTTAATCCTGAAGGAGTGTACTTGAACACTTTGTGCAATGGTTGTGTAACTGCAGGACTTTGAGAGGTCACGTGCGTTCAGCTTCCTCAGTGAGGTGAAGAAACGCTTCCAGACGACGTATGGGTCACGAGCCCAGACGGCCCTGCCATACGCCATGAACAGCGAGTTCTCCTCCACGCTGGCAGCTCAGATGGTGAGTAGGGGGTGTATTCACACCTGGAAGGTTTGGAGTAGTTGTCCCAATACAGGGAGTGCCCCCGTGGATCGGTTAGTTTGGGCTTAATGTGAACACAGCAATCACACTTGGATGCAGAACAAAACAAGCTAGCTAAGATCACCAAGAAATGGTGGTCTCGGCTCGCTTCCACTCGAACCCTGGAGTGGTCTCTTTGCAGTGAGAACCCAAACGACTCTGTGTGTGACAACCAGTTGGTGATTTCATACCTGGTTGCATTGTTTTAATGACGTTGCGTGCACGCGCGTGCATAAATCTTCCCTCACCTGCGCACAGAATAAAGACGATGCCTAATTGCCTCTAGCAAAATGCACATATCGCTTTATAACGCAGCTTCCAGGAATTAGCCAGGATCACTCTGAAACTATACAATATTCACCACAGGACAACAAGCAAACGTATACATGAAAAAATGTACTATTTTTTTTACATGTTGGACGAGGGATAGTTACTGTCTTTTTAAAGCGTGACCCATTGACTACAAGAATGGATAAAACAGCTGGCGCTGAAAGTGTTAAAGGAACACTGCAACATTATGGGAAATGTGCTTACAGTATTCTCCAGAGTCAGACAAATTAATGGAAGATGGGCGGCTGGGTGGCGTAGCGGAGATTGCGCTCGTCACCAATGCAAGAGACTCCGGTACCGAATCCCAGTCTCAGCATTGCCTTCGGCTTGGGCCGGCCGTCGTACTGGCTCATTTGGCAATCAGCGGGTGGAAGTCGATGGGTGGGGATTGGACGTTGTGGACAGCGACCCCTACAGGTCGGTTGGGCGACGCCTGCACAGCAGAGACAGGAAGTGGCGAGGGTAGTGTGAGCCTCCCATGCGTTACACCTCTCCAATGAGAGTCCGCGCTGGCAGGCGAAAAGATGTGACAGGCTGCCTCCTCGTGTGCCGGAGGGAACACATGATGCAAGGCTTCTATCCTCTCTACAACCGACCAGTGGGGGGCATAGTCGAGCAACGTTCAAGACAGGGGAGGGGAGAATTGGATACACGAAATTGGGATGGGAGAAAAATAGAAAATAAGGAGAAAGTGGATAATAAAAAATAAAAAAAATGAATGGAAGATACGGACCAGCTATCCTAGCTTAAAACTTTGAGAGGCGTTTTTGGCCAATAGCTAGGCTAGCTTGTCTGTATAAGCTTACATTAATATGTGCTAAGCTAGGCTAGCTTGCAGCCAGATAGCTTTCTACTGAACGCGGAGTGAAAATTGGTGTCTATCTTCTTGTCTGACTCTGGAGAAGATTAGCGCATTTCCCATAATGTTGGCATGTTCCTTGAAATTCAACAATTCTCAACATCTCGAATGCAAATATCAGTTCTGATCACTACTATGAAAAAAAAACATTGGCATTTAGACATGCATGTTATGACACACATAGAACAGATAGCATATTTGGGGAGCAACATTACAGAATAATACTGATATATACTGTATCTGCTCAATGCCAATGAGTAGGCTATATAACATGCATATGTATAACCTATATCATATTGTGCACATTTGTATATATTTAAAAAAAGAAATATGATGGCAAAATGTTCCGGCAGCTATGTTCTTTACAGAAGAGTAACAAGCTTAATTTTCTTCGTACAAATTAGAATCCCAGATAATAACCTACTCTTTGAAAATGTTTTCTTATACAAGCACTAATAATATTGGTGGATGAGGCAATAGCAATGTGAGGCAGAGCAAATAAGTGCTGTGTGTGCACTGATGCACAGAAGTAGGCTTATTGTGTAGCTCTTGCACAGGACTCAAATGTTTTCCTGTCCAAATTAGGCCATGGCTTTCTATAATGGATTTATATTAGGGATGTCCGATATTATCGGCCGATATTGGCATAAAAATGTTATATCGGTATCGGTTTTTAATCTTTTTTACATTTATTTAACCATTTACCCAAGCAAGCAAGTAAGAACAAATTATTATTTTATTTATTGTCAAAGTATGCATAATGTTGTGTTAATTACATGACAAGAGATATGTAATGTTAATTACCTGAAATTATTCTGTTTTTGGGGGGGGGGGGGAACCCTGCATATATCGGTATCGGTTGGTATCGGTATCGGAAATTAAGAGTTGGACAATATCGGTATATCGCTATCGGTAAAAAAGCCAATATCGAGCATCCCTAATTTATATATATATATGTATTTATTAGAGCTGTCAAAATTAATACTTTAACTCTGGAGATTAATTTAAATAGATTAAAGCATTCAAATAAATCTATCTAGATTCATCTATGGAGTGAAAAATCTTCAATCTTAGCGCCGCGGATATAAGAAAGAGGTCTAGCTGAGTCAATGTTGATGGTTTTGTTGAACATTTGTATTTCACAGGAGAGAAACTGTATTCAAAGAAAGCTATTAAAATAGTCTTTGAATCTAAATATACTTTCTTTGTGTTGATTTTACATTAATTCCATGATTTTACTCAAGTAAATATCTGTTACAAGCTTCAGTTTTATGTAGAAAAATGCTATTTTTAATCTAGATTAATTACAGAAAATTGTGAGATTAATTAGTAAATTTTTAATCTATTGACAGCACTATATATGAATCTCCCTCAATTGAATAACTCGGAGAAGCAGAGATGGAGATTATCCGCTTTTGTCAAAGGAAGAGGTTTCCAGATGAGTTCAACAGCTTACAAAGAGGAGACAGTGTGAGAAGGACAAGCCACATCTACAAGCTCAATCCAGTTCTTGAAGACAGTGTTCTGAGAGTTGGGGGACGACTTAGTAGATCATCTATGCCTGAAGAGTCTAAACATCCTGCCATATTGGCAAAAGATCTTCACATTTCTGATCTCATTCTTCAGCACATACATCAAGAAGTGGGACATGGAGGTTGTAACCACACGCTATCTAACCTGCACCAAATATATTGGATCACTGGTGCTAGTGTGCCTATAAGGAAAGTCATGTCCAAGTGTATTGTTTGTCAGCGACTGCATGCAGCTCCAGGGCGCCAGCAGATGGCAGATTTACCTCTGGACAGAGTTTCTCCAGATGAACCTCCATTCACTCGTGTAGGAGTTGATTATTTTGGACCCTTCGAAGTTAAGCGAGGAAGGAGTACAGTGAAGTATGGAGTTCTCTTCACATGCTTATCAATAAGAGCCATCCACATCGAAGTAGCATCATTATTGGATACAGATTCCTTTATCAATGCTCTTCGACGCTTCATAGCAAGACATGGACAAGTCCTGTAATTGCGCTCAGACAACGGAACCAACTTTGTTGTCAATTGAAGGAGGCAATGGAACATTGGGATCTTGCTCAAATTAAGGCTGCGGTTACATTAGGGCCAGAACGATTCGTTTAATTTCGCTTTTCAGAATGCTGCGTATTGGCAGGCAAGTTAGAGTTAAGTTAGACGTTGTTTTGTCTCGTGACCACCGAGTGATGTATATACATGTAGTACAATGCCAAAGCAGTAGGTGGCGATGTAGTTCAAACATGAAGGCCATTTTCAACCAATCAGAAAGGTTGAACGAGTCACTCCACATCCTGCTCAAAATCTCAGAAAGCCACCATCTTTAAATACCTAGCATGATCCATTGGCTCTGTTGTCGACGAGTTTCCAAAACGAAAACACCCTTTCAGAGTTGCCGCTAGGAAAACGCGCTTTCCTGCCAAAACGGCGTTTCCTTTTAACTTGGACATGCAAACGTAATCATTCGAAAATACAACGTTGCTGTTTTTCCCCAGTGTAACCATGGCCTAAGAACACACTCCTTCAGAAAGGCATCAAGTGGATTTTCAATCCCCCTACTGGATCACATCATGGAGGAGTATGTGAGAGCCTGAGGTTAATAAGGTCTGCGAGATAGGTCCTGAACTCTTGCCTGAAGGTGCAGAACCTCAATGAAGAAGGTCTTCACACAGTCCTTTGCGAAGCAGAAGCTATCTTCAACAGCCGTCCCATTACAAAAGCATCTACTGACCCAAACGACTTAGAAGCACTTACCCCTAACCACCTTCTGCTGCTTAAAACCATGCCATCTTTGCTACCAGGACAGTTTCAGAAGGAGGATATATATGCTTGTCGCAGATGGAAACAAGTGCAGTATATGTCAAACTTATTCTGGAAAAGATGGGTCAAGGAATACTTACCTCTACTACAGGAATGTCAGCAGTGGTCAAGTGTCGAGCGCAACTTCATCGTTGGAGATATTGTGCTCATAGTTGATGACTCTGCACCTCGACTTTGACACATGAACATTGGATTCGTTTTTTGTTTTGTTTTTCTGACTTGGCTGACCAAGTGATGTAAAGATCACTGAAAGGCTATGTGCTAGTAACCTCTGGCCTTAGAATAAAATGAAGAAAGAAGAAAAGGACATTTGTGAGAAAATATTATTAAAAAAAATCGAAAAGAAAAGACACTATTGTTTTTGCATAATTGTACCATATATTTAATGTTTTCTTGTTGGTCTCCTACATAATGTACAGTTGTGTAATTATTGAATTTGAATAATTAGGGGCCGAAATATAGGAGCCATATATGTAAGTTTCAGTATTATCTATCTATGGTGTCGTATTGTTAGTTGTACTGTCACTTTAGGTGGTGGGCGTGTTCACTGGGGTTTGGGAGTGTTCATATGGGATTTCATTCACATTTTCACGGGTGTGTTGACAGTTTACGGAAAGAGGGGGTGAGCCCAGGGAGCTTATATTTTCTATTGACCGCAAGAGTGTAGTATCCAAGAGCACAAGTATTGCAAGAACGCAAGTTTGCAAAAGTATTAGTTTAAGTATTTACGTGTGTCTAATTTGTTCCATTAAGTGAGAGAATAAAAAGTTTAAAAGCATATTCTGGACGTGGAACGGAATTGTTATACGATGCATGGCACGTCACAGTCTTTATACTCCTCTGTTTACCCCCTTGTGGCTTTTTTTTGACAGCCTACATGTAGCCGCAACAGACGGGGAAGGCTACTTTTCCCTTTCTCCATCATGCCATCACTATAACTAAGCACCACTTCTCGCCTAAACCAAGCGCAGTATTTCCACATATTTCACTCTTTCTCTCTCTCTACAGAAACACCACTCAGACCCACGGGGTTCAGACCGTATGATTGAGACTCAGAAGCAGGTGGATGACCTGAAAGGCATTATGGTCCGCAACATAGGTGAGCATCTCCTTTTTGTCAAACAGCTGTAAAGAGGTGGAGTTGTTTATCTTGTGGCCACTTCTCTCAGCGTGACTTTAAAGGTAGCATCTGTAAAGTCGTCAAACGGCGCCCTCTAGGCAACAGATGACAACATGGTACTGCACTTTGTTTACTGTTTTTGTCAGATGTGTGGCTTGGTTTAAATTCAGATATACATTACAACAGATAGCATGCCATGACATGGTTGACTACATACAGTATCTGTCTCTGTCATACCAACTTCCTCTCTCTGTGTGTTCAGTAGAAAGTTATCCGGCTGCAAGCTAGCCTAGCTTAGCATAAATGAATGGAAGCGTATATGGACCAGCTAGCCTAACTGTGACCCCAAATCACCTTTCCCGGAGCTAAGCTAGGCTAGCTTGTAGCCGGATAGATTTCTAATGAAGGCACAGAGAGAGGAAGTTGGTCTGACAGAGACAGATACTGTATGTAGTCATCCATGCCGTGTAGGGGTGTGGACATTTCTCGATTCTAAGATGCATCGCAATGCGGATGTGGACGATTCTGCATCGATGCAGTGACGGAACATAATCGATTATAAAAAATTATATAAAAAAAAAAGCTTTTATGTTCTTTACAATGCACTTTGGTATTTGCTCCAACTATAAAGCGCCCTACAAATCAAATATATTATTATTATTGTATTATTAACTCATTCAGCACCAATCACGAGTGTTGTCGGGTTAACTCGCCATCGCCTGAGCGCCAATCACGAGTAATAATAATAATAATGCAGGACCTCTTTATGGGGTCTTTAACACTTTAAGGACCAGCCACGTATATATACGTGTTTTGGTGCCATGCGTTGTGGACCAGAGGCACGTATATAGCCGTGGCAAGTTGTTATTGTTTTATTCCATATTAATAACCGTATCAAGATCCCCGATCGACTCTGCAGATCTACCCGCCTCTGTGGAATCAGCAACATGCAATACCGGCCAGATCCTCTTAGGGGCGCCATCGCTCCACTGCAGTATCATTGCGGGCGAATGGATTTTTTTAAATTTTTTACCCTCCAACGGAGTATCATATTACTCTGATCACAAACCAACAGCATGCACTGTGTATCACGTTTCGAAGCGGAGATTTCACCATGGAATAAGGGGATTTATCATCAACCAATTGACATATCGATTTTACAGTGCCTTACAGTGTATTGCAATGTCTGACATTGACCAAACTTGATATGCATGACCTTGGTGGGCTCTAGGTAAACTCCTGAAAAGGGGGTCAATGTCAGACTTTGCAATCAAAAGTTAGGGGGCTAATAACCCTTGCCATAATTTCAGTGCGCCCCCTAACTTTTGATTGCAAGGTCTGACATTGACCCCCTTTTCAGGAGTTGACCTAGAGCCCACCAATGTCAGACCTTGCAATACACTGTAAGGCACTGTAAGGCTCCGGATCTCCCCCACTTCCAGTGATGAAGCTAAGCTATGCTAACGGAGCGTCTATTCCCAAAGCTAAAATGCATGCACAGAGACAAAAAAGGTATGTATCTTCTTGTCTAACTCCAGGGAAGATGTTAAATAAGCTAATTTCCCAAAATGTTGGAGTTCCCCTTTAAGAATTGAGATCACGATTCTTATTTTTTCAATAAAATCATTTAAAAAGTAAAGTAAAAAGTAAAAAAATTTAAATAAAGAAAATTAGAACTTAGAAATGAGATTGCATAGGTCTATGAATCGAGATCGCGATTTTTTTTCCGATTAATTGCCCAGCCATAGTGGTCAATGAGTTAAAGCTAGTGCTCTGGTCATGCATCCACTCAACTCATAGAAAATACAGCATCAGGCTATTCTAAAAGTATTGATACTAATACTGATACTAGTAAAAAGAGTATTGAACCGTTTTTAACAGCTGGGTATCGAGATACCTTTCTAGTATCTATCATGCAACACTAGTAAAGACATTTATTTTGACATTCTGATTTAAGAACTTTCTAAATAAAAGTAAATGTATCTGACTGCTTGTATTAATTGATGAAAAAGTAGCCATGTGCAGTAATATAGATTATAAAATTGAGGATGTAATATATTATTGAGCTGCAGCGTAGAATCGAATCGTGAGGCCAGTGAAGATTCACAGCTCTAATGCCGTGGCACGCTATCTGTTGGAATGCATTTCTAACTCTACGCCAAGCCACAGCCAGCTAGACCTTCACTATTATTACTTAATTGTAGTGATTGTCCTCGTCAGTTGGGTGCTGATGGCCTACACCAGGGGTGGCCAACCAGTCAGAGACTAAGAGCCACAAAAAAATTACTGTGGTACCACAAAGAGCCACACCATATACCAGCGTTTCTCAACCTTTTTTTTCAGTCACGGCACCCTTCATGTGTTTATAGGTCTCACCCTCTGGCCTCTGAAGTTGCTAATGTCTTTATTATTTGGGCCTCACAGGGTTAAAAGTACCCCGTGAGACCCACGGTTGCAAAATTACAAAATCACTTTTAGCCATTTAAAAAAATAATGTTTATTTAAAAAATGTTAAAGGGGAACTATTTTACTATTTCTTTCACTATTTGGGCACTTTTACACAATTCCTGTGAGTCTATGGAACACCTAGGTTTTTTTCAAAAAAAATGCATTGTTTTGTATTTCTAATCAAGTACTAAAAACCGCATTTTTCTACCTCAAGATCTTAAGCCGTTTTGAGGCTGGGCTCCAACCACTGTGTGGCCTGGTGCCAACTGCCACATTATTATGCAGCTGAGAAATCTCTGACATCACAGATATGCACATTTTCAGATGACTCAGTTCAGTGAGGGTGAATATTGTGAGAGGAGAATTGGAAGAATTCGCCAATATGAGAATTAGAGACATATATCCTATTAATATAAGTCCACATAGCTAAGAAACAATGGTAAACACTGAAAAAAGCCATTTATAAGATAGTTCCCCTTTAAGCACATGTATAGTCAATTGGTCCTGTTGTTCAGCCTCACAATGCTATTTGATAGTAAATGTGTTTATATGTCCCACCCTCTGGCCTCTGAAGTTGCTAATTTCTTTTTAATTTGGGCCTCACAGGGTTAACCTCTTAAGCCCGAGATATACAGTAAAAGTGTATATTTTCAGCATTATGTTTGTTTACCAATTATTTTAACTGTTATTAGTGAAATATAAGATTATAGAAATCTCAGGGCATTGAGTCGGAAACCGGCGCATATTGACAGGAGGAAGTGGCACAGCCAAAAGTGAGTGTAGTCATTTGAAGGAAGAGACTCGGGGCTTTCAAATTTCGAAAAACTACCCTACCCAGCTCACACCAGCCCCTGTCAATCATCTGACTTCTGGATTTACTTTTTAATTTCTCTTATTTTTTGGGATTATCTCCCACAAACCTGAACGTTATTGCCATAAAACAGAACGCAGTTAGTTTCTCTACCTTTCTGTGAACGTCTTGCAAAAAACGGTGTTGCAATATGATGAAGAACGGTGGAGAAATTTACATTATAAAAAAGATGGCAGAATTCAGTACTGTATCTACAAAACCTTCTGTTTAATCATCTTCCCTTTATTCATTTGCTTAGATTTTTCAGGTCTGGTCAATTTTAGCATGGTGTTATTTACAGTCAAAGATAATTTTTTTTTTTTAAATAGAATTGATATTCTCCTTTGGTTCATTACAATTTACTCAAGCCTAGTAACAGACACACTATTTCTGACACTGATCCATATATGTCCCTAGATTCAGATACCAAGAACATGCAAATGGACCATTTAAAAAAAAATGTAAATGTTTATTCTACGTCCTTATAGAATGAGTGACATAAAAAAAAAAAAAGTAAAAAAAAAAAAAAAAAAAGTAAAAAAAAAGATAAAAAAAAATATTTTTTTTTAATTTTTTTTAATTTTTTTTTATGGATGGAAGAGCCGCACATTGACGGGCAAAGAGCCGCATGCGGCTCGCGAGCCGCGGGTTGGCCACCCCTGATCTAGATCAACATCCCATAATAGCGATCTTTTTGCTCCACGCTGATCACCCAACGGTAAGAGGAAGCTGCTGTGAGTTTCAGCGTTTTTGATTATTATTAACCATACAAACTGCTCTAATCTATATATCACCCATACAACATGAATCATTTAATGTCGGCCATTGCATTATAAACGACCCCCCCCCCCCCCCTCCGATCAACATCAGATGATAAGTCATAATGTCTAGGATCATGTACAGTTGAAATTTTTTATCTGGCGTCAATCGCTATCAAACTGCATTTGATGATCTAATATATGCATAAATGGCTATATCTCACGTTCTATGAAATACAGCAGAAAACGATAAAAACATATTTATACTCTAGACAGTATTTTAGTATGAATGAAAAAGTAAAACATTCCTACATCCTGAATGATAGATAATTGATGTTGAATGGGCCATAGTAATGTCAATTTAGCAATACAATTTAAAAAGTTATAGCCCTGCAAAGAAGGTGAACATCTCCATGGACAAATAGAGCTGGCAGAGGACGGTTTAGGACGAATCAAAGTGGTGGCGGAGAATGGGTTAATTAGTAATACCGATTATTGCATGGAAACACATATTTAAGGATGGCATTATATTTTTGGATGATAAAATAGATGATAATTTAAATATTATGACTTCTAATGTATTTCATCCAAATGCTTAAGAATTGAAGTTAGTTTGGTCGCTTTGGGGTATGTATGTACTAGAGCTGGGCCGTTAACGGCGTTAACGTGCTGCGTTAACGCTATACTAGTATCGTGCGATAATATAATTAACACATTAATCTAAAAAAAAAAAAAAAAAAAAATGTTACCTTTATTTACCCAGGGTAGGTTCGCTGAGCACAGACGCTCTTTTTCAGGAACGCCCTGCTTCACATTCACACAGTTCCATTCACACCTGGGAGCTGCCCAGTACAACCACAGTTGACACCATTGGCCACTGAGCAACTCCACTGGAGCAGTTGATTCAAGCCATGTCACATAGTTCAAGTTTGAAATGATTCTTTCTGTTTTGCTCCTGAGAGTGCTAGATACTGTACTGTACTGGTAATATTATTTATTTGTGTTAACTTCTGAATAAAACAACTTATTAAACACAAGTACATCTTATTGAACATTATTTTGATATTTCATTACCAATTATCATAGCAAAACAGCTTTTTCAAACAGTCTGTAATGCATTTTGGAAATGGGAGACGGCTCATGGTGTAATGGGCCACCTGGCCTGAGAAACATAAGGAGGAAAGAAAAAGTAAGGACTTACTTCTGGTCATTATTTGGGTAGAACACACATATTTTGAATGCCTTCTGCAGTTTTTTTTTTTTTTTTTTTTTTTTTTTTTAGTGATTTTAATCTAGATTAAATCCAGGATTGCAGATAGATTAATCTAGATTAAAAAAATTAATCTATGCCCACCTCTAGTATGTACCTACAGTATCTACTGTCTTCACTGTCTACAACTGCCTTACACTCTAATCATAACTACCTACCTCAGACTAGTCTACCCATATAACTCTGTATGATAGCCATGTACAATAATACTGTATATCGTATATATATTTATCTGCATCCATCTGAATATACCTGCATACCGTAGTGCATATATTCCTGTTTACATACCTGTATATACTATATCTATATATCCCTTACGTACTCTTACTAGTTATACCACTGGCCAGTATGGCTTACTGCCATAGTGTATTATATATATTAGTTTAATCAGTACATTGTCTTCAGCCCCTCTCTTCTACAAGCCCAGCCCCCATTCTTTCAATATTAATTTATGATTTCGTAGTTACAAAAAAAATCTATACACATTCTTAAACTAAGAATCCCCCCCACCGCCTCAAATAATTAGCCAGCCTACCTAAAGAAATATTTGATTTAGGGTTAGATTAGGGATTAGGGTTAGGATTAGGGATTTGAAAAGCAGATTAGATACTGAATTGAGATTCAATGACATTGTCAAACCGCAACCATTATTATTATTATTAATTTATTACTATCAATGTTGCTCCAACAGAGGCAAGGCTGTGGGGGGATGGTTTTGCTTTGGGAACATACATCAAACCCTTGTCTCATTACTTCCAATGTGGCGCCGCAGGGAAAAAGTTCAATGGCCCACAGAGTTCAAAGAGCACAAGGTCAAACTCATGACCGCTGTTGCAGGTTAAAGTTTAGGGTCATTGTGTCCATGTCTGACCGGGCTTTAACATTATCAGACAGTCAGACTACATTATGGTTAGGAGTTCAAGTACTGACTTCTTCATGACCATGTATCTGAGGGAGTTGCCCAGTGTGTGGTCTTCCTCGTGCAACACAAATGTCACGCAGCCCTCGTCCGCTCCATCCGCCTGCATCTAAAACACAGCGAACACCGCAATCACAACATGACCTCATCACAGATGGATACACTTGCAAACCACAGCAGGCAACAGTATCTCTCAGGATGGACAGAACGTTGTTGTAGTTATGGAAGAGACATTTTCCTGGAAACAGATAAGAACATAGCCTAAACTAAAAACATTTCTTGATTTCACTTAAGGAACACAGCAACATTATGGGAAATGTGCTTACAGTCTTCTCCAGAGTCAGACAAATTAATGGAAGATACGGACCAGCTATCCTATCTTAAAACTTTGAGAGGCGTTTTTGGCCAATAGCTAGGCTAGCTTGTCCGTATAAGCTTACATTAATATGTGCTAAGCTAGGCTAGCTTGCAGCCAGCTTTCTACTGAACGTGGAGTGAAAATTGGTGTCTATCTTCTTGTCTGACTCTGGAGAAGATTAGCGCATTTGGAGCTGCCGCGGTATTGATTATTTCCTTATCGCACAAATTTGCAAAATATTTCCTACCGCCGCGGTTTTTACCGCACGCACACAAAAAATTAAAAAAAAAGTTTGAATGCATTTTTTTTTTTAGTAGTAGTAGTCTACTCTTTATAGCATATAGCCTGCCTCTAGTCTAAATGTCTATCTTTAGAGGATGACTTTGCAGCATGAATATTGTTTTGGATTCGGCAAGCACGCATTAGTTATTGAAAGTGAAACACGGATGCGCAGTTCACTCGGTGTCGCGGGCACCCCCCCCGACCCGTTCTTATTATTATTACTATAAAGTTACTACTTTATAATAAAGGCATTCGTTTTGTGGCATTGACATTATATAGTTATGCGTTCAATAACATCAGCGTATTTACCGGACCATAGCAAGCAATACTCTATTCATATCTCAGTTCCTTTCTTTGCTCAGAGCGTGCCGAGTTGTCCCATTCTGCGGTCTGTTAATAAAGTTTTCAATCAGACAAGTGTATAGAACGAAGGGCTTTTATTATAACATTCGTTGCAGACAGTAAAATCATTATGTCTCGTTTAGTACTCCTGAAGAGCGATGATAGTCCACTCCGGCGGAGAGTTAAAGCTAACGTTATTAGCTGTTGTGATGAACTGACATTCAGGACGTAAAAACGTGTGACGCGTCTCTCTTCTGACCAATCAGTGGTCTGCAATGTTTCACGTGACTTTTCTGGTACCCAATAGGGTCGCTTGGAACCTCGATAGACGAGTAGGGTATATCTGCAGAGCCGCAAGCCCAACGAGAGGAGGGTAAATTATTATTATTATTATAAAAAACAGCGGTGACGCGGTATTCAGCCTACTCTGCGGTGGCCGTGATGTAACAGCGATACCGCGGTAATGCGGTAATCGCGGCAGCTCTACGCATTTCCCATAATGTTGGCATGTTCCTTGAAATTCAACAATTCTCAACTTCTCAAATGCAAATATCAGTTCTGATCACTACTATGAAAAAAAACATTGGCATTTAGACATGCATGTTATGACACACATGATTTTTGGAACAGATAGCATATTTGGGAAGCAACATTACAGAATAATACTGATATATACTGTATCGGCTCAATGTCAATGAGTAGGCTGCTATATAACATTCTTCGTACAAATTAGTATCCCAGATAATAACCTACTCTTTGAAAATGTTTTCTTATACAAGCACTAATAATATTGGTGGATGAGGCAATAGCAATGTGAGGCAGAGAAAATAAGTGCTGTGTATGCACTGATGCACACAAGTAGGCTTATTGTGTAGCTCTTGCACAGGACTCAAACATTTTCCTGTCCAAATTAGGCCATGGCTTTATATAATGGATTTATTATATATATATATATATATATGTGTTTTTTTTCCTTTTTCTTATGTCCCAGGGAAGATTTTTGTTATTGTGATTTTGTGCACAATGCACAACTGTCTGTAGTGTAGTAGGGAAGAGAGTGAAACCTATTAACAGATTGCTACGTGGCACACATGGGTTACATTCTGTAGTGTATGGGCTAACTTCGTGACGTAAATAATAGTGAAATTAAATCAAATCTAGCTTGAGACCCCCTGGAACACCCCCAAGGACTCCCGGGGTCTTCTGTAGTCACTTTAGGAAACAATGCTCTTGTTTGTGTGTTTGTGCGTGTGTGTGTGTGTGTGTGTGTGTGTGTATGTAGGGGGTTACCATTATCAGTTATGGTAAGACTATCCAAGTGCCAGGGTAGAGGAGCAAAAGCTGTGTGTAACCCAAACAATCGACACACTTAGCCATTAGTTCTACATGTTATTCCAGGAGGAATTACGTTTTGCTGCCCCCTAGTGGAAGAACATATGCATTGCGGATTTCTGTGGATATTAAATAGTAATTATATTTACATTAAAGTTCATCCTTGGTTAACATCATTGATGATATATACAACAACAGTAACCAATGTCGAGTTTGGTTTTACTGCTGTAAAATGATTGTATCCCCATTTACCTATGTGACGAACCGAGTAACGTCAGCTAGATCCTTATTAACCTAGTTTCATTCGCCAGCTTCTACCCAAATATCAGTACCTAACGTTAACTATCTAACATTAACTACCTGCACTCCACGATAAACTGTATCAAAAGGCCGGGAGTCACTCACCATCTCCAGGATGGGTTTCTTTTCGCCTTCGCCAGCCATGCTGCTTCACAGAGTCTGTCTGTCGCCAAGATGTGACATAGAATGAAAACATTACGTACACGCACAAACGTTTCCCGGATGTAGTGTAAAACCGCGAGGTCCGCGTGCCTGCGTAGGTAGAGCGGGTTGAAAGAACTACATTACCCACACTCCCCAGCAAGACGACACAATGGTATCCGATGGGAGGAGTGATTCGCAAATCAGAAGTCAGTCACTCGGAAACACGGAAGGGATTAGCTAGCTTGCTAGCTGCTGAAATATCTTTAAATGTTTAAAATAAACGAAAGACTGTGAACGCCACTAAAACAACTTGAAGGTATTTAAATTGTTTATTGTTGGTACTGGTTCATTTGCGTCAATCTAAGCGTCTTTATTTGACAGTTACTTGAGCCAGGAGCAGCATATCGAGGTAGATATATCGTTACCATAGGAAGTTAGGCTGCTAGCTTGTTGTTTTGGGGAAAGCTAACGAGCTATGCTTTCGATGTCATGTTTCATGTCAGAAAACATGACTCATTGTTGTGACACAGCTTTGGAGTTGGAGCTTAACGTTAGGGGATAGCTGACGTCAGGTCATTGCGGCTAACGTTACTTTAATGTTTGTTGATATGCTTATAAAATCGGTGTGTTATGCCCCGTTTCCCTGTCTTCCCCCCCCAAACCATTTCAGCTGACCCATTATGTTGTTTATCCTAGCTTGGCCACCATCAGTAGCCACTGATTTACACTGCCTCTGGTCACATCTGAATTAACGTTGCCACACTGTTTTGTTGTCTAAAATAAATACCATACCATACCACTCTCTTCTCCCATCTCTGTCAGTGAGTCGGCTGTTGCCATGGCAATCCTCTTTGCGGTGGTGGCCCGTGGTACCACCATCCTGGCCAAGCATGCATGGTGCGGTGGGAACTTTCTGGAAGTGACGGAACAGATCTTGGCCAAAATTCCCTCTGAGAACAACAAGCTCACCTATAGCCATGGCAGGTAAAGCTCAGGAGCATGTGACTGCCTCATTCAGAGCCTTTTCATTAGCATTGTATTGGTAATAAAAAAGGTTCTGGCCTCTGTTACATGTGATGCCACGCTATGCCACTCTGGTCGAGATCTCTGGAGAATGCCCATTGCATTACTTTACAATACATTGTTGAATCCTAATCCTTGTCTTTTTTCTTCTTGCAGCTATCTTTTCCATTATATCTGCCATGACAGAATTATATACTTGTGCATCACTGATGATGTGAGTATATCAATAGTTTTTTCAACATGTTATTCATTTGGCTATGTTTTAATCCTGAAGGAGTGTACTTGAACACTTTGTGCAATGGTTGTGTAACTGCAGGACTTTGAGAGGTCACGTGCGTTCAGCTTCCTCAGTGAGGTGAAGAAACGCTTCCAGACGACGTATGGGTCACGAGCCCAGACGGCCCTGCCATACGCCATGAACAGCGAGTTCTCCTCCACGCTGGCAGCTCAGATGGTGAGTAGGGGGTGTATTCACACCTGGAAGGTTTGGAGTAGTTGTCCCAATACAGGGAGTGCCCCCGTGGATCGGTTAGTTTGGGCTTAATGTGAACACAGCAATCACACTTGGATGCAGAACAAAACAAGCTAGCTAAGATCACCAAGAAATGGTGGTCTCGGCTCGCTTCCACTCGAACCCTGGAGTGGTCTCTTTGCAGTGAGAACCCAAACGACTCTGTGTGTGACAACCAGTTGGTGATTTCATACCTGGTTGCATTGTTTTAATGACGTTGCGTGCACGCGCGTGCATAAATCTTCCCTCACCTGCGCACAGAATAAAGACGATGCCTAATTGCCTCTAGCAAAATGCACATATCGCTTTATAACGCAGCTTCCAGGAATTAGCCAGGATCACTCTGAAACTATACAATATTCACCACAGGACAACAAGCAAACGTATACATGAAAAAATGTACTATTTTTTTTACATGTTGGACGAGGGATAGTTACTGTCTTTTTAAAGCGTGACCCATTGACTACAAGAATGGATAAAACAGCTGGCGCTGAAAGTGTTAAAGGAACACTGCAACATTATGGGAAATGTGCTTACAGTATTCTCCAGAGTCAGACAAATTAATGGAAGATGGGCGGCTGGGTGGCGTAGCGGAGATTGCGCTCGTCACCAATGCAAGAGACTCCGGTACCGAATCCCAGTCTCAGCATTGCCTTCGGCTTGGGCCGGCCGTCGTACTGGCTCATTTGGCAATCAGCGGGTGGAAGTCGATGGGTGGGGATTGGACGTTGTGGACAGCGACCCCTACAGGTCGGTTGGGCGACGCCTGCACAGCAGAGACAGGAAGTGGCGAGGGTAGTGTGAGCCTCCCATGCGTTACACCTCTCCAATGAGAGTCCGCGCTGGCAGGCGAAAAGATGTGACAGGCTGCCTCCTCGTGTGCCGGAGGGAACACATGATGCAAGGCTTCTATCCTCTCTACAACCGACCAGTGGGGGGCATAGTCGAGCAACGTTCAAGACAGGGGAGGGGAGAATTGGATACACGAAATTGGGATGGGAGAAAAATAGAAAATAAGGAGAAAGTGGATAATAAAAAATAAAAAAAATGAATGGAAGATACGGACCAGCTATCCTAGCTTAAAACTTTGAGAGGCGTTTTTGGCCAATAGCTAGGCTAGCTTGTCTGTATAAGCTTACATTAATATGTGCTAAGCTAGGCTAGCTTGCAGCCAGATAGCTTTCTACTGAACGCGGAGTGAAAATTGGTGTCTATCTTCTTGTCTGACTCTGGAGAAGATTAGCGCATTTCCCATAATGTTGGCATGTTCCTTGAAATTCAACAATTCTCAACATCTCGAATGCAAATATCAGTTCTGATCACTACTATGAAAAAAAAACATTGGCATTTAGACATGCATGTTATGACACACATAGAACAGATAGCATATTTGGGGAGCAACATTACAGAATAATACTGATATATACTGTATCTGCTCAATGCCAATGAGTAGGCTATATAACATGCATATGTATAACCTATATCATATTGTGCACATTTGTATATATTTAAAAAAAGAAATATGATGGCAAAATGTTCCGGCAGCTATGTTCTTTACAGAAGAGTAACAAGCTTAATTTTCTTCGTACAAATTAGAATCCCAGATAATAACCTACTCTTTGAAAATGTTTTCTTATACAAGCACTAATAATATTGGTGGATGAGGCAATAGCAATGTGAGGCAGAGCAAATAAGTGCTGTGTGTGCACTGATGCACAGAAGTAGGCTTATTGTGTAGCTCTTGCACAGGACTCAAATGTTTTCCTGTCCAAATTAGGCCATGGCTTTCTATAATGGATTTATATTAGGGATGTCCGATATTATCGGCCGATATTGGCATAAAAATGTTATATCGGTATCGGTTTTTAATCTTTTTTACATTTATTTAACCATTTACCCAAGCAAGCAAGTAAGAACAAATTATTATTTTATTTATTGTCAAAGTATGCATAATGTTGTGTTAATTACATGACAAGAGATATGTAATGTTAATTACCTGAAATTATTCTGTTTTTGGGGGGGGGGGGGAACCCTGCATATATCGGTATCGGTTGGTATCGGTATCGGAAATTAAGAGTTGGACAATATCGGTATATCGCTATCGGTAAAAAAGCCAATATCGAGCATCCCTAATTTATATATATATATGTATTTATTAGAGCTGTCAAAATTAATACTTTAACTCTGGAGATTAATTTAAATAGATTAAAGCATTCAAATAAATCTATCTAGATTCATCTATGGAGTGAAAAATCTTCAATCTTAGCGCCGCGGATATAAGAAAGAGGTCTAGCTGAGTCAATGTTGATGGTTTTGTTGAACATTTGTATTTCACAGGAGAGAAACTGTATTCAAAGAAAGCTATTAAAATAGTCTTTGAATCTAAATATACTTTCTTTGTGTTGATTTTACATTAATTCCATGATTTTACTCAAGTAAATATCTGTTACAAGCTTCAGTTTTATGTAGAAAAATGCTATTTTTAATCTAGATTAATTACAGAAAATTGTGAGATTAATTAGTAAATTTTTAATCTATTGACAGCACTATATATGAATCTCCCTCAATTGAATAACTCGGAGAAGCAGAGATGGAGATTATCCGCTTTTGTCAAAGGAAGAGGTTTCCAGATGAGTTCAACAGCTTACAAAGAGGAGACAGTGTGAGAAGGACAAGCCACATCTACAAGCTCAATCCAGTTCTTGAAGACAGTGTTCTGAGAGTTGGGGGACGACTTAGTAGATCATCTATGCCTGAAGAGTCTAAACATCCTGCCATATTGGCAAAAGATCTTCACATTTCTGATCTCATTCTTCAGCACATACATCAAGAAGTGGGACATGGAGGTTGTAACCACACGCTATCTAACCTGCACCAAATATATTGGATCACTGGTGCTAGTGTGCCTATAAGGAAAGTCATGTCCAAGTGTATTGTTTGTCAGCGACTGCATGCAGCTCCAGGGCGCCAGCAGATGGCAGATTTACCTCTGGACAGAGTTTCTCCAGATGAACCTCCATTCACTCGTGTAGGAGTTGATTATTTTGGACCCTTCGAAGTTAAGCGAGGAAGGAGTACAGTGAAGTATGGAGTTCTCTTCACATGCTTATCAATAAGAGCCATCCACATCGAAGTAGCATCATTATTGGATACAGATTCCTTTATCAATGCTCTTCGACGCTTCATAGCAAGACATGGACAAGTCCTGTAATTGCGCTCAGACAACGGAACCAACTTTGTTGTCAATTGAAGGAGGCAATGGAACATTGGGATCTTGCTCAAATTAAGGCTGCGGTTACATTAGGGCCAGAACGATTCGTTTAATTTCGCTTTTCAGAATGCTGCGTATTGGCAGGCAAGTTAGAGTTAAGTTAGACGTTGTTTTGTCTCGTGACCACCGAGTGATGTATATACATGTAGTACAATGCCAAAGCAGTAGGTGGCGATGTAGTTCAAACATGAAGGCCATTTTCAACCAATCAGAAAGGTTGAACGAGTCACTCCACATCCTGCTCAAAATCTCAGAAAGCCACCATCTTTAAATACCTAGCATGATCCATTGGCTCTGTTGTCGACGAGTTTCCAAAACGAAAACACCCTTTCAGAGTTGCCGCTAGGAAAACGCGCTTTCCTGCCAAAACGGCGTTTCCTTTTAACTTGGACATGCAAACGTAATCATTCGAAAATACAACGTTGCTGTTTTTCCCCAGTGTAACCATGGCCTAAGAACACACTCCTTCAGAAAGGCATCAAGTGGATTTTCAATCCCCCTACTGGATCACATCATGGAGGAGTATGTGAGAGCCTGAGGTTAATAAGGTCTGCGAGATAGGTCCTGAACTCTTGCCTGAAGGTGCAGAACCTCAATGAAGAAGGTCTTCACACAGTCCTTTGCGAAGCAGAAGCTATCTTCAACAGCCGTCCCATTACAAAAGCATCTACTGACCCAAACGACTTAGAAGCACTTACCCCTAACCACCTTCTGCTGCTTAAAACCATGCCATCTTTGCTACCAGGACAGTTTCAGAAGGAGGATATATATGCTTGTCGCAGATGGAAACAAGTGCAGTATATGTCAAACTTATTCTGGAAAAGATGGGTCAAGGAATACTTACCTCTACTACAGGAATGTCAGCAGTGGTCAAGTGTCGAGCGCAACTTCATCGTTGGAGATATTGTGCTCATAGTTGATGACTCTGCACCTCGACTTTGACACATGAACATTGGATTCGTTTTTTGTTTTGTTTTTCTGACTTGGCTGACCAAGTGATGTAAAGATCACTGAAAGGCTATGTGCTAGTAACCTCTGGCCTTAGAATAAAATGAAGAAAGAAGAAAAGGACATTTGTGAGAAAATATTATTAAAAAAAATCGAAAAGAAAAGACACTATTGTTTTTGCATAATTGTACCATATATTTAATGTTTTCTTGTTGGTCTCCTACATAATGTACAGTTGTGTAATTATTGAATTTGAATAATTAGGGGCCGAAATATAGGAGCCATATATGTAAGTTTCAGTATTATCTATCTATGGTGTCGTATTGTTAGTTGTACTGTCACTTTAGGTGGTGGGCGTGTTCACTGGGGTTTGGGAGTGTTCATATGGGATTTCATTCACATTTTCACGGGTGTGTTGACAGTTTACGGAAAGAGGGGGTGAGCCCAGGGAGCTTATATTTTCTATTGACCGCAAGAGTGTAGTATCCAAGAGCACAAGTATTGCAAGAACGCAAGTTTGCAAAAGTATTAGTTTAAGTATTTACGTGTGTCTAATTTGTTCCATTAAGTGAGAGAATAAAAAGTTTAAAAGCATATTCTGGACGTGGAACGGAATTGTTATACGATGCATGGCACGTCACAGTCTTTATACTCCTCTGTTTACCCCCTTGTGGCTTTTTTTTGACAGCCTACATGTAGCCGCAACAGACGGGGAAGGCTACTTTTCCCTTTCTCCATCATGCCATCACTATAACTAAGCACCACTTCTCGCCTAAACCAAGCGCAGTATTTCCACATATTTCACTCTTTCTCTCTCTCTACAGAAACACCACTCAGACCCACGGGGTTCAGACCGTATGATTGAGACTCAGAAGCAGGTGGATGACCTGAAAGGCATTATGGTCCGCAACATAGGTGAGCATCTCCTTTTTGTCAAACAGCTGTAAAGAGGTGGAGTTGTTTATCTTGTGGCCACTTCTCTCAGCGTGACTTTAAAGGTAGCATCTGTAAAGTCGTCAAACGGCGCCCTCTAGGCAACAGATGACAACATGGTACTGCACTTTGTTTACTGTTTTTGTCAGATGTGTGGCTTGGTTTAAATTCAGATATACATTACAACAGATAGCATGCCATGACATGGTTGACTACATACAGTATCTGTCTCTGTCATACCAACTTCCTCTCTCTGTGTGTTCAGTAGAAAGTTATCCGGCTGCAAGCTAGCCTAGCTTAGCATAAATGAATGGAAGCGTATATGGACCAGCTAGCCTAACTGTGACCCCAAATCACCTTTCCCGGAGCTAAGCTAGGCTAGCTTGTAGCCGGATAGATTTCTAATGAAGGCACAGAGAGAGGAAGTTGGTCTGACAGAGACAGATACTGTATGTAGTCATCCATGCCGTGTAGGGGTGTGGACATTTCTCGATTCTAAGATGCATCGCAATGCGGATGTGGACGATTCTGCATCGATGCAGTGACGGAACATAATCGATTATAAAAAATTATATAAAAAAAAAAGCTTTTATGTTCTTTACAATGCACTTTGGTATTTGCTCCAACTATAAAGCGCCCTACAAATCAAATATATTATTATTATTGTATTATTAACTCATTCAGCACCAATCACGAGTGTTGTCGGGTTAACTCGCCATCGCCTGAGCGCCAATCACGAGTAATAATAATAATAATGCAGGACCTCTTTATGGGGTCTTTAACACTTTAAGGACCAGCCACGTATATATACGTGTTTTGGTGCCATGCGTTGTGGACCAGAGGCACGTATATAGCCGTGGCAAGTTGTTATTGTTTTATTCCATATTAATAACCGTATCAAGATCCCCGATCGACTCTGCAGATCTACCCGCCTCTGTGGAATCAGCAACATGCAATACCGGCCAGATCCTCTTAGGGGCGCCATCGCTCCACTGCAGTATCATTGCGGGCGAATGGATTTTTTTAAATTTTTTACCCTCCAACGGAGTATCATATTACTCTGATCACAAACCAACAGCATGCACTGTGTATCACGTTTCGAAGCGGAGATTTCACCATGGAATAAGGGGATTTATCATCAACCAATTGACATATCGATTTTACAGTGCCTTACAGTGTATTGCAATGTCTGACATTGACCAAACTTGATATGCATGACCTTGGTGGGCTCTAGGTAAACTCCTGAAAAGGGGGTCAATGTCAGACTTTGCAATCAAAAGTTAGGGGGCTAATAACCCTTGCCATAATTTCAGTGCGCCCCCTAACTTTTGATTGCAAGGTCTGACATTGACCCCCTTTTCAGGAGTTGACCTAGAGCCCACCAATGTCAGACCTTGCAATACACTGTAAGGCACTGTAAGGCTCCGGATCTCCCCCACTTCCAGTGATGAAGCTAAGCTATGCTAACGGAGCGTCTATTCCCAAAGCTAAAATGCATGCACAGAGACAAAAAAGGTATGTATCTTCTTGTCTAACTCCAGGGAAGATGTTAAATAAGCTAATTTCCCAAAATGTTGGAGTTCCCCTTTAAGAATTGAGATCACGATTCTTATTTTTTCAATAAAATCATTTAAAAAGTAAAGTAAAAAGTAAAAAAATTTAAATAAAGAAAATTAGAACTTAGAAATGAGATTGCATAGGTCTATGAATCGAGATCGCGATTTTTTTTCCGATTAATTGCCCAGCCATAGTGGTCAATGAGTTAAAGCTAGTGCTCTGGTCATGCATCCACTCAACTCATAGAAAATACAGCATCAGGCTATTCTAAAAGTATTGATACTAATACTGATACTAGTAAAAAGAGTATTGAACCGTTTTTAACAGCTGGGTATCGAGATACCTTTCTAGTATCTATCATGCAACACTAGTAAAGACATTTATTTTGACATTCTGATTTAAGAACTTTCTAAATAAAAGTAAATGTATCTGACTGCTTGTATTAATTGATGAAAAAGTAGCCATGTGCAGTAATATAGATTATAAAATTGAGGATGTAATATATTATTGAGCTGCAGCGTAGAATCGAATCGTGAGGCCAGTGAAGATTCACAGCTCTAATGCCGTGGCACGCTATCTGTTGGAATGCATTTCTAACTCTACGCCAAGCCACAGCCAGCTAGACCTTCACTATTATTACTTAATTGTAGTGATTGTCCTCGTCAGTTGGGTGCTGATGGCCTACACCAGGGGTGGCCAACCAGTCAGAGACTAAGAGCCACAAAAAAATTACTGTGGTACCACAAAGAGCCACACCATATACCAGCGTTTCTCAACCTTTTTTTTCAGTCACGGCACCCTTCATGTGTTTATAGGTCTCACCCTCTGGCCTCTGAAGTTGCTAATGTCTTTATTATTTGGGCCTCACAGGGTTAAAAGTACCCCGTGAGACCCACGGTTGCAAAATTACAAAATCACTTTTAGCCATTTAAAAAAATAATGTTTATTTAAAAAATGTTAAAGGGGAACTATTTTACTATTTCTTTCACTATTTGGGCACTTTTACACAATTCCTGTGAGTCTATGGAACACCTAGGTTTTTTTCAAAAAAAATGCATTGTTTTGTATTTCTAATCAAGTACTAAAAACCGCATTTTTCTACCTCAAGATCTTAAGCCGTTTTGAGGCTGGGCTCCAACCACTGTGTGGCCTGGTGCCAACTGCCACATTATTATGCAGCTGAGAAATCTCTGACATCACAGATATGCACATTTTCAGATGACTCAGTTCAGTGAGGGTGAATATTGTGAGAGGAGAATTGGAAGAATTCGCCAATATGAGAATTAGAGACATATATCCTATTAATATAAGTCCACATAGCTAAGAAACAATGGTAAACACTGAAAAAAGCCATTTATAAGATAGTTCCCCTTTAAGCACATGTATAGTCAATTGGTCCTGTTGTTCAGCCTCACAATGCTATTTGATAGTAAATGTGTTTATATGTCCCACCCTCTGGCCTCTGAAGTTGCTAATTTCTTTTTAATTTGGGCCTCACAGGGTTAACCTCTTAAGCCCGAGATATACAGTAAAAGTGTATATTTTCAGCATTATGTTTGTTTACCAATTATTTTAACTGTTATTAGTGAAATATAAGATTATAGAAATCTCAGGGCATTGAGTCGGAAACCGGCGCATATTGACAGGAGGAAGTGGCACAGCCAAAAGTGAGTGTAGTCATTTGAAGGAAGAGACTCGGGGCTTTCAAATTTCGAAAAACTACCCTACCCAGCTCACACCAGCCCCTGTCAATCATCTGACTTCTGGATTTACTTTTTAATTTCTCTTATTTTTTGGGATTATCTCCCACAAACCTGAACGTTATTGCCATAAAACAGAACGCAGTTAGTTTCTCTACCTTTCTGTGAACGTCTTGCAAAAAACGGTGTTGCAATATGATGAAGAACGGTGGAGAAATTTACATTATAAAAAAGATGGCAGAATTCAGTACTGTATCTACAAAACCTTCTGTTTAATCATCTTCCCTTTATTCATTTGCTTAGATTTTTCAGGTCTGGTCAATTTTAGCATGGTGTTATTTACAGTCAAAGATAATTTTTTTTTTTTAAATAGAATTGATATTCTCCTTTGGTTCATTACAATTTACTCAAGCCTAGTAACAGACACACTATTTCTGACACTGATCCATATATGTCCCTAGATTCAGATACCAAGAACATGCAAATGGACCATTTAAAAAAAAATGTAAATGTTTATTCTACGTCCTTATAGAATGAGTGACATAAAAAAAAAAAAAGTAAAAAAAAAAAAAAAAAAAGTAAAAAAAAAATATTTTTTTTTAATTTTTTTTAATTTTTTTTTATGGATGGAAGAGCCGCACATTGACGGGCAAAGAGCCGCATGCGGCTCGCGAGCCGCGGGTTGGCCACCCCTGGCCTACACAGACTGATAGCTGCTTTAATTAGTTGGATGCTGATTGCCTGTGCTGATGACCTACACACAAATTTTTAATCATCAATATTGAATTTTCCTACCAGGACCTGTTGCTGAATCATTTACCACCTAGAGTAGAGTAACCCAGTCATTTGAAGATAACACATAAAAGTGCAAGAGATGGTGTCTTGTGATGTCTTAAAATCGTAAAAGTAAAACTCAAGTTACCCCCCCCCCCTGCTCCTATCACCTCTGTCACCCCACATTGCAGGTCTGGACAAAGCTTCAGTCAAAAGAATGTGTTTCATTTTAATCCCTGGATTATGATATAAACCATCTAGTGTTCACTGTGTTAGAGCCTTATTAACAGATTATTGGCCTCATACATCTCACATTTACTCACTTGAAGGGGAATGTACAGATATACCGGGACATTTCCACATTTAGCGTAACACTTTTTGTTTTAGTAAACAATAAATAATAATAATAAACTAGCTTTAAGCTCTCTTTATGCCTCCATTATCACTGTCATCTTGGTTGACAGAGTCGTCTGTGTTCTTCTTCTCCAGACTTGGTAGCTCAGCGAGGAGAGAAGCTGGAATTGCTGATTGACAAGACAGAAAACCTCGTTGACTCTGTGAGTTTAAAGGCCCACTAATGATCATCCGGTTGGGAAAGCTTTACTTACAATATTCTCACACTTCTGTTCTCGCAATAATCAGTTAATATAGACTAAGGCTGAGACCACTTATCGATAACTGTGAAATCGATAAGTGGCGTCACTTATCGATTTTTTTTGCATGTGTACATTTTTTTATAATAATAAAATAAAATAAATGTAAATACTTTTTTCTTAAATCTTTTTTTATTTATTATTTAACGTTAGTTTGTGTGTGTCACGTGCACTCACTGTAGTTTTTGCGATGCTGTAGTTGGCCCACAACAGCGAGTAGTATTCTTTTAAAATAATAATACAAAAATCTATTTATCAATAATTTTGTCCCGATTTATCGATTCTTCCAAATGGCATATCGTCTCAGTCTTAATATAGACTACCTGTTTTTGGTCTAGTCCTGTAAATAATCTAGTTGCACCCGGGACGTTAATCTATATAATATACTGTATATATATATTTTATATATACTGGTGTATATATAGTGTATACATATATTTATATTCACCATATATATATATTTATCCATATCTGCACATAATCCTTTTTACATACCTGTAGATACTATATCTATATCTGTACATCCCTTACCTACTCTTACTAGTTATACCGCTGACCAGTGACTTACTACCATAGTGTCTTTATACCTTTATCACTGTACATAATAATACTATAACACTGTACGTAGATCTGATTAGTACTATTACTCAGCACTACTCATTTATATAATTTATATCTAGTTTAATCACCTGTATTTTTATATTGCACTTTCCTGTTACATTAGTCTAACAACTCTGGTTAGATGCCAAACTTCTTTTCATTGTACTGTACTTGTGCTGTACGATGACAATACATTTGAATGCAATCTAATAACCCACGTATCAAATGTCCCCTTCCTCCCTCCTCCAGTCAGTCACCTTCAAGACCACCAGTCGTAACTTGGCCCGTGCCATGTGTATGAAGAACCTCAAGCTCACTGTCATCATAGTGATGGTGTGTCTGGTAAGTATCTTAGAAGCCGGTAGGAGAAGAGACAACATGCATTGACCTAGCCCCTGAAAACAGAGCAGTGCTTTGCAGGACGGACACTATATCAAAAGTTCACACCTCGTTTCTCACCTGTGTCGCCCCTCGCCCGCAACATCCAAATCGTTGCTCCGTGATCGCTCTAAACCTGTCTGGCTCGGGAATCTGAAAAAGTTTGTAGATGGCAGAATACCACCCATTATTTACAAATGCATCCTATTTGACACTCCATGTCTGTCACGCTTGCCAGTTGCCAGTACATGGAGTGCGACGTCACCAGCAAACTTGTTTCAGCCTAGCGTTGTGCGGTGAAAGCAGAGCAGCTGTATCACAAGAAATGCATAGGTGAGCCAGTTCAGTTTTTGGGGCCTTTGATAGTGTCCATCCAGATGTAAAAGTCCGATTTGTAGGGCATCAAAGACGGAACAAAAAACGTCTTACTGTCACGCACTCTTCCTAATATACTAACATACAACACTGTAGCACTCAAGTCTGAACACTTTGAACATTGTTACTCGGCTGATAGAGTTTTACCCTTCCTACTGACTTGTCGTACAAAACTTGTAAGTTGCTTTGGATAAAAGCGTCAGCTGAATTACTAAACGTAAATGTTACAGGACATAACACAATCACAAGTTTTTTTTAATCACTTTTTTTTATTTTCAATTTTCATTTGACAACATAATAATAATAATAATAATAACAACAATAACAATAACAATAACAATAATAATAATAATAATAATAATAATAATAATAATAATAATAATAATAATAATAATGACAATGACAATGACAATGACAAGATAATAAGAAATAATAAATACAGACCAAAACTTAACTAATAAATACAAGATACCAAGTAAAAAATAAAAACAACACAAAAGACAATAGACATTAGACAATAGACCCCCGGATCCCCCAGGACCAACACCCCACCCCGCCGCTACATTGTGCCCTTGACCACCTCGGCCACCGCAGTCCACAATTAATTCAATACCTGCCTGTCCCACCCCAACCACACGAGCAGTCGAGATCTCCAAATAAATAACATCCAGCAATGTCAGGGACCAGTTAATTACTGTGAGTTTCTCAGGTTCTTTCCATCTCATAGCGATGCTGTAACACCTGCCAGAATAATTATTTTCTGTTGTCTGGATGTTGTTGGTAGTAAAGATATATCGTTTAGAAGTAATGTTGTTGCCGTGAGTAGGGATGCCCCCCGGACCCCGGTTCTAAACGGGAACCGGTACTAAATTAGAAAAAAACGGAGTATTTATAAGCTCCGACGTTATCGGTACTGCTATCGATACTATAGAAATTATTATTACTATGAGTTTTTTATTTTTTTCGAGGAATTTAAACGTTGCAAACTATCTCTCCCCTCTCTGTCTCTGCACGAGAAGCGAGCCGCAGCGAGCCATTATTACACACACTCATCGTGAGCCGCTCACACTCACACATACACATACGGGTACTTAAGGGAGGTGCCAGTCAGTGGCTCCGTGCTGCTGAAGCGCAGCACACAGACCGAGCTCTGCGCTCGTCATGGCGGAGAGAGCAAATCGCTCGAAAGTCTGGGTACAATTTACGAAAGTCGACTGCACGTTGCCACAAGTGCAATAAAACATTTGCCAGTAAGGGTGGCAATACAAGCAATTTGTCAAAACATCTGTTGTCAAAACATAACATTAGTCTGCAGAAATGCGCTGTTTTTGACTGCTTTGCTCGCAGTGTTCCATCTGCATCCACGTCCACTGCAGGTAAGCCAAGATACGGAGTTAGCTAGGCTAATAACGAATTATTATGAATAGTGTAGTGCCGGAGGAAAAAGGAATAATCGTAGGCAACGTAATGCTTGTTTAATACACAAGACAACTTCAGTCAATACAGAACAAGAGCACATGTATATCGCCAGAACAGTAAAGATCACAACAGCAAGTGCAACCGCAATAACTGTCCCCTCTGGCCGCGGTGCCAGATCAGTAGTTCCCTCCCACTACACAACACAGTAAGAGGAGAACACGAACCATAATGTAGTCACTACAATAGGCTAATAAATAAAATATAATTGCTTAGCTAATTGTTTAGTTACAAATATATTAGAAAGATGAAAGATCTTCAAGCTGAGGCTGCAGCCACCATGTCCCAGCCTACCCCTCCTCCCTCTACCACCACCGGTCCCAGCAAGCCCAAAGTCCCTTCACCCTAGCAGCTAGAGGAAGGATGACAGAGTGTCACAGCCTCTACTAATAACATGGAGTATTGAACCGTTTTTAACAGCTGGGTATTGGGTGGGACATTCTGATTTAAGAACTTCTAAATAAAATAGAAAGTCCCAAAATAGTTAATTTATCTGACTGCTTGTATTAATTGATAAAAAAGTAGCCATGTTGTGCAGTAATATAGTTATATAAAAGAATAATAAAGCAATGTCGATTCTGTAATCTTTTATTTTGTTTTGCAAAATAAAAAAGAACCGATAAGAGTATCGATAAGGTACCGAACCGTTAAGCAGTATCGATAAGTGTAGTAGTATCGATAAAATCCTAACGATACCCAACCCTAGCCGTGAGTGGAATTGATATATTACAGATGCTTGAGAGTTTAGTTGCTATAGATTTCCAAAAATGGGCTACCAGACCATATGCATATACGTGCCGGTGGCTCTTAACACATTCCCGGCCATTCACGTATATATGTGATTGGGAGCCAGCGCTTGGCGGCCAATCACATATATATACGTTTTTAATTTGTTTTTTCTTTTATTCGATTTTAATATCCTATTCAATGTCACAGAGCTGTATTTTGGCTGGAAAAGTCATATTGGGACTCGGAAAGTGCAGTACCGGCCAGATCCTGGTATTGGCGCTGTCTCGAGAATGCAGTTTCCCCTGTTGCACACTTGGTGTCACATTTTTTTCGCTCCGGGCGGACTTTTTCTGTTAGTCTGAAGTAGGCTTGGGCGGTATAATTTTTTTCATACCGTCATACCTTGAGCCGTTAAACCCCTGTAGTGAATCACCAAGCCAATACGCACACACAGTCGAACTGGAATGGTTTACCAAACATACACTCCCGGCATTCATAACTCGTACGTTCATCTTCCATACGCTTAACCATAACATAACTTACTTACCGGTACCCAAACAACGCGTCCCAGAGTCCACATTCATGCACGAATCCATTTCAAAATGTTAGAAAAACGCTCCGTTTCCCGATTCCTCAATCCAATGTCTGGAAGTGGACCCATGGTCCATCCATTCGACCTTAACACTTTAACTGCCGGGAAACGCTTTACAGCGTCATTCCCGGCCATGCTCAAGTTGCCGAAGGACGCTTTACAGCGTCTTTAATATCAATATTTCAAAAATCTGTGATCGGATTCATATTTCCCCTCCGCTGGCCTGAGATCCACCAGGAGGACCCACTGAGCTCTCTGGCGGTTCAGGAGCGCCATCTGGTGGCCGATCGGTGCAATCGCCAAACAGGAAGTGCTATGGAGGTTGTGCTGGTCGGCCATATTACTTCCGGGCACTCGGTTTGGCTGCCGGCACTCTGGCTCGTCACAATATAATAGCGATCCATTGCCAATAACTCGATAAACAACATGATTTGGACGTATATAGTATTATACAAGCTGGAAATGGTTCATCAGGATAAACATCCCATAATCGAAAACGGTCTACACCACGCTGATCGTCCAACGGCGCGAGGAAGATCCGGTGAGATTCAGCGTTATTCTTGAACGTGTTCCATATAAACTGTTATGATGAACATATGACCCACACTAGATGAATGATATAACGCTGCCCACGGAATTATAAACGATCCCCCGCCCATCCGGTCATCATCAGATCATACGTAGATCATTCTAGAAGTACGTCCAATTGAAATTTTTTATATCGCCCCGATTGCCATCAAACTGTATTTCATCATCAATATAATGCATTTGGGGCTATAGATCACGTTCTGGAGAAAGCTGCCGAAAGAGATGAAAACATACTTATACATTAGACCATACTTTACTATGAATATGTGAATGAAAAAGTTTAACGTTGCTACACAATGAACAATACATATAGGACTTTGAATGGGCCCTAATAATGGCAATGTAGCAATAGAATTTAAAAAGTTATAGCCATGCAAAGAAGGGGTACTTAATATCCATAGACAAATAGAGCTGGCAACCCATGGTATAGCATGAATTTAACCTCCGGCACCCATAGTGTTAACACATTCTGTGCTACGCAGTTTGCCCATCTTATACCACTCTCTGCCAGTGCTGTAAGCCTATGGATTCGCTCACCTTCTTTGCAGGGCTATAACCTTTTAAATATTATAGCTATATCGACATTACTATGGCCCATTCAACATCGGGTATCTATCGTTCCGGATGTGGGAACGTTATATTTTTCCATTCATACATTGTCGTGTTAGTACCGTTGTGAATATAAGGGCGCTTTCACATATATTTTTGGTGGACTCGGTGCGGACTCTGTGCGGTTCCGGGGGTGAAGTTGCAACATTGTTGCATTCTTCATTTGGTTCGTCTGCATTCACATTGCAATTTGTCAAGTGCACCAAACTTTCTGAACAATGCCACACGGTCGAAAAGGGCGCCCGTCTATTGGACACAATAGCGAGTGGAAATGTGTGTGTGTGTGTTTGCGAGCACTAACGTGTGTGTGCACGTGTGTGTGTGACTGCGAGCCCCCGCGTCCCGCATATTGAGAGGATGTCCTTCTTTTCGAAGCAAAAAAAAAACATGGGTCTAAAAGCCCCTCCCTACAGTAAACGTAGCAACCCGCCTCTTGTCCACACACATTGCTCTGCTCGTGACGCTACCTCATATCTGATTGGTTAGGTAGTAATTTAGCGCTCTGCTCGTGAGAGGTGACTCACTTCCTATATTTGGTCCGCGTTTGGTCCGATGAAGCGAACCGAGACCTACGTTTTCAGGTGGACCAGAGTTTGCGTGTTTGGTCCGCACCAGAGTTTGACTGAGCATTCACACCACCCAAAAAAAAGCGGACTATCCGAGAAAACAATCCGGAGGTTCCCGGTTCGATTCCCGCTCCTCCCGGGCAGCGTGTCGATGTGTCCTTGAGCAAGACACTTAACCCCTAATTGCTCCCGATGAGCAGGTTGGCACCTTGCATGGTTGCCTCCCCGTCGGTGTGTGAATGTGTGAGTGAATGGGTAAAAATGTGAGTAACAAATTGTAAAGCGCTTTGGATAAAAGCACTATATAAAAAAGCAGCCATTTACCATTACCTTTTTTGTCAGTTTCCATACACATTAGTAATTTCTTAACACATCCAGCGGCAAAAACGCTGTACAGCGGTATTGTCCGCCATGCGTTGACCGCCAACATCGCTGTGGGCAACGTTATATCATTCATCTAGTGTGAGTGATATGATCATCGGAGCAGTTTATATGGAACACGTTAAAAAAAAACGCTGAATCTTACCGTAGCTTCCTCATAGCGTTGGGCGATGAGCGTGGAGCAGAGATATTCCTATTATGGGATGTAGAAATACCCGATCCATTTCCAGGTTGTATAATAGTATATACGTCCAAATCATGTTGTTTATCGAGTTATTTGCAACCGATCGACATCCATTGTGTCAAGATGGAGTCCTGCTAATGATAGCGAGTGCCCGGACGAAATATGGGTGAGCACCACTTCATCCGCATCACTTCCTGTTTGGGGCGAGCGGCCGATCGGCCACCAGATGGCGCTCTTGAGCCGTTGGAGAATTGAGAGGGGCTCACCAGTACATATAATGTCTCCGGGGGAGAAATATGATTTCGATCACAGATTTTTGAAATATTGATATCAAAGACGCTGTCCAGCGTCTTCGGCAGAATAAGCATGGCGGGGAAAGACGCTGAACAGCGTCTCCGGCGATTAAAGTGTTAAGATTTTATGTAAATTATTGTAAAAAATAACATTGTATTACAGTTAGTTCGCAAAGTCCAATCCTTCACCTTTTTATGTCTATTTTAACACATTCAGCTCAGCTCCAGTTAGAGCTGTCCCAAGCCTGTTTTTGGGATTCGAACATTCGCCAGGGTTTTTCAAACGGATGTTCAAACCATCGTTTTTAATCATGCAAACAATTTGCTCCTAAATAGGGAGGTGTAGTCTGACGTCACTTTGGACCGCCTGCGAGGTCCACCCGTATAGGGATTTATCTTTGGGAAAATGGATTATCGGCTACAATTCTACCTCATGAACATTTGGAAAGCTTTCCATTTTTGCACAAAATTAGTTCCCTTCTATCACTAACATTATTTGTTAAGCATTTTTGGTTGAAATAAAATTCAGCGTTTTATTTTTTGTACAATTAATTGCGAATATTTTCATGTTGAGCTATAGATTGTGGATGAATAAGCACAGAAAGGTACACCATGCAAATGTTGATGCTTTATTTGTTTTAAACTAGACGATTTAGAAATGGGCAATGGGCAAATACATTGTGTTTTCAAGATGATGGACCGGCCGGAAACAGCAATCATGTAACCACTACACCTCCCTATAGACCAGGAAGTAACCACTACACCTCCCTATAGACCAGGAAGTAACCACTACACCTCCCTATACTAATAGTCTTTCGGGGTATTTTATTTTGAAAAATGGCCACTTCCGCCCGCGCCTCAACCCAGCGTAAGCGTACTGTTGAGTCTTGACTAGCAAATTTTAAGCACATAGCGCACATTGCTGCGGTTGAGTAGTAGATGTACCTACTTACTGGTCACGGAAGGCTTGAATAACGTTTGAATGATAATCCATTTGTTGAAACAGCTTTGTTGGCCGACGGCTCCTTCTATCTTAACGTTAGCTAAAGCTAAAGGGCTGCGGTCTAACGTTACATAGCTTAATTAACGTGTATAACATACCTGTGTAACGTTAAGCAGCTTGTGTTCCGCTGGGAAAGCATCACTGCATACACTTTGTTTAATCCAAACGTCCATTCGGAAACGTTGTATTATGAAACCAGTATGAGATGCTGTTGACGCTGTCGGAAAGTTGATGCTCACATGGCTTTTTTGTTTATCCCGTCATTCAGTGAATAATAATGGCAGGGTGATGATCAGAGCCAGATCGGGGCTGGTCTTTGCATAATGCACGTGTTATAGCCAATCAAAGGCAGAGTTTTTTTTTTAGAACGCACATGGCCACGGGGGGGAAAAACGATACACACACACATACACACAGACAGACAGACCTGCTGGGAGCACCAATGCGACAAGGGAAAACATCCAGTCGCACGCCACTGAGATTTGGTCGCAAAATGCTGTACATTGTGGGTGGCTCTGAAAGAGCCTTTAGAGTAGGACAGGACAGCACAGGACCTCTACATTACGCCACGTTTGAATCACGTGGGAATAGGGCTGGGCGATATGGCCAAAAATGTTATCACGATAACGATATGATAATGTTATCATATCACTCGATAATTTTTTTTTTTTTTTTTTTACAACATATGTATGCTTATTTTGCAGCAATTCTTTGTCGTTGCCGCCATCTTTAGTGTTACAGCCCCTCACACTCCAGTTCTCAGGCTGCAGCTGGTTTGAAAGCTAAAGTAAACGGGCTTCTCTGCTGGTTGTGGCTCCAGGGGAGTTGAATAGTTCTGGCTCTGATAGTTTCTTTTCTATCTGTTGGTGCTTTTTTGGTGGACAACCCACCGCACATGTGCACCGTGACTTGCGAGTCGCGACTGGAGACTAGCTCTGCTAGCACACATAGCCTACTGTGTACAGAAAGCAAACTAAATACAAATTAGAAAGCAAACTAAATAAATGGACAAGAGAAAAAGAAACCTCAATTTGGTCAGTATTGTCATTTGGACAAGCAAAGCCATTACTTTAAGATGCAGGCAAGAAAGACAAGTCTGTCCACTGTCTCTGGTTTTAAAACTGCCCTGTTGCAAAAAGATATATAAAAATGATTGATATTTCTTTTTATTATCGATCGATATAGATTATTAAAATATATCGCGATAATTATCGTTATCGTTTTATCGCCCAGGCCTACATGGGATATGATTGGTCCATATCTTAGCTGGCATTTTGATATAGGAATAGTGGAGTATACTACATCCTGTAGTCTTTGTGGTGAGACCGCTGCTGCTTCTAAGGAGCGCCATGACACCGCAATTACAGGGTCCAGCCAGTTTATCAGGGGCCTCAGCGAGGACCAGAAATATAACTTAAAACCGGGGATTGCAAAGTCCCCATCCTGTTTCCTACGTTGAGTGGTAGTTATTTTGATTCTTGGGCGTTTATTATTCCAAATTAATTTGGCTATCATAGTTTGAGTAACACAATCACAAGTTTAAAAAAAACTCATTGAGAGAAAAAAGCCCAGAGTGAGATCCACAGGTATGACTGTCTACTGAATTTGTCTATTCACACACATACACACACACACACACACACACACACACACACACACACACACACACACACACACACACACACACACACACACACACACACACACACACACACACACACACACACACACACACACACACACACACACACACACACACACACACACACACACACACACACACACACACACACACACACACACACACACACACACTTTAGGGGCAGTTGAAAGGAAGTGTGTCATCTTTAGTATGTGTTATGACCTCCGCTCTGTCTCTGCTCTCTTCAGGTTGTCCTCTACATCATTGTGTCTGCTGCCTGCGGAGGCCTCAGCTGGCCCAGCTGTGTCAAAAAGTGAGAGAGCGGAAGAGAGAGAAAAAGACAGAGGGAGATAAAGGAAAAGAGGAAGAGAGGGAGAAGCTCTCGTTTAGCTCCCACTTCTACCCAAAGTTGCCAGTGGACACAAAGGGAAACGCCACTCTCCTTCCTGTATCGAATCGGTTTCCTCCAGCGTCAACATCTGGGGAGCGCTCGTTCTCCACCACCTCTTCCCCCACCACCTCCTCCTATCTCTTGTTCCCCTCCTGGGCAGCGTGGACATTGACAGGGAGTCTTCCATTCCCCACACGTAACGGACTGCAGCCGTCTTTGATGGATGCCTGTCCGGAACATTCTTCTTGTCTTATGCTAGTGCGGTAACGCTCATCTTGTCTCATGCACTCATTAGGCCTAATCTTGTAAACCTGTGACAATAACTTTGACCCCCATCCATGTGGGTGATTCAAGCTGATAACCGGAGAAAACCACTCGGATATTACAGATTTTAACTTGTTAATTGTCTTGCTTTTCCTTATTAAGAGAATGGATAATCTTTAAGAAAGATGTATAGCACATGCAAGCTTCTAGATAAGAGTAATTTTAGTTACTCTGTCGCAGACATCTTAGTAGGAAAACAACAGGAAACAGTTATTTGTAATAAGTAACAGGTGATTGTCATCAAATGACGACGTGACCAATGAGCTTTTGGCATTGTGCCATATTGGTAGGCATGACGCGTCATAAGAATACTACAGTACAGTATCTTGATGAAGATTTAATTCTAACTTGATGATGATTCATCTAACAAAACGTGATGCAGTGTGTGTCTGTTTCCTCCCCACGGTATGCATCTTCTGTTTCTAAAGAGGTACCACAAGAATCAAATGAGATGCCCGCTTTTGCTCGAAGACACTGATATCCTTGTATGTTTTGCTATCATCGAACAGTTACAAATGTCTTCTTCGATGAAATGTAACAAGAAAAGAAATACTGTACAAAACTATTTGATTATACAAATCAGTATATTTGGTTATCCATGGAAATGTAATAGTTATCAAATTGAGGCAGTTTTTTTGCAAATATCTTGCTCTTTCCCAACAAATTACCATAAGAGTACGTTTCCCTCAAAGAGGTTAGGCTCATTAGAGAGCCTATCTCAGATTCCGCCCTCTTTTCTCTATCTTCCTATCATGACTTGCTGTCCGAGGAAAGCGACAGCCGTGATTGGAGGATAAAAAAACGAGGCCGTCGTTTGAGATGCTTGGCGTGTCTGTGTGTCTTTTTTATTTTTTTGTTATCACAGTGCACTTTTCACATTGTACAGTATGTTTGCTTCCTGCCATCATATGGTTTATAATCATATAATTATTTAATTATTGTACATCCAGATTTGAAATAATAAAATATTATAGTATTAATGTTGCTTTGATCTCTACAGGGGAAGAACACCGATCCTGTTGTAATGCTAGACAGTCTACTAGAGATAAATATATTTTGGGCAGATTAACTTCTTGTCCTTGCCATGGTTAAGTTGACGATGAAAACAGTTGACTTTAAGATGTGTCTTGTTGGAGTTATTATGAATGTGAACAGTCCCTAATCTTATCTACCCATGCCTCTTGCTACTGTTGGACCCAGCAAGTATATTGAGACTGGGATTTTAGCACACGAGAAATACTTCCAACATTCACACTGGCTGGGTGTTTCTTACAGAAAACATTAAGGGTTTTGAAAATTGTCTTGTAAATCTTGTAGACCGATACCTATGAAAACCTGGTGAGTTTGAAATACTGTGTAGAATGTTTGGCTACAGTATGTAAAAATCCACTTGTTTTATGCTTACACGTGGAATTATTCGTTACATAAGACATGGGGCCCAGTCATGGAAGGTGTAATGTTAGTTTATGTACATAAAGTACTTGCTTACTAAAAGTCATGTTCAAGTCGATTTGTCAATCTAGGGGAATGATGCACTCTCATTTCTGGGTAGGTTTATTGTGAGCATTTTATGGGATACTACATACTCCCCCCCCCCCCCCCCCCACATTATCTGTAAGAACATCACAATCATCTCACAAAACGTGACTGTCTTTCATCAAGTTCTGCTAACAGTAGTACGGCAAAGTTAGTTTCTGATGTTAAATTAAATGCCCACTATATAACAACGGGTGTCCTTGAATTGTGACGTTTTATTTACACAGGTGTTCCACAAGGAAGCATACTAGGACCGCTACTATTCCTAATTTATGCAAATGACATGTCGTCAGCTTGTGACTGCAACTTGTTCCTGTTTGCGGACGACTCAGCCCTGCTGGTCTCTGACAAGAACAAGTTACAGGTTGAAAAAGCCCTCAGCTCGGAACTAGGCAAAATCTGCATATGGCTCGCCGACAACAAACTATCATTACACATGGGCAAAACAGAGTCCATACTCTTCGGTTAAAATAACAAACTCGGCAAGACAGACGGCTTCTCAGTTACAGTGGGTGACAATATTGTCACAAGGAAAGATGAAATTACCTACCTAGGTTCCATCCTAGAGGCTAATCTTTCCTGTGACAAAATGGCATCCAATGTAATAAAAAAAGTCAACCAACGAACTCGATTCTTGTACCGGATCTCCTCTCTGGTAAACAAGAATACCCTGAAGACTCTGGCAGGAGCACTCATTCAGGGGTACTACGACTATGCTTGCACCTCATGGTACCAAAGCACCTCAAAGGCACTAAAAAACAAATTACAAACATCTCAAAACAAGCTAGTCAGACTACTGCTTGACCTGACTCCTAGAACCCACCTCACCCGGCCCACTTTGACAACCTAGGATGGCTTAGAGTAGACGACAGAGTACAGCAACTTGCAATGGGCCTGGTCTACGCGACCAAGGTACCCATGTACATGTCAAAATACTTCCCAAAGGTCAGTGAATACCACGATCACAACACCAGAGGGAGCTCCACAAATCATGTTAAACCCAGATTCGGCTCAAACAAGGGACTAAACACGTTTCGCAATTATGCCACATCAATGTGGAACGCCCTACCCAAAGCTGTAAAGGAATGTGAATCACTACCCACCTTCAAAAACACTCTCAAAGAACACCTACGGGAGACTGCAATTCGAAACTGGCCCCTACAAATGTCTTAACCCAGTTGTACAGTAAATTACCAAGTATGGCTTTGTCAGTATTCCAATGTACAGTGTCGTCCCCCCCTACCCCAACGCCCCCCCCCCCCCCCTCCAATGTACAGCCCCCACCCACCAACCCCACCCCACCCACCCAACCTCCTCCAATGTACAGTTTCTACGTCAAATGTATATACACTCTTTTTCTGGACACTTTTTGTATCACAAACAGTACTGTATTTGCAAATCTGATATGTCATAAATGTATAGATGTAGCAGTACTGTCTATCTGTATGTCATGTATGTATGTCATATATGTTATGATGAATTGAAAATGGGGGACCCTGATGTAAACAAGACGAAAGTCTTTCTCTGGTCTGCATCCCCTTAACAATTGTATGTATTGAGCTGTACTGTACTGTACCCATTCTGCAATCTGTTAATAAACTTTTCAATCAATCAATCAACAGCGCGGTCAAAATGAGCAAATCCTATTATTGACGAATCTCAAACTCCGCCCTCGTTTCGAGAAAAGCAATAGTCGTGATTGGAGGATCCAGAAAAGAGGGCGGACGTTGAGATTGTCAATATAACCAGGACCAGCTGAGAGTAAATGAGCACGCTCGCAATTCTGCAATTCAAGGACACAAGGTAAATCGGGTGTCCGTTATTATTATAGTGGATCATAAACAAACCTGTCCAGACTACTGTTAGCAGAACTTGCTGGAATATGAAAAGTTAATTTCACGTTGGTTACATTTGACATCACTGTTCTGTTCTTGTTGACAATGTGTGACTTTATTTGAACGTGTAAACCACTTTATATTAGAGAGGTCAAACGTTCTTCTGCCGTCACCGAAAAATAACATGTTTAATCGGCGGTAGAGCCAATATTGCACATTCCACCTCCGTGAGATGGCCTACAACATTGTAGTCGAGACTTGAGGTAACATTTTGATCAAACACTCATTTAATGAAGAACGCAGGCAAACAGGCATTTCTGAGTCCAATGATCAACCGACAAACACCGTGTGCGCACAGGGGCTAGTGGCTACAACTTCAGTGTTTGTTTGTTCTACCAGTTGAAAGTATCGTCTGTGACTTTGGCTTTTTGTGAGGGAAGTGGTCCGAACATGTAAGGAGCCGAAACTGCGTTCTGAAGAGCATTGTGGGCGGAACACCATTGATTGGATTACATTAATACCTCACTAACACCCTTCTTGTTGAGATTGTAGTGTAGAGAGGCTACTTATTGCCATAATGGCTTTATTTAAATTTGTTGCCCACCTTATATTTTTTTGATGGGCACAAACATCTTAATCTTCATGTTTCAGTTCTGTTTCGTAACTTTAGGTCGTTTTGGGAACACCTGTGTGGCTGGCCTACAAACTCAAAATGAGCTAATCTCATGATTGACCATGAAGAACATTTTTATTTATTTTGAATTAAGGGTATGAATGTTTTATAAACATTCATATAGTTTGATTGAACACTTTATTAACAGATTGCAGAATGGGTACAATGCAGTACGGCTCAATACACACAATTGTTAAGGGAATGCAGACCAGAGAAAGACGTTTGTCTTGTTTACATCAGGGTCTCCCATTTTCATTTCATATTGAATGAATGAATGGTGGGTGGGGACTGTACATTGGAGGTGGTTGGGTGGGGGGGGTGGGTGGGGGACACTGTACAACTGTACAAACAACACTGTACATTGGATTATTGACAAGACCATACTTGGTAATTTACTGTACATTGGAGGGGGTTGTGTTCGGACATTTACAGGGGCCAGTTTCGAGTTGCAGTCTCCCTTAGGTGTTTTTTGAGTGTTTTTGAAAGTGGGTAGTGATTCACATTCCTTTACAGCTTTGGGTAGGGCGTTCCACATTGATGTGGCATAATTGCGAAACGTGTTTAGTCCCTTGTTTGAGCCGAATCTGGGTTTAACATGATTTGTGGAGCTCCCTCTGGTGTTGTGATCGTGGTATTCACTGACCTTTGGGAAGTATTTAGTCATGTACATGGGTACCTTGGTCGTGTAGTGTATCTTGTAGACCAGGCCCATTGCAAGTTGCTGTACTCTGTCGTCTACTCTAAGCCATCCTAGGTTGTCAAAGTGGGCAGGGGTGAGGTGGGTTCTAGGAGTAAGGTCAAGCAGTAGTCTGACCAGTTTGTTTTGAGATGTTTGTAATTTTGTTTTTAGCGCCTTTGAGGTGCTTTGGTACCATGAGGTGCAAGCATAGTCGTAGTACCCTATGCTCAAGGGTGCAAGACATGCTCAACATGCATGACATTTATGGCATAGGGACATATATATAGGTATTTAGTACTGATACATTTGTGACATATACGGTATTCAAATATACAGTACTGTTACTCATAGATCCTGACAGAGTATATACATATGATGGGGAGGGGACTGTTAGGAGGGGGTGGGTGGGTGGGAGAGAAATATACATATACGGCGGGGAGGAGACTGTCTATTAGGAGGGGGTGGGGGGTTTGGACATTTACGGTGGCCAGTTTCGAATTGCAGCCTCCCGTAGGTGCTCTTTTAGAGCGGTTTTGAATATGGGTAGGGATTCACATAATCACATTACTTTACAGCTTTGGGTAGAGCGTTCCACATTGATGTGGCATAATTGCGAAACGTGTTTAGTCCCTTGTTTGAGCCGAATCTGGGTTTAACATGATTTTTTGAGCTTCCTCTGGTGTCGTGGTATTCACTGACCTTTGGGAAGTATTTTGACATGGGTACCTTAGTAGTCGTATAGTTTATCTTGTAGACCACCAGGCCCATTGCAAGTTGCTGTACTCTGTCGTCAACTCTAAGCCATCCTAGGTTGTCAAAGTGTGCAGGGGTGAGGTGGGTTCTAGGGGTAAGGTCAAGTAGTAGTCTGACTAGTTTGTTTTGTGATGTTTGTAATCTTGTTTGATAATTTATGACAATGACATACGCAACATACAGATGTATATCTTGACATTTCTGACATGCATGATATACAGGTATACAGTACTGTTACATTTGTGACATACAAGATATGCAAATACAGTTCCTAACAGAAAATCCTAACAGAAAATATATACACGAGGGGTGTTGTGTTATAATGACGCTAACTGCTAGCCAATGTTACTGTAACGGAAGGTTCTGAGTTTGCCAAACTGTAACGTTAACGATAACATAATAAACGCCACTTGAGACGTGATGTGTTGAACAACTTTGATATTTTTTTCAAGTGTAAGTGAGCCATCTAGTGGTTACATCAAATCAAATTTATTTGCAAGGCCCAACAACACATGTTGATGTCCCCATGGGCCGACGTCTTCTTTAAACAAGTTAAGAAGAAACATAACAATAAATCAAGAACACCATAAGGTCCAACAAATTTTAAATAAATGCTAAATGAATGAATGCAAACACTCTCAGACATACCCCACGCGAAGGTAAGGAAAAACTCACTAAAACCTAACAATGGGAAAAAAATGCACCACAGGCAGTGTGGAGGAGAGAAACCTTAGAAGGGCCATTCAAGGGGGATCTCCCTTCTTAGATGTCGGTGATAGTAGTGTTGCAGACTGACAGTTGGTAAGCATGCACTCATGTGTGTAGTGAAACACAGATGAGTGCATGCAATAGCAACTGAACATTTTGAAAGATTAAAGATAGAGCTGATAGCGGATCTATTTGAGGCACAGGGGTGGCGCAAAGAGATCTTAATCACGGGACGTTCAACTCTCCGGTCATCATTGTTTCTTTATTGAACAATCTTATCACACTTTTTACTGTCCATTCTATCTTATTATTTTTAGCCTATTTTAAACTGAATCAAACCGCACTTTTTTACTCTTATCTAATCTATTCTATTTTATTATTTGTATTGCTGAAGAACTGTGATTTGCCTAACCTTGCTACCTCTCTATCTCTTTGTATTTAAATTTAAAAAAATTTATGCTCGCTTATGCCTGTATTTTTTTACTGTTGTGAAGCACTTTGAACTGCAACCTCTGTATGAAAAGTGCTATACAAATAAAGTTATTATTATTATCGCTCCGAGACAGCCGGAGACAGGGAGATAGGGGGCGGCGCAGAGAGGGTCGCAAGTCGCAACCTCCCCGACATCATCGCGGGACGTCCAGCACTCCGGTCATTACGAGACAGCCGGAGACAGCTTGCATTGAAGTTGATCTAGGCACGAGATTTAGCTCTGGTGTTGGTGCGCTATTGTTAAAGTTAAAGGAAAACTCCAACATTTTGGGAAATTAGCTTATTTGCCATCTACCCTGGAGTTGGACAAGAAGATGCATACCTTTTTTCTTCTCTGTGCATGCAGTAGGAAGACGCACACCGTTAGCCTAGCTTAGCGTCAGTCACTGGAAGTAGGTTCCTCCATTAGCCTAGTTCCCAACGTCTTCCTACTCCTACTGCATGCACAGAGAAGAAAAAGGTATGCATGCATCTTAGGGCTGGGCGATATGGAAAAAAATCATATCGCGATAACGATATGATAATTTTATTTTATTTCTCGATATCGATAATTATCGAATTGTTATAAGTATAATTTTTTTTTAAAAAAAAACATGTTTTTTTTTTTTTAACAACAGATGTATGTTTATTTTGCAGCAATTCTTTGTCATTGCCGCCATCTTTAGTGTTACATCCCCTCACACTCCAGTTCTCAGGCTGCAGCTGGTTTAAAAGCTAAAGTAAACCGGCTTCTCTGCTGGCTGTGGCTCCAGAGGAGTTGAACAGTTCTGGCTCTGCTAGTTTATTTTCGATCTTTTGGCGCTTTTTTGGTGGACAAACCACCGCACATGTGCACTGTGACTCGTGACTGGAGTCTAGTTCTGCTAGCACACATAGCCTACTGTGTACAGACGGTTTCAAAATGTATTTTAAATTAGAAAGCAAACAAAATAAATGGACAAGAGAAAAAGAAATCTGAATTTGGTCAGTATTGTCATTTGGACAAGCAAAGCCATTACTTTAAGTTGCAGGCAAGAAAGACAAGTCTGTCCACTGTCTCTGGTTTTAAAACTGCCCTGTTGCAGGTAAAAAAAAAAAAAAAAAAAAAATGTTTTTTTTTTTTTTTCGATATTCGATATCGATTATTAAAATATATCGCGATATTTATCGTTATCGTTATATCGCCCAGCCCTAATGCATCTTGTCTAACTCCAGGGTAGATGGCAAATAAGCTAATTTCCCAAAATGTTGGAGTTTTCCTTTAAATACATGTGACTAATGCCAATTACTACAAAATGTATAACAATTATTGTTGTTCCTCAACCCCACCACCACCATTTTTGGATTTGTAGTGAGAGTAGCTTGTTTTATTTACTGTGTGCAGTTGAGCCCTCTCTCTACTACATGTTTACTTCTCTGGTCTATATATACAGCCATGGCAGAGGCAGCAGTATGCTGTGTGTCAATCAGACCCAGGGGGCAATTTTGTGAACAGGAAATAGCCTAGAGAGTATGTATGGAGAGCTATGACCTCACCAGTAAGAGGATCCAAGTTACTACAAATACACACGGAGGTTCCATTCAGGCTATTTTCTATCTTTTAACCCTGTCTTGCTGTAAAACACTGCTCTTCTCAGGGTCAGGTGCTTTTGAGAATACATACTTTTCATGTTAATTAGTCTTGTGACAGTGCAATAAATTGATACGACCTGATCATTACTCTCGGGTCAGCTAATCTAATTCACTTAGGCCACGTTTGTCAGGCGGACATCCGGGCCCCATTAGCACAGCTGCTGACGCATCTAAAATATCTACTTCTCACAGACGGTGCAAGACAACAGCTCAGCAGGGATTGCTTCTTCCATTTCAATATCCACACAGCACTGTCTAGTATATCCACACAGCACTGTCTAGTATATCCACACAGCACTGTCTAGTATATCCACACAGCACTGTCTAGTATATCCACACAGCACTGTCTAGTACAGCGGTTCCCAAACTTTTTTGGCCGTGCACCCCCTATCACCTCCCGACCTAGCTGACGCACCCCCCAATGGGTTTCTGTTCGAAAAAATGTTTGCTGGTCTCCGTGCACAGATTTGATTTTTTATTTTATCTCTTCCCACGGCGACTATGGATAGGGAATTTCTTTATTTAATTAAAATGTTCACGACAACATGGATGCATGTACTCTGCCAGCATGTTTAATATCCATAATACTAAAGGTTTGACTACGATTTTTATGAAATTTTATTGTAAAAAAAAAAAAAAATTATTTACCATTAGCCTTTTCATGTCACGCACCACCTAGAGGGCGCTCGCGCACCACAGTTTGGGAACCACTAGTCTAGTATATCCACACAGCACTGCCTAGTATATACACACAGCACTGCCTAGTATATCCACACAGCACTGCCTAGTATATCCACACAGCACTGCCTAGTATATCCACACAGCACTGCCTAGTATATCCACACAGCACTGCCTAGTATATCCACACAGCACTGCCTATTAGTATATCCACACAGCACTGCCTAGTATATCCACACAGCACTGTCTAGTATATCCACACAGCAGCACTGTCTAGTATATCCACACAGCACTGTCTAGTATATCCACACAGCACTGTCTCTACTAGTATATCCACACAGCACTGTCTCTACTAGTATATCCACACAGCTCAGACTCGTGTCTCTACTATATTCCTGCAGCTCAGACTCGTGTCTCTACTATATTCCTGCAGCTCAGACTCATGTCTCTACTATATTCCTGCAGCCGAGACTTGCATCTCTAATACTCTCACTGAACTGAGAACAGCAGTCATGTTATCATTCGCTGTCTGCCACTGGCGCTGCTAACTAGGCTCAGTGGCGTGTTTGTTCTCCTCCTCTGATGTACACCATGGCATGCTGTGTAGAATCCCCTGGCCTGACCCGCTGCCCTGCTGTACTGTGGGCCAGCTCTGGCACCGGGCTCGGGTTTGGTGTCTCTGCCTATAACCCCTGTCTGGGTGACACTGGTCTCTCCAGTCACGCATGCGGGGGCAGGGCAGGCTCTGTGTGGTGCCTGGGGGGCTTTGGAGATGCACGAGTAGCATTGTCCCACGGATCTCACTCCTCCTTGTAAGGATGTTCTTCAGTGCATTACGTGCGCTGGAGCCATAAGGTATAACATGTCTACATTAGATAGTGAGATTCCATGTTAAATCAAAAGACTGACACAAGGGCGGTTATATGAAGTCTGAGCTGAATAGAGAGAAGCATGTTATAGTTTAACTTGTCAAGGCCAGTTCATGATTCTTGGCTCTTGAACTAATCTGACAGTTCTAGTTCTTGAACCAGGGTGAAGGAGGCAATTTCCACCCTACATTGTAAAGCGCTTTTGAGTGTCTGGAACAATTCAGGCTACACAACTGAACTACAGCATACAAGGGAACAATTCAGGCTGCACTGAGAATGAAACTCGTCCGTTTCATATTTCTATTCCGAGCCAAACTGCAAGGTCACATTGAGAACAGGGCGACGGTTGTGTGATTTGAGACGGCGAAGTATAGAAATTGCTTCAATTTCATTGGAATTCTGAGTATGAAATCTTTTTTTATATATAATTATGTGACTAGTGTTGCATACATTAGTACTCAATCCAAACGGTTTTGTCTGGTTTAGGCTACAGAAGCTATTCTAAGGCGTTTTACATGGCCCTGTAAAAACTTGACCTAAAGAAATACCTGTGATACACTATTCTATGTTTATTTATAATCTGGCAACCTGTTCTGTACAACTCATTGACCGCTTGTCCCCAAGTCAAGATTATAGTTGCCAGGGGTCAGGGTAAGGACCTTTTGGATTAAGCAGAAATAGCACTGGTCCTAGAACCCGGTTTCACACCTGTGGTGTAACAGTCTTTAATGGACGACTGTTTGCATATAGGGCCATGTCCTTCTCCTAACAATAACATAGTTTGTGTAACGCAAAAACTGAGTGGTTTATATGAAAGTGTTTTTCTAACCTTTTTGCTCTTTGGCAAAATCTCTGGAACAGTCACCAGTCGTGGGACTTAAGTGTGAGATACACCGTTTTATTGGTCAATAGACTACAGTCCAGCATGTTTCTATGCAGAGGTTGGTTGTTGGGTCTTGCCTCTTTTACACCAGTGTCACAATGCATTCTACGCACGAGGCCTCTCCTCATTCTGTTCCCCTTTTCCCACATGAAGAGCTGCCTGATCCATTCTCTCCATAAAAGAGACTTTGGCTGCTTAGCAACAGTGAATGCCGATTGGGCCCTGGCAGGCCTTGGCCACTCCCCTTGCAGTGGGAACCGACAGGGGATAAGGTAACATGTTGCCGTCCACCTACTGTAAACTTAAGGAGTGGACCGTCACACTGGGAGCAGAGCGCTGGACCCTGAGATGCCTGCAGTCGCTAGCACTGCAGACTTGTGTTGCTGAGAGTAGCTGACACTCAGGACTCGGTGCTGCTGCCCCGTCAGACTGAGCCACATTCCTGCAGCGGCGGGGGATAAAAACAGAATCTACCGCCTGCACAGAGGACACCCTCAGTTCGGCCTGGATGTTACTGATGCACAGTTGGCTCTGAACGCTGGGAGGGAAGGGAACGTGGGAGGGGGCGGGTGGGGTGGTTGTTGGTGTCTATCTGAAGCAGTCATCACACACACCAGTGCCTGCCAGCAAGCACAGGGCTGGTTGGCTGGATCTTACTGCCGTGTGTTGGAGGGAACTAATGGATTGTTTTTGACGGGAAAGTTGGATGAACCTGCAAGACCCGAGTGAGCTCTGGCTTGATACGGCACACCGGTAAGGCTAACTCCCTTTACACTGCAAAGTGCAAATAAATGAATGGAGGTATTTTGAAGTTGTTTGGCACAGCTTGTATCCGTGAGCTGGCATTGTTGAACAGCAGCTTACAATGCTGTGTAGACTTACCAGTATGTGTATTTTGTTTACACTTTTGTCATTCGGTTGTGCTTCTTTCTTGCCTCAAGCTGGATTGGTGCCTTGTTTTCTGTCTTATTTAGTGTCTCTTGTGTTTCCAGTAATGTAGTCGAGACATGGTTTATGTCTCTGCCCAGTAATGTAGTCGAGACATGGTTTATGTCTCTGCCCAGTAATGTAGTTGAGACATGGTTTATGTCTCTGCCCAGTAATGTAGTTGAGACATGGTTTATGTCTCTGCCCAGTAATGTAGTTGAGACATGGTTTATGTCTCTGCACTCCAAAAGAGAACAGATACCCAGCCCGGGTAGATTTCCAACCATCACGACTCTGAAATCATTAGTGTAGAATAGATATAAAGAACATTCTGTGCCCTTTTTGAGGGGTCCTTCGTGCCAACATCTATTCTACACAGATGTGCAACTATTCTTGATTATTCAACTTCAGTAATGCACAGCGTCGATGTGTGATACTTGTTCCTTTAAATGGCCGGTCAGAGCTGGATATGTCTGCAAATGACTAAGCATTGTGTTGGTTTCTAAGGAGACAGACAGAGAGAGAGAGGTGTGCTGCTGCTCAACATAGTATTCATCCACATTTGGACTATTAGACTCACTATCGTGTTGATGAAAATCGTATTACCCAATGATTATTACAGTATTGTCAAAGTAATGTTGAAAAATGCATCTTTACCAGCTTGTAATTCAGAATTTCATAGCATTGTTTTTTTCAGTGTTGGAGCAAAAATGCCACATTAGTGATTTCTTTGATTAGTTATTTCACAGGAATTCCACTTATTTTAATTGCAGCTACTCGTGCAGGTTTGAATGTGTCTCCCCACTGCGATCGTTTATATTTAATGTCACGTTGTGCGTCTCATCGGATGATTCATGAAACGAGATACTCTGCCTGCAAGGGAGTACGTCTGAAATGACACGGGCCTATATTTCCAATTGTAATTTGAGCCGCTTGGCCTCCTATCCTTTACATTACCTCATATTGCATGTCAGTGAGCCCCCTCCAACTCACTGTTATTAGCTTAATTATGGTGTGCTTTTAAGAACAAATCTAAATATTTGGGGCTGTTTGACGAATAACTCGCTGATTATGGGGATGTTGAAAACCCTGAACGTCGGATGAATCTGGATGCCGGTAGAACAACTTCCTGGTGGGATGGCGGATTTGATTACAATGTTTAGCACTTCGCTAATAGTTTTAGTTCCAACACAAAATGGGAGTGTCCCACTGTCCCAGTCGCCGTGCAGCTAGCTGTGGGGTTATCTGGCAGTCTAGCTCTACTGCCGGTGTCGTGGGGCCGCTGACTGACTTCTTAAATGGATACTGGGCCGTTCGTATCACCAAGGGTTTGGTTTCCAACACTGGTGGGGACACTTTAACCCTTCCACTACCACACAGAAGGTTCACCCTTTACTATCGCACTACAGACGGTTAACAGTCTGTAGTGTGATAGTAACCTTCTGTAGTGTGGCAGTGAAAGGGTTAACCTTTTTTTCCCCACTTTTTCTCTTTTTTTTTCAAATTTTCTCCCATCCCAATTACCCGCTGTGCCAATTCTCCCCTGTCTTCAATGTTGCTCACATATGCCCCCCACTGGCCGGTTGTAGGGAGGATAGAAGCCTTGCATCATGTGTCCCCTCCGATACACGAGGAGGCAGCCTGTCGCATCTTTTCACCTGCCAGCGCGGACTCTCATTGGCGAGGTGCAGGCTCACACTACCCCCGCCATTTCCTGTCTCTGCTGTGCAGGCGTCCCCAACCGACCTGTAGGAGTCGCTGTCCAGATTACCACCAATCGACTTCCACCCGCTAACTCTGCCAATTGAGTTAGTATGACGTTGGTGACGAGCGCAATGTCCACTGCGCCAGCCAGCCGCCAAAGGGTTAACCTTCTGTATTGTCGCAGTGAAAGGGTTAACAGTTTGGTAGTGTGGCAGTGAAATGGTTAAGCGGGGGATCTGGGTGTCCTCCCCCTGGAAATGTTGAGCGTCAAACACTCAATTTCCTCCTGCATTCTGGTGTACTTTTATGAGGCACGTCTGCAAGGTTGAGAGGGTATGGTCCTGTAGGGGTGTCAGAAATCGTTGGTTAATATATAGTTACAGGTAAGAAGGATATATAAATGTTTTTGACCCCCTTATTATAATTTCTTTACCTTTTTTTTGGGGAGGGGGTTGTCATTCATATTAGCTATATGTTTTGAGGGGGGAAGTGTACCTCTTCTCAATATTGAGGGGATGTCCCCTGCAACCCCCACCTAAATCTATGCCTATGTGAATCGAATCTGGACCATCAACTTTTTTAACCAAACGGGTGGTGAGAGAAAATGGTGGACACCCATACCATTTAGCTCCTGGGTAATGTTTAGGGATTGGTATCAAAAGAGGATTCCAGTTCAGCAGTGAAGCATGCACGACATAAGCCCAAGGTTAGGAAACCAGATTTGAAAAGGATTGAAACTTAAGGCCAACTCGCCTCATGGTGCAGCAGCATGACCTGAACTATTGGTTGCATTGGTGACAAGCGCAATCTCCGCTGCACCACCCAGCCGCCAAGCTAAATGTAAATCTTAACGCATTGAAACATTTGTGTAAAAAAAAAATGAAGCTTCAAATATTTGATATTTACTACTGAAGCTAAAAATGGTAATCGGGACAGCCCTACTTTTTTTGTATTTCATTGATGGAACCCCCCCCCCCCCCCCCCCCCCTCTTGTTATTGAACGTGACAGAAGTGCAGCAGACCGTGTGCAACGTCGCTCCCAACAATCTAGATGTTCGTCTCTCTTTTCTCCCTAGAAGGTCCGTGTGACTGGAACTGGAGCGAACCTGACTGTAAAACTGCACAGATGAGCCCATTTGTCAATCATCGTATTTATTAATTGGCACCCATGAATTTGGGCCCATAACTTGTTTTGATTCACTTGGCCCATAACTTGTTTTTAAAGTCCACTAGGCAGACTGGCACATTTTCTCTGTGCGTTGGTGGTGATATATTGCACTCTGGGTAACGCCACACAGATCTCTGTGTTTTAAAAACATCTGGAAAGCTTGGCAAGTCCAGCCACTGCGTCCGTAAGCTTAAACAAACACTAACGGTACACAACTGAGCTGTTTAGACTGGCCTGTGGGGGGGTTCAACGTCGGAACGCTTCTGGGTTCTTTTCCCAACGTCAACATGGCTCCGTGTTAGGATTGTGACTGTTCGCATCCACGTATTAATGCAGGCTACTGACCAACATGTTTTCACAAGGTTGTGATAACAAGAGAGACTGCAAGGGGACCTACATTGGTAGTGAGGGTTTCTGGTCACATTATGAGCCAAGTGTATTCCAATAGAAACAAGTGGGCTATTGAGCCGTTTTCAAATGTGGGCCTAAAAATGTCCAAATATGTAAGCATAAGGTCGCTTTCACATATAGTTTTGGTGGACTCTGTGCGGTTCTGGTGGTGAAGTTGCAACATTGTTGCATTCTTCATTTGGTTCGCCTGCGTTCACATAGCAATCTGTCAGGCGCACCAAACTATCTGAACAATGTCACGCGGTCGAAAAGGGCACTCGTCTATTGGACAGTGGAAATGTGTGTGTGGCTGCGAGCCTGTGTGTGTGTGTGGACTGCGAGCTCTGTCTGACTCCAGATCAGCGGAGGCGAGTTGTTCTATTAAAGCCGATTACCACCATCCTCTCGCTAAACAACTTGTACACCACGTTAGGGCTGGGCGATATGTAGGGATGGGTACCGAATTCGGTACTTTTGAGGTACCGAACCGAAACACGTCGGTACTACAGAGTATCGAATCAAGTGAGAAACCAAAAAAAATATATATTTTTTTTTTATTTTTTTTTATTTTTTTTTTAACTTTTCTTTTCATGTCAACGTTCACACGCACAATATATGCTTACCTAGGATTTGACTTGATTCAACAACAAAGCAGTCGGAGCAATGACGAGCCGAAAACTGTCGAAATTGTAGTTATTTGAAGTTTGGATTTTTTTTTTTACGACTGAGGTAGGTAAATTAAATTTCTTGAGACTAAAGTACCGAAAAAAGGTACCGTTGGGTACCGGTATCGATTCACAGGTACCGGTATCGGTTCAAATGTGAAAGGTACCCATCCCTAGCGATATGGAAAAAAATCATATCGCGATAACGATATGATGATAATGTTATCATATTTCTCTATCGATAATTATCGAATTGTTATAAGTATTATTTTTTTCTTTTCTTTTCTTTGTCATTGCCGCCATCTTTAGTGTTACATCCCCTCACACTCCAGTTCTCAGGCTGCAGCTGGTTTAAAAGCGAAAGGAAACTGGCTTCTCTGCTGGCTGTGGCTCCAGGGGAGTTGAACAGTTCTGGCTCTGCTAGTTTATTTTCGATCTTTTGGCGCTTTTTTGGTGGACAAATGTGCACCGTGACTCGTGACTGGAGTCAAGTTCTGCTAGCACACAATACATAGCCTACTGTGTACAGACGGTTTCAAACTGTATTTTAAATTAGAAAGCAAACAAAAGCGTAACAGTAACTGTAAGAAGCATTTTGTATAAAAGTATTCTGTACTTCTGTATGACAACTATTAAAGAAACTTGGAACTTGGAAATAAATGGACAAGAGAGAAATAAATCTCAATTTGGTCAGTATTGTCATTTGGACAAGCAAAGCCATTACTTTAAGTTGCAGGCAAGAAAGACAAGTCTGTCCACTGCCCTGTTGCAGGTCACAAAAAAATAATAAAAAAAAAAATATAAAGAGAAAAAAATTATTATTTTTTATTTCGATATTCGATATCAATTATTAAAATATATCGTGATATTTATCGTTATATTGCCCAGGCCTACACCACGTTGTTATATATATATAATAATAACAATATAATAAGCCGTGTTTTTTCTTCCTTCTTCCCAAGATGCACAGTTAGATATATAGATAGATAGATAGAGAGATAGATGCAGTGTGCTTGTTTTGCATTGAATGCTGCGAGCAGTGGTAATAAGCACGTCCTATATTTGGTTTGTGTTTGGTCCGATGAAGCGAACCGAGACCTACGTTTTCAGGCGGACCAGAGTTCACCTGTTTGGTCCGGCGGACCGAGTTCGACCGCATTCACACAAACCCGAAAAACCGGACTATCGAATTCTGGTCCGATAATCTGGACCAAACAGCCCCTGTGTGAAAGCGACCGAAGTCATCGATATGTGTGATTATATATATATGCATGTGTGTGTATCTATATCTACTGGCATGAAGTCGGATTCAGAAAGTCCTACACTACAACATATCGCAAACCTGATCTTTGGTGACTTTTGCATTTTTCATTTAACTACCAAGTCATAAACAATTCAGCGGCTATCCAGCTACTGTTACAACAGCTTATTACTGGCCTTGTAACATTGCCACTAATGCAGCAGACTGACATGGCACTTGGCCAAAAGTTGTATAAGTCTGTTTTCTGAACGAGAATTAAACATTCTGTCCTTCTGACCACCAGCAACTACTGTGTCCCAATAACTAAAGCCTCAGCAATGCTACCTCTGTGTGAACCCAAACAATGTGTGTGGCTTTACATCATGGAATTCAATGCTGTAAAGTTTTCAAAGTTGTTATCCTAAGAACAAATCTATAATTCTATATCTAATCTATATATATATATATATATATATATATATATATATATCATTTTTAGCAATATGTGCTATTTAGGCACAAATGCAGTCTCTGTTGCAACTAAAAGATGGAGCCATATTCAGCTAACAGTGTATTGCACTACCACAGGACCTAGCATGTCCTACCATGCTCTGTAAATAACTCGTGTACAGATACCGATATGCCCTACTTTGTTTACTTGTTTTATTGCACAATGTCGTTCTATTGGATTCTTATTATATATTACTATTGTATTATGCACAATCGTTGCGGGCAAGACCCCCCCCCGCATTTCATTGTATGCCGTGACAAATAAAACTCTTGACTTGACATGTTATGTTCATACACTGTTTTATATCTTTGTTTTGAAGGTGCAGTCCAAGGAGCTGTCTATTGTGAAAACCTACACCAGTGGACACAAACTCAAAGGATCTAAGGGAACGTAATACTAACATGTCGACCGAGGACCAGGTCGGGACCAGGGGTCCTTCGTCTCACAGAGGCCTGCAGCTGGCCCTCTCCCCTGGGGACAGTGACTCTGGGCCCCGTCCAGGACCCCCCTCTCCTGACTCTCCCAGGAGCCTGAGCAGCCTGAGCGACGGAGACACCAGCAGCCCCGCCGACGTCGACATGTCCCAGTGCTGCTCTCCTGGGGAGACCCCCTGCTGCTACTCCAGTGAAGGCTCTCCTGGGGAGACCCCCTGTGACGTGCAGACCATCCACAGTAAAACCTTCATAATATCTGACCCTGTGCTTTATCAGACTTTCACTATCGCCGGCATGGAGGAGGACATCTGGAATGAAGCCATCTCTCTGATGGCAAGCAGCCTAGAGACCGGATCTTCGGAGGACGACAGTGTTGATGGTGACAGAGCGGCTGACAGGGGTGTGGTGATGTCCCCGGACTCTGCCAAGGGGGACAGCTCTTTGGACTCTGACTCCAGTGAGCGCTGCTCCCTCAGCTCAGAGGAGATGGTGACGAGGGCCAACAGTTTATGTCTAAACTTAAAGGACATGTCCCCTCCCACCTTGTTCTTTGTGGAGCGGCTTCTGCAGGACATCCCTGCCGAGGGAGTCGGAGGGAAGATCACCGGAGAGCTGCCCACGGAGGATGGTAAAATGGTAGAGTTCAACTCCACTTTACCTCTACCATGCGAGGAAGAGGGCGGTCTTCTGCGGACGTTCCTGTGTGAACCAGCGCCTGTCACTTCTGTACGTGTTCTTTCAGCCCCCACTGATGAAGTCAGCAGGGAGGCGGAGCCTCGTTTCACTGAAGAAGTCAGCAGGGAGGCGGAGCCTCGTTTCACTGAAGAAGTCAGCAGGGAGGCGGAGCCTCGTTTCACTGAAGAAGTCAGCAGGGAGGCGGAGCCTTGTTTCACTGAAGAAGTCAGCAGGGAGGCGGAGCCTCGTTTCACTGAAGAAGTCAGCAGGGAGGCAGAGCCTTGTTTCACTGAAGTCAGCAGGGAGGCGGAGCCTTGTTTCACTGAAGTCAACAGAGAGGCGGTGCCTCGTTTCACTGAAGTCAACAGAGAGGCGGTGCCTCGTTTCACTGAAGAAGTCAGCTGGGAGGCGGTGCCTCGTTTCACTGAAGTCAGCAGGGAGGCGGCGCCTCGTTTCACTGAAGTCAGCAGGGAGGCGGAGCCTTGTTTCACTGAAGTCAGCAGGGAGGCGGAGCCTTGTTTCAATGATGAAGTTAGCAGGGAGGCAGAGCCTTGTTTCACTGAAGTCAGCAGGGAGGCGGAGCCTTGTTTCACTGAAGTCAGCAGGGAGGCGGAGCCTTGTTTCAGTGATGAAGTCAGCAGGGAGGCAAGATCAGAGGAAGGCAAGATCTCCACGTCAGAGGAGCCAGATGCCAGCAACAGAGTTCAGACCTCCACTCCGTTCCAAACCACAGGGAACAAAATCCATGGTCTCCCCTCTGCCATCTTCCTTCCCTTGTCAGAATCCCCCATTTTTGCTAGCCCAGCAGTCGGTCCTGCTAAATATGGGAAAGTTAATGTCATCCCAAAACCAAACCTGGTTGCCAGACTTTCCCCGTTGGCTAACAGAATTTCCAAAACGGACTTTAGGAATGTGAAGTCTAAAATCATGTGGAGACCTGTACATCAGCTGACGATGGCTGGCCCTGCACATGTAAAGGCAGCAGCAAGCAAACCATCACAAGTTAATGTACCAAGCAAACAATCTCAAGTGAACAGAGGCACACCTATAAAAATGGCCCATGCCAGGGTGATGAATAGTGGTATTCTCATCTCTGCTGCCACAAATGCTGCCCAGTCAGAGGCCCTGAGGGAAGTGAATACAGGGACTCACTACTTGGGCATAACGTTCATCCAGTCAGATCACTCTGATATTGCACTGTCCCCTACTGGACCTTTGGGTGTACCTGAGAATGGAGAGGAGTCTGGAGTACCCCAGCCCGACTGCCTCTCTGCTATGTCTGAAAATGCTGCCTCAGCCCTCTGCAGTCAGGCCAGCTCCCAGACAGAGCAGGCGGCCTCTAACCACACACCCACCTCTGTGCAGTCTCCTGGCAACTCCACCTGCTGCTTTTCATCCCCCACAGAAACGCCATCCCCAGCAGAAACGCCTGATGGACAGAACCCTAACCCAACAGATCCTAAACCATCCCCAGCTGAAACGCCTGATGGACAGAACCCTAACCCAACAGATCCTAAACCATCCCCAGCTGAAACGCCTGATGGACAGAACCCTAACCCAACAGATCCTAAACCATCCCCAGCTGAAACGCCTGATGGACAGAACCCTAACCCAACAGATCCTAAACGGATCCCAGCCACAGGGAGCCTAAAGAAGGGGGAATGGTCAAACAGAAACCGAGTGAGACCAGACAGCCTTAGCAGTCAAGACAGGTTTCCTACTCACAAGATGCGGCCCCATAGCTCCTCTGAGAAGCAGTCATCCTCTGGCTCCTCGTCTAGCTCCTCTACCTCCACCAAGGCTCACATCCAGCAGCCTAAACCGGGGACCGTGAACACTTCTGCCCATAGTAAACAGACTAAACCGAATGAGGCCAGGAAGGGAACTCCTGACAGAGCCAGCAGATTGGTTCGCAAGATCAGCTTGGTGGTGAGTAGATACTGGGAGTAACAGTGACATTTAAAATGGATATACTGACTCTATTATTGATTCCTCAATAATATCATTGATGTGGTTGTCACAGAAGCTAATATAGTGTAGGCAAATGGAAGTCAAGCCATAAAAAGTGTCATGTGACTAGACAACAAATTAATATGTAAAGAAGAGAAGAAAAAAACATTGATCTCTAAAATCAAATGAGTGAGTGGGTTTCCCCCCCCCCCCCCAAAGCCTCTAAAGCAGGGGTTGGCAATTAAGTTTGTCCTTGGGCCAAATTATTTCCAAGACATTATATGGCGGACCAGAACCAAAAATAATGGCTAATTTAAGAAATTCATAGTGAATTTTTTTTAACTCTGACTGACCATCAACCACCATACATTTGTGGCAGAGCCAGAAAATTGATTAAAATAAACTAGCTGCGTGTATAGGAGGCATAATAAACTGTAAACTACCAGTTTTTTCTACTTTCCATTATAATACATGTTTGCACTGAACATTTATACCTTTGTCTTTTTGCCATTTTATTATAAAACCAGAGACAAGTGCCTCTCTCTATCAGTCTATCCTACATTACACGCAACCAGCATCCGACAGCCCGTTCTGTGGAGTGCACGGGATTATTGAGAAACTATAGGCATTTTCCATTGGTTCTCCCAGTCCATGTGACCATTTCTAGCATTTCCATTGGCTATAGTGACATAGATGTATGATAAATAGATAGATACAGTGGATTAGATGCAGTCCAGAGAAAACAACCAATCTAGATATTTCAAGATTCTATCTATGTTTTACTTCTGCTCACTGACTGAGATCTCCCGATTCCCATACAATAAAGCGAGTCTTTATCACAAACTGATCCAAATATATTTAATGTTTTACAAAACATGTGTAGTGTTCCGCCCGGCTTTAGAGGCTTAAAAACCGAATTGTATTTTTTTATTTAGTTAATGAATGTGTCGTTGTAATTCTTATATACCTAATGTAGCCAGTAACTAATGTCTTCTTGAAGCGGATTCAGCTTTTTTTGCTCCCGATTTGACGTCGGTTTAACCTCTTTTTTTTTTATCAAATTTTTAACATGATAACAAGACAACACAATACAATAACCATAATAACAATACTCAAAACTTCACAGGGAGATAACAGAACAATAATAATAAAAGAAATAACAATTTATAAAAGCAGAGTACAACATTTTAATTTTAAGGGGGTACTATCTTACAATTGGCCTTTCCCAGTATTCAGTACCGTTTCCCGGCCGTGTGGCTCTATATCAATAAGACTTATGTCTCTAATTCTCATATTGGCGCACTCTTCCAATTCCCCTCACAACCCTCACCAAACTGAGTCATCTCAAAAAGTGCATATCAGTGATGTCAGAGATTCCCAGCTGCATAACAATGTGGCAATTGTCACCAGGCCACACAGTGGTTGGAGCTAGGGATGCCCCGATCACGTTTTTTGCCACCGATACCGATCACCGATCGTCGTGAGCCATATCGGTCGATACCGATCCGATACCGATCGTTTTTGATTAAAAAGAAATTAAAGATTATTTTATATATATATATATATTTTTTTTTAATAAAATATATATATTATATAATTAGACTTGTACTTGTATTATCTGCGAGACATCGCCACCACGCAACAAGTCAAAATGCTCGCTATCTGCAAACAGCTCCACTGTCTGTCTGTGTGTACTCTAGTAGCCCTAGCTCCAAAAAGGATTCTCCGGCGCTGCAGCGGGACCCTATATTGGTAACGTTATGCTTTGGTCATTTCACATTCAGCAAGCCCTCAGCTCGAATACGCATTCAATCAATGTTATAAGACATTGATATCAGGAGCTATCTGTAGCTACTGCTAGCCGGCTAGATGACGTTAAGACAACTATTTAGTTCAATCGGACATTTCGTTTTGAACCGTGAACTAACGTCTGCTAACGCAAGCTAACGCAAGCTAACGGAGATATCAACATGGGCTACTGGACTTCCTGGGGCATTTGTTGATATCCGGAGCCATCAGTAGCTAGCCGGCTAAATACCGTTAGACAATGCCTACTAAAAGTGAATAGTTGACTGGGTAATTTTGTTTAAACAGTAACGATAGCTAGGTAGCTAACGTTAGCTCAGGTCGAATGCACTATCTAGACTCAGCAGAGGAGGTCCGCCTCCTCTGTGTTTACAAACTCTACACGGGTACGGGCGGGGCTAGGGAGGAGGAGCAGTTTGCAGGTCCTGTGCGTCTGAGACAAGCGAGTGAGATATCCACTTGATCAGTTTCCGCGATCGGCGAATATGACTAATTATCGGAATTCCCCGATCGCATATTTATACTGATTATCGGCCGATAACGATCGGTGGCCGATCGATCGGGGCATCCCTAGTTGGAGCCCAGCCTCAAAACGGCTTAAGATCCTGAGGTAGAAAAAACGCTGCCCCTGAGTACCCGACCAGAAATACAAAACAATGAACCTTTCGAAAAACAAAAACCTACAGTGTTCCATAGACTCACAGGAACCGTGCAAAAGTGCCCAAACAGTGTGAAGAAATAGCAAAATAGCTCCCTCCCCAATAAAATTCCCCCAGTTAAAGTTAAGAAGGACAAGACAAAAGACAAGACAGACAAGACATTTCCTCCTCCCCCTCCCACGAGACCGCCGGACTCCCCCGAACATGCACCTCAACCGCACACGGCGGTCCTGACCTTCTCAGCTGTTGCAAACCACAGGTCAATACCAGCCTGCCCCACCCCAATCACCCGCGCCGTGGATATCTCAAGATAAATCACATCCAACAGTGTTAGGGACCAGTTAATCACTGTGAGCTTCTCAGGCTCCTTCCATCTCAATGCTATTAGCTTCTTCGCTGCTGTGACGCCCGCTAGGACAACCCTTTTTAGTTGTACGGACTAGGGCTGCAACTAATGACTATTTTGGTAGTCGACTAATCTGCCGATTATTTTTTCGATTAGTCAACTAATCGAAAACCAATGTAAAAAAAAAAAAAATGATATATATATATTTTTTTTTTAAACTACCTATCTTTGTGAAAGTGGCTTCTCAGCTCTGGTCCAGCTGAAGACCATCACCCCAGACTTTGAGACTCTTGTCAGGACCAAACAACAACATCATAACATGATGATCCCATAGCAAATTAAAATAATGACTCATGAAACATTTGAATTTGGATCTTGCAACTTTAAATGAAATGTATTTGAAATGTTGAAGTCAAGAACAATACAGTCAGTCAGTGCATTGAGTCAAGTGCAATTGGAATGAAGTGCGTTTGTTTTGACTAAAGTCTCCTCCCGTTTTGTCAGTACTGTGCTACGACTGACGGCGTGTGGTTTAGGAACAGGGCGTTTTACACAAATCCAGCGCTCCCTTTCTTGGCTGTGACGTAGCCACGCAAGTTAACGTTAACAACAAAGATGGCCGCGTCGGTACTCGGAGTTTCAGAGTAAAAAGATCGCTTGCTATTTGTAATAAATGCAATGCAGACGTTCCACAAGACCGGCGCATGCAGTTCAGCGTCGCGGAGCATTTAGCCTGCTGGCTACCTAGCTCCACTTCAACCAGCATCGGGAGCTCCAGCAGCTTGTCGATGTGCTAATAGCCTCAGCAAGCTAACGTTAGCTGGCTCCAGCAGCTTGTCGATCTGCTGGAGCCAGCTAACGTTAGGTTGCTGAGGCTATTAGCACATCGACAAGCTGCTGGATCTCCCGATGCTGGTTGAAGTGGAGCTAGGTAGCCAGCAGGTTAAATGCTCCCGACGACATCAACAAGCTGCTGGAGCCAGCTAACGTTAGCTTGACTGGTTGCTGGCTAACTAATGAAGCTACTCGTCCCGGGAGATAACGGCGCTGGTTGTTGGCTAACTAATGTAGCTACTCGTCCCGTGAGATAACGGCGCTGCCTGGCTGGTTGTTGGCTAACTAATGTAGCTACTCGTCCCGTGAGATAACTGCGCTGCCTGGCTGGTTGTTGGCTAACTAATGTAGCTACATTTGCGCATTGCAGTTACTTATTATTAAGTGTTATTGTTTTTAATGACTAATCGACGCAACAATATCTCGTCGACGATTTTTCATAATCGACATCGTCGATTATGTCGACTAATCGTTGCAGCCCTAGTACGGACGCGGGTAGTGTCGTTATATCGTTCAGGAGTAGCGTAACAGCTGTGAATGGGATAGTTGAGCCACACAAATCTGGAAGTTTGTCCGTTATTGACCTCCAGAAGCGGGCCACTGGTGGGCAATCCCAATACATGTGCATATAAGTGCCAGCGGCCCTTTGAGAGCACAAAGTGCACCGAGAGTCGGTTACCAGTCCCATAGCAAATGGCTTCCTAGGTGTAAGATAGGTCCTATGAATATAATTAAAATTAATTTGCTGGTGATTGGGGTTGCGGGAAGACAATGCCATATTTGCCCAAACATCATCCCAGTCAAACTCGGGGTCCAACTCCGGGATATCCACACGCCAGATTGTATCCAATGACAAATTTTTATACGTGGATTGAATTAAGAGCGTATAAAAGTCTGAGACAAACCCTCTGGAGGTCGTCCTGTCCACTATGAGCCTGAGGAAGGGGTGTGGTTGCAAAGCTTGAGCCCACGGCACGCCATGCGCCCTCAGCGCTGACCTTAGTTGAAGGTAAAGAAGGAAGGACTCGCCGGGAAGATCATAAAATTCTCTTAAGTCCTGAAACGCCCGAAGGCCGTTCTTATCATAAATATCCTCCAGAGTATGAACTCCCCTCCTTTGCCATTGAGGAATACTAACCGGCTTGTGCCCAACAAGTAGTTGCTGATTACGTCAGTTTAACCTCTTAAGCCCTAGCCATATTTTCTGAAAATCCGCCTAAAGATACATACTTAAGTAAATGGACGATTTCTCCTCTTCTACAAGGCCCAATTAACTTTTTTCATCTTCTACGGTGAATAACACTATGCTGAAATTTACCAGACATGGAACATTTTTGCATTTTCTTTTTGGTTTTTCAGAGAAAGTTAGCTATATTCTTATTGTAATCAAACAAGTCTCACAAGGCGAGGCGCGTAATGAGTAACACTGGTCTAGCCTATTATCCTCTTTAGCTAGCAAGCCAACGTTGGCTAACTATCGACAGCTAACGTTAGTTACGTAGTGCTGAGGTAACAGACGGGCTAACAAGTTTGTGCAGACGGGATTCAATCTTAAAAAAAATTAAAATTTAAGGATTGTAGCACTTGCAGTATTTGGATTAAATGTATTTATCTAGTAATACTTAACGTTAATACAACAGTAATTGTATCTTTATTACAAAGGTTTGGTTTGACAGGTTCATAGCTGTCAACATTGGCATTTGAAAAAACGGGATATTTTGCCCCGCCCCCTTCCCCCCGGCCCGCCCCCTCCCAATGTAGTCTCCTCCCCCTCGTATGTATATTATATATATATATATTGTCTGCACTGCGCAGCCGTGGAATCGCGAGGCCATAGATTTAGAATAGATAGAAAGGGCACATTGTGGTGTATCATAATTAATTTGTTGAATACAATAGGATTTTTATAACGTTGAGACAAATGAAAGAATATTTACACTAAGTTCTCTTTTACCTCTTATTTAATTCATTCATTTAATTGTAGGCACTGTTTATATTCTACATAGTCCTGTGTGTTGTATATTGTGTCCTATGTTACTGGTCTCTTTCTATATACACCGTGGGAAGGGGGGCACGTAATTGAATTTTTCTGTATGTCTTGCACAAATTGTGACAAAGTTGACTTTGACTTTTAACATGCGTCTATAGTGTAAGACACTTATTGTAATGTTAAAAACGGATACTGCTGTAATATAAAGTGAAATTCTACCATGCCTCAATGTATCAACTTTAAACATACACTAAATGTTAATGTTAGAAATGTAAATTTCCATTATTTCCACCATGTGCAACATTTCCTAAGAACAGCAATGTCCATTCAATCAACTCGAAATCTGTGCTATGAGCTCAATTCTCCCGGTCCATGCAGAAGTAGAATTGCTGTCTTGTTTTGGATGAATGAGTAGAAATGAAAAACAGAAATCTTCTTTTATTAAAGTAGTTTTGACATGTGATATAGATAAAGATAGTGTATTGATTAACTTTACATTTGCTCTTCATTCATATAACAAAAGTTATACTGGCACGTCTAATACAGCAATGGATTATGGGTAAATGCAAGGTTAAAGCAGTGCCAATGTAAGAATGGTGTTGTCTCACCCTACTCGCATGTTGAGGGAGAGCACCATACATTTACACTGAGAAACCACGGCCGAGAGTGAGCTCTCCGGGAACAACCCCACTTTGCCGGTATCGCTTTGCTGCCTTTTCTAGGTAGTTCTAGAATGTAATACATTTCATGCTAAACCACTCCTTTATCCGGTCGCTGGTCTTCTTCTTCTTTTGGTCGCAACCGTCTTCCGGGCTGACTTCCTGTGCTAACGTTCTAATCTACACTGCTGCCGCCTGTCGTCACTGAGGGGAATTGCAGCCATTTTGTAAAAGAATTCAATTTAAATTAAAAACTGGAAAAATACGGGAACGGGATGTTCAGGAAGGTTGAAATACGTGACGATCCCGGGAAAAACTGGATGGTTTACAGCTATGAACAGGTTCGTGCCAATATTACAAGTAGGCTAATTTCAGCTAGTTAAGCAATAAATTCATAAATCCTTTAGATTTATATTAACACATTGAGTGCCACGGACGTTTTTTGTCGTTAGTTCATGCCGACCTTTGAGTGCCCCCTACGCTATATAGCGTTTGTTTGTCTTTTTTTATTGCCGATTTGAATTCATATTTCATCAATCGAGCTTCGGGTTAGTGCTGCAGAGTCTCTCTGAGCTCAATTGGGAAGATACCGCCCCCTATCGTCTCCCTGTGTAACTGCCCCCCATTACTTTACACTGATGCAGGGGGAGTGGTCAGTTTGTTCATTTAACTTTTCCGACGAGGCATCTGAAGGATTGATTGTGCTCACCGGCCCGGAAAACGCATGGATTATGTATTTACAGGATTCAACACTGTAATCAATAAGCATGATCAATATTTGGAATGGCGATCAGGAATTGGAATAATTTTTTTGGATAACATCTGATCCCGGGTAAGGAATTTATTTTACCAGTCTTAGGATAATCGGAGCTGTTTTCACCTATATCTCAGCGTTTGCCCTATGCGTGTGTGGCTGTGATCGCTGATGAGGAAATGAGAGAATCGATTTTTCAGCCCGCCTCTATAGCGCGCATAAGTACACATATACTATCGATAATTAGCGTTTATTTGAAAACTATTCATAAATAGGCAGAAAAATTACAACGTTTTTGTGTATGCTAGAATATTCCAGTAAATGCCTTTTATCACGGAATCTATATATTTTCCTGAAAAACAAGGGCTTTTCAAAATGCTATAAAACGAAAATGAACTGATTAAATAAATAAATCCGTTTCGACAATGTTGACTGCAAACAAGTCATTGATAAGCGACAGGCAGATTAGACACATAGCCATAATGTAAACAGATTATGCGTTCACAATGCTATCATTGAAGTGGGTAGTGGCATTTAACCATATTTCCAATGTTAATGGCTGGCACTCAAACTGTTAATAGCGATACCCTTGTAAAATATGTATCAATATGATCAATTTGGTTATTATAGGAGACAGCCCACAGTATCTAAAGGAATTCACTTACCTCTGCTCTGCCCCCAACTCTTCACCTTTACCTGCAAGTTAGGTTAACGTTATCTCTTCTTTCCTGCGTGAACAATTTAGCTACTCACGCAGCTCCACCTCTCTTGCAACGAAACCAAGTTAAATAATTTGACTGACAAACAAATAAACCAATAAAAAAGTCAGCCAACATTATTTAAACCAACTGGCCTATCGCGGTAACTGAACGTTTACGCCTTAAAAACTAACTAATCCTTTCAACTCGTTCCATTCAGTCATGATCCTCGCCAGCCTGTTTGATAGGCGTGCAGCAGAAGAGTCAAACAAATGAATGGTTGTACAGCGGTGATCCGGTTCATTTCGTTCACCTAGTTCAGAGCAGCGGCACCGCCGCTGAATGCATATAAGGGAAACACTGAGGTATTGCATTGTTACTGTTCACATGTGTGGTGCAGTCAGTCATATATAAGTAAAGATAAAGTTTGAATGACTTACTGAACTGGTATTTTAATTTCATACCATTATTACCATACCACACTGCTTGTTTGCTATTTCAGCACCAGGCGCTGTCCACCGACTTTATTCATGTTGAGCAAGCGCTACATTGCACCTCGCTGCCTATAGCCTACCTGTTATTCACTCTTAGTCTCAACATGGATGAAACGAAGTATAATAAGTAGGGCTGTCAGTTTATCGCGTTAATTAGATTAATTAATTACACAGCAAATTATCGCGTTATGAAAATTAACTCATTCATTACAAAAAAAAAATGTTTTTACTCATTAATTCCATAAGAACGTAGAATACACATTTACAGACTTTTTTTTATATGGTCCATTTGCATGTTCTTGGTATCTGATTCTAGGGACATCTATGGATCATCTATGGATCTCAGGGAATGTATTCCCAGTGTCAGAAATACTGTCCGTTACTAGGCTTGAGTAAATTGTAATGAACCAAATGAGAATATCAATAAATTCTTTTGCATATTTGACTGTGAATAACACTATGCTCAAATTGACCAGACCTGAAAAATCTAAGCAAATTAATAGATGGAAGATGATTAAACAAAGTTTTGTAGATACAGTACTGAATTATGCCATCCGGACACATGCAATTTGAAATATGATTATAGAATATCAGGCATAAAATGGTTATGCGATTAATTAGATTAATCGCAGATTTAATCTCCTGACTGCACTAATAATAAGCAATCTTTAGGTGGTGGTAGTTTCTCTGTTTGGACGTTATACAGTATCTTAAATATATAGCCTAGCCAATAGTCGGTATGATATATATATATATATATATATAACTTTTTTAAGAAGAAAAAAATGTCATATTCTCAAAATAATCTGATGGGCCAGATATGATTGCTGGCGGGCCAATTTTGGCCCACGGCCGACCACTACTCTACAGGGTGAGGGACTAAAGAAGCCATCTTACTATATTCTTTCTGGCTTCTTAATTTTGTATCTTTACATTTATCCCTCAGAGGAGAAGTAAGGATCTCATTCACTGGCAAATACACCTATGTGCTTTGAGAGTGTTTTTAGTGGAGGTGGCAAATTACTAGATTAAAATGTATCGTCATCGTACAGAACGAACGCAGTACAATGAAAATAAGTTGGCATCTAACCAGAGTGCAAGGTAACTGTAAAGTGCATACATCAAAGCTACTGCGTAAATATGCTAATCTGATGTTTGTAGTAGTACAATGTTACAGTATTATGTACAGTGATACAGTGATGTAAATACACTGGTAGTAAGCCATACTTGCCAGTGGTATAACTAGTAAGAGCAGGTATGGGAGATATATAATGTATGTAAACGGGGGTTTTATATATTTCAAAAACTGATGTAGATAAATATATACAGTATTATTGTATATGGGTAGCATCCTACTAGCTGCTAAAGGGTCCGTTAAATTGTTGTATCTACAGGATTTGATTTTAACTGGTTTAAATTCTGATAGCTGGCTTGAACTGGTCGAAACGAGTGGTGAGTTTTGTGACTGATTTCACTGCCATTGATCTGCTAAATTGGTGAACTAAACTGTCTATACTACTATCTACTATGTTTACTATACCTATACTACTATGCCAAATATGCAAATATGTCTATACTACTATGCACTGAATAGTGTAGCACTCTAGCCTGGCACGAACAATACCACTTACCCTTTAGCCACCAGAGGTGAACCCCTCCTGCTAACTTGTTGTACACAATTTGTAAGTCACTTTGGATAGAAGCATCAGCCAAATGACTAAAGGTAGATGTGTATACATTTAGTATAGGCAACAGAGTTCAGAGAATACACCCATCTGCTTTGAGAGTGTATATTTAGTGGAGGAGGAAAGAAGTTTGCTTTAGAGTGTGGCTTCTATGGGGGAATATAGTCTAATAGCAGCTTGTTTCTATGTTTGTGGGAGTCTTCCCAGTGGGTCCTCTGCTTATGGATAATAGTGGGCATTGTGTAATAGTGTGGTATCTTTTTTTATTTTTTGAATTTCATAAAGGTACAAACAATATTGCACTACTACACAATGCCCACTATATCCATAAACACTGGGAAGACGGATCTGCCAGACAGTATATTAATCGAAGATCCAATTCAATGATGCTTCAGCTCAGACTTAAATGGAGGCATTGAAAGGAGATATCAGGTTAGTATCATAGCTAACTTGGGCAACAACAATGCAACAACCCACGCTTGCATAGCAGGGCTCAACATCCAGGGGGGGATATTGTGGTTTAAGTTCTTTATTTGTCAAATACACAACAATACAGGGGCATTGCAGGTAATGACATTATTGTGTTTTGAGCTTAAAAAGCCTTGGTGGTATCTTAGTCTTGGTGGTATCTTAGTCCTGTTGCATGGCACCGTGTGACCCGCAGCTCTTGTTGCAGGGGGTGTCTAAGTTGGCAGGGACAGCAGGGGCTACGTATGAGGAGAGCAAGAGCAGACTTGGAGTGTGGCCGCACCCCGCCCGAACCAGAGGAGCCTCGCCCTCCCAACCCTCGGCTGCCGGCCCCGGCGCCAGACCGGCCTCTCTGTCGAGCAGGCAGAGACCGGAAGCCTCACCGTTGCCACAACCCAAGCAGAACTCCACGGCAGGTAAGGCTCATCTCTTGGTGGAGCATGTGTTGGTTTGACAGCCAGTTAAAACCAGGGTATCTGCTCTGTGCCATATCGGTTTGTCTACTAGGCGACTTCAACATCCATGTCGACTCCCCTCTCTGCAATACCACAATTGAACTGCTGGACTTTCTACACTATTTCAACGTCACCCAACACATTGGGCCTCATTCACGAAGCGATATAAGAACAGATTTCCTCTTATTTTGTTCTCAAGTAGCATTTCTTATTTTGTTGTTATTCAGCAATGTTTTCTTATTTTTGCTTTTCTCTTAGGCAAGACCAAATTTTAAGAGTAGTCGGTCGAGACCCAGATAAGAAAAAGCCTACCATTGGTCAATTGCCCCCAAATACGACTTTAAAACCTGGAACTTATTGCATGCATTCTGCTTCTGAAATGTGATTATATATTGCTGTTGGAACAGTTAGATTCTCTGGCCGAACTTCCTATTGTAAATTCGTTGTAGGATTTATGAACTCGAAAAGGCAGTCGGACAGACCGGTGTGTGCCCTGTTTAACCGCTTTTTCTGGGACAAATCATTGGGGATTGCCGATACTACAGTCAACCGTGGAATTCAATAAGAACTAAACCGATCGCCACGGATATAGCTGCTAGGGGTGGCAATCACCAGAGGCTTCACGATACGATACGATACTATCACAATACTTGAGTCACGATGCGATAGTATTGCGATACTAAATATATTGCGATATGCTGAGTATTGCGATATTAATATTGTGATTTATTACCTTTTTTCAACTGCAAAGTAAACCTGTCAACATGTTTTATCTAATAAAATAAAGTTCAGTCTGTTCATCTCACTTCAGTCATTTTTATTCCAGAACATGGTATTTTCTCAAGCAGACGGATGTAAACACTGTAATCTGTGTTGCATGTACCTGACGAACTGAACTGTTATTACAGTCATATTCCTTTTTTTTTTTTTTAATCTTTTTCCCCCTCCATTTTCCTCCGATTTTCTCCCATCCCAATGTTAGTCGTATGCCAATTCCCAATCCCCTTCCTGGTCGCTGCGCACTTACCCCCCACAGTCAGATAATCTGGGAGAGTGGAGGCTATCACGTGCTTCCTCCGACACACGTCCAGCCAATCAACCGCTTCTTTTCACCTGGCAGCGCGGATCCTCCCTGAGAGGGTGTAACGTGTGGAAGGATCACACTATCCCACTCGGGTCCTATCCGCGCTTAGCAGGCACCCCGAACTGTAGGAGTCGCTGTTTACAACGACCCGGACCCACCCCGCCAGCTTCTCCCACCCTCTAATACAGCCAATTAAGCTGGTGACAACCCCGGAGCTGTGAGCTGGATTCGAACAGGCGAATCCAGCTCACAGCTCCGGGGTTGGTGACGAACGCAATCTCCGCTACGCCACCTAACCGCCCTATTACAGTCATATTCCAACTTAACTGAATGCACACGTGTGTGTGTGGACTACTGTACTATTACAGGTATTGAAATGAACAATAAATTTATTTTATAAATAATTAAATATCGATACTTGGCGTCCCTGTATCGATGCAGTATCGCCACGCAAAGTATCGCGATACTACTACGTATTGATATTTTCCCCCACCACTAATAGCTACTGTATAGTGGAATATACTGTATTATTACATGGCATTTTAACATTCGCCGAAATGCTTGATTGTGATTGGTCAATAGCGCTCGTCAAAGGTCCGTTATTACTCGATAACGGACCTCTGCCGAGCAATAATGAGTGACCGCTGTGCGCAGCTGTAGCAATCAAGCCCACTGACACTGCATCAGTGCAGTCATGAAAGCTGCTCAGCATATGCACAGCTGCACTCAGTCATCAGTGCAATCGGACCACAGATCTGCCGGCTGCCGGCGATGACCGAACGACCGAACAGAACTGCGTCTGCATTTGATCTCGTCTTGTCGATGGTGTAAAATGAATTGGGTATATTGTTAGTAAGTTAGCCATGTAATAAGCGGGATAATGTATAGCCTATACTCGGTCATTGTCGCAAAATAATTGACCTCTGCGAGGTGCCTCTGTATTTTAAACTTGTCGGTCAATTATTTTGCGACAATGACCTCGTAGCTATACATTATCCCTTACTTAACACATTGTGTGCCAACAATGCGAAATCTCGTTGTTGGCCGCCATGCGTTGTGTGCCAACAACGAGAAATCTTGTTATTTAATCGTTGTTTCTTTTATTAGCGATATCCATCCAGCCTCACGTTATCATTGGGACTGTCTCTGAGCTCAAAGGGCAAATACCGCCCCCTATAGTCTCCTGGATGGTATTGCACCCATTGGAATGGACTCATGGAAATGCATGAGAAAAAAACGCTCCGGATTCCACATTTTACTTCTCGGGCATGTAACCTGAGCCGAGGTCTAACGTTGGATCAATAAACGCGATCGATATTTGGAATGGCGATCAGGAATTGGAATAATCTTTTTGCAGAACATCTAATCTGAGGTAAGGAATCTATTTTACCAGTTTTGGGGTAATCGGATGTTTTTTTCACATATTTCACAACGTGTGTGGCTGTGTGCGTGTATGACGTTAGCGCTGACCAGGTCATGGATAATCGATTTTTCAGCCCCTTCTCTAGTATGTGCATAAGTACACATATACTATCGATAATCTAGCGTTTATTTGAAAACGCTTCATAAATAGGCAGAAAAATGACCGTGTTTTGTGTATTCCAGTAAATGGCTATTTTCGCGCATTTTTCTGGAATCACTAGAAATCTTAAACTATACTCGTATTCAAAACGGAAATGTACTGATGAAAAAACAATCCTTTTCGTACATGTTGACTGCAAGCAAGTCATTGATAAGCGATGGGCGTATTAGACACATAGCCATAATTTAAGATAGTTTATGCGTTCGAAAATGTGCTCGCCCTCATTGACTAGAGTCGTGGCATCCAAGCGATAAATAGCGCACCCCCTGCTGGCACACAATGTGTTAATATGCCATATACTGTCTTCTTCTCTGATATTATTTATTGTTGGTTTATAGTCCTATTGCTAGAACTAAATAAATGCATGGAGAAACTGCTGACTGGGCCTTTTGAGTTGCCACACCCTCCCCATCCTAATCTGTCAATCAACCACCGTCCCCTCCTTGAAACAGACCCTCAAGACCCGCCTCTTCTCGGAAAAGTGCTATATACATTGAATGTATTATTATTAAAAGTTAAATACTAAAAGTATTTAATTTGCACAGGTATTACATTTCTGGGGCGCGGCAACCCAGCTGTCTTGAGATGAAATATGAAATGTTTTTGTATTCAATTGGCATGCAAGTGCAGCCGCAAGTTCAGTGTATGCATTTTTTTTGCTAGTATGGTTGTGAAATTGGTATTCAATTTATCTTAACTCATTCAACGCCATAGCCATGCCCCATTGCTGCTCTCTAGCGCCAGCTTTCCATTGCCTATTTTCACGATGTTTGCAGAGCTATATCTATATTATAGCTATGGAGAAAATTGTCCGGCTCATTTGACAGACACTATTTGTAGTCCAGTATGTAAAGAGAATTGTAAATCTTTCATGTATACGTTCGCGTGTTATCCCATGGTGAATATTGTATAGTTTCAGAGTGATCCGGGCTAATTCCTGGAAGCTAAGTTATGGAGTGATATGTGCATTTTGCAAAAGTCGTTCGCGTTGCTTGACACGATATTATTTCCAATTCAAAGGTATATAATCGGTATTATGTTTCATCATGAAGGCATCAAAAGGGGGGGGGTCGTTTTGTGATGCTCTGATCGTTAGCAACAGCATACGCTTTGAATACTACATACGTTGATCGTTGGGATCGATGTGAAATCATTGTAGGATCAAAGTACGATTGATGTCATATAGTCCTTACCTTTGATAGGAGGTATTGCAAAAAGAATATTCCCATTGTCTGATCGCGATTTCCAGTATTGATGTCCATCGGGTCCCTGACATGAAATGGCACAAAATATATAAATAAAGTGTGATGGACATGTTCCAAGGTGCTCGGATGAAGCGTTTCACTTGCCTGGGTCCAAATTCTACTCCCGGACCATATAAAATGTAACCATGAAATAAGGTTTCAAAGGGTAGGCGATACTGCCACTTAGCAGGATTCGGCCGGCATTGCACTCTCAGGGTCTCAGAATGAGTTCCAATGATAACGCAGAGGTCCGTGAGAGTGTATAGAATATTAAAGTTGAAAAAAAAGTGGTATTAACACTGAGTGCCAGCAGGGGGGCGCACAATTTAGCGCTCGAGTGCCAGCGCTGTAGTCAATGGGAGGGCGAGCACATTTACGAATGCATAAACTATATCATGGCTGTGTCTAATGCGCCCGTCGCTTATCAATGACGTGCTTGCAGTCAACATGTACGAAACGGATTGTTTGTTCATCGGTACATTTCCGTTTTATACCATTTTGAAAAACGCTCGTTTTTGGAAATATCCAGAAAATAAAAAAGATTCTGTGATAAATGCCCTTTAGTGGAATACACAAAACTAATTTTTCAGCCTATTTAATCGTTTTCAAATAAACGCTAGATTATCGATAGTATGTGTACTTATGCACGCTAGAGAAGCGGGCTGAAAAATGGATTTATCTATTTCCTGATCAGCATACACATATAGGGGACACGTTGATATATATGTGAAACTCTTACCCAAAGACTGGTAAAATAGATTCCTTACCTCAGATCAGATGTTCTCCACAAAGATTATTCCAATTCCTGATCGCCATTCCAAATATCGATCACGTTTATTGATAAGATAAGATATTCCTTTATTGATCCCCTTGGGGAAATTCAGGCATCAGACGCTGGGTGCTCGAAACACATATTCCACGCTGTTCTGAGGGACCACAATGACTGCAATCGGCTCGGGTTACATGCCTGATAATTAAAATGTGGATTCCAGATTTTCTTTTCCCCATGCATTTTCATTCAGTCTAATCCAATGGGTGCATTACCATCCAGGAGACGATAGGGGGCGGTATTTTCCCTGTTCGAGCTCAAAGCCAGTCCCAATGTTAACGTGAGGCTAGATTGATGAAAAATGAATGGAAATCGCTAATAAAAAAAATAACTTAAATGCCATACGTTGAGTGCCAATAATGAGAAATCTCGTTATTTTTTTTATTAGCGATTTCCATTCATTTTTCATACGTCGTATGGCATGAAATAACGAGAAATCTCATCGTTGGCACTCAAAGTGTTAGAAAGGCCTTAAATTGAACGTGTTGAAACCTGCAGTTACCCTGAACACGGAGCCTCACGGGAGCACCAATGAGACTAGAGCAGAGCTTTAAGATTGTCCGTTATCCGTCTCGCAGAGTGAAAGTGATTAATCCTATTCAGTAGATGGTGTCAACACTGACTGCAGGTCAAAGTAAAGGTGGACTGCCTTTGAAGACAGAGGGCTCATGGTTCCCTGCACATTTCTTCTGTTGTGTAAACACAGGAGTCGTGCTGCAAAAGTTTAGCTCTGTTTAACTCTGGGTTGAAGGTGAGTCTGAGCGCGGTGCAGATGTGGAGTGCAGCTTGAAAGACTGCGGTTTGGATTGAAGGCAGTGGTGGGTGGTTTTGAGTGGTGGTTTATATGTAACTGATCTGTACTTGGGAGTCCTCCATAGCTCAACAGTGATGTACTGTAGTTATAAAACTTTAGTGTGCCTTCATTCATGTTTTCCATATGGTTTACAGAGCTTTTTTCTTTGCAATCAAATATTTGAATAACCTTCCCAGTACCACAGTGGTGTATTAATAAACCGAATTTTAGGGTAGAATAGACTGGTTGTTTATCTGCCAAATAGTCTTGCAGAGTAGAACTTGCCATCCATGGAAAATATTTCCAGCATTGGCTTGTGAATTAATTTCGCACACCAAACCTTTTACTTGGTCTTGCAGTCATCATTTAGTCAATGCCACTTACAGATTGACTGATGTTGCAAATTCCTTTACATGAGTGCATTGCCTTTATGTTGCTAGACGAGGCCTTGTCCCAGTTGTCCTTCCTGCATCAACATGCTCCTTTTGTATACTGCTGTCGAGCACGCTGCAGTCAAGCAATCTCACCACGGGAGGGCGACGTTGACCCGTTCCCGTGTTCTCTTCCTGTTGCCAATGAGCTCAGTGTGTGAGTCGAATCTCCAGGAATAGAGGTGGATACAGATGTCACCTCATCTGCTCTCTGGTTAGGGTCCTAGAGATTAACATCCCACTCGCTCTCTCCTACCTTCCTTAGTAACACGAGGGGAAGAGGAGTCCCAGGGGGAGGAGGATGATATGGAGGGAGGGGGACTCTTTCCTCTGATGGAAGGCCAGCTGTGCTAATGGAAACACCAGGGGAAGGAAAGGGAGGTTTTTCAAGTCGCCACTGCTGTTAAAAGTCACCAGAACTCTGTTTGAAACGGCGTGACTGGAGTAACTCTCTCATGCTCCACTTAGGGGTATACTCTTCATAGGAACTCCTTATTCCCCCCCCCCCCCCCCAAGTCCTCCATTTAATGTCTTGTTAGAATGAGCTTGGCGACACTTCCTCGTGCTTTCACTGGTCAACAAGATGGGTACGTTTTGTATTGTTTTCAAGAGAAAACAAAAGTTATGAAAGAAAGAAGGTTGATATCTGAGAATGTTCTTCTTTTCTTAATGACATATTTTACCTCCATGAATGAATCTATGAATAGCTAAACAATTCCTTTATTTAGATAATCTGTGTAGCGCTTTAAAAATACTCCTATTTGACACCAGCCTCTCACATTATCCCAAGACTGATAATCCCAAGGGATCTGATGCGCATCTGATCCCTGGCTGTGTGACCACAGTGTGAACTGTCGGATGGGAATTCATGTTATTCTTACAGCACACTTCACTGAGCAGGTGCAGGTCACTGTTGTCACTCTTTAACAACTCTGCAACAACAGGAGTTTTATTGCCCCCATCCTCAACAGTTGAGGAATTGTCATCTGACCTCCACAGCAAATAATCCTAGAGATGGAATGTTTGCACCACTATTTCCCAAATTTCTTGCAAATACATATTTTTTTTGTTAATTCACTTGTGTCATGCATGTTATATTATTTGTAAATATGTACATGCGGTATCCGTTAACATCTGTCATATATGGGTCGCATACATTACATTATATACATGCATGTATACATTATATTGCATGTTTGCAAAGCCACAACGTTTCGTTGGACAAAAAACGTCATGAAAAGAAGCCCTGGGACATAATGTACAGTATGTGGTGTGGTTGTGAAAGGGTTAAGTCTCAAGTTCCCTAATGAACTTTTTGCATTAGCTGGCAGCTCACGTTGCCCTTTTCTCTTTCACATACAAACATGATTGTCAACAGTTGACTCAAAAAGAGCAAAACATGAGAACCGTAATGTGACCCTGTGAAGCCGAGCCCATCTCGGATGATATTGTATGTCTCGTGTTTTGACCTGACGTGAACAAAGCACCGGTTAGATCCAGTGCACTGACCCATAGTGAGGAGGTCTTGTGCCTTGTCTCCATTAGCTCTGTTCAGCCTGCCTGGGGCTGCCATGGCCAGGTTTGGTACGTTATGGTTGGGTTTGCATCCAAAGTGTGTTTTTCTTGTCAACTCTGGTTGCTAGGCAACCTTTAAAAATTCACACCAACAACTGTGGTACACAAGCTACAACAGTCCCAGCCAGGTTGTGAAAGGGGCCAGGTTCTAAAAACAATGGAGATGCTCACCGTGTGCCAGACAGGGTCACAGCACGGCTAAACCCTGGCTAGTGGAGACAAGGCCACAGCACGGCTAAACCCTGGCTAGTGGAGACAGGGTCACAGCACGGCTAAACCCTGGCTAGTGGAGACAAGGCCACGGCACGGCTAAACCCTGGCTAGTGGAGACAAGGCCACAGCACGGCTAAACCCTGGCTAGTGGAGACAGGGTCACAGCACGGCTAAACCCTGGCTAGTGGAGACAAGGCCACAGCACGGCTAAACCCTGGCTAGTGGAGACAAGGCCACAGCACGGCTAAACCCTGGCTAGTGGAGACAGGGTCACAGCATGGCTAAACCCTGGCTAGTGGAGACAGGGTCACAGCACGGCTAAACCCTGGCTAGTGGAGACAGGGTCACAGCACGGCTAAACCCTGGCTAGTGGAGACAAGGCCACAGCACGGCTAAACCCTGGCTAGTGGAGACAGGGTCACAGCACGGCTAAACCCTGGCTAGTGGAGACAAGGCCACAGCACGGCTAAACCCTGGCTAGTGGAGACAAGGCCACAGCACGGCTAAACCCTGGCTAGTGGAGACAAGGCCACAGCACGGCTAAACCCTGGCTAGTGGAGACAAGGTCACAGCACGGCTAAACCCTGGCTAGTGGAGACAAGGTCACAGCACGGCTAAACCCTGGCTAGTGGAGACAAGGTCACAGCACGGCTAAACCATGGCTAGTGGAGACAAGGTCACAGCACGGCTAAACCCTGGCTAGTGGAGACTCCACAGCACTGCTAAACCCTGGCCAGTGGAGACTCCACAGCACGGCTAAACCCTGGCCAGTGGAGACTCCACAGCACTGCTAAACCCTGGCCAGTGGAGACTCCACAGCACGGCTAAACCCTGGCCAGTGGAGACTCCACAGCACGGCTAAACCCTGGCCAGTGGAGACTCCACAGCACGGCTAAACCCTGGCCAGTGGAGACTCCACAGCACGGCTAAACCCTGGCCAGTGGAGACTCCACAGCACTGCTAAACCCTGGCCAGTGGAGACCAGGCAGTAGAGTAGCCACTGCTTTCTGATTTTAGTTTTGTTCCCATTGTCTCTCAGCTAACCTAAGGGCACGGGCCACGGAGAGACCATCCAACGGGACTGCCTCAGGTGGCTCCCACCTCCCCCCCCGCCCGTTCTCCACCCTGCCGTGCAGACTGGACGTCCTCGCCCGGAGCAGCCCCTCCATCGCACACGCTGTGCCCAGTGGCAGCAGAGGAAGCACTCCAGGTGAGCTGGACCTGACGAGGGTCACATTAACCCTTTCACTGCGTCAATACCAGAAGGTTAACCCTTTCACTGCCACACGACAAAGGGTTAACACTTTCACAACCACACTACAGAAGGTTAACCCTTTCACTACCACACGACAGACGGTTAACCTTCTGTAGTGTGGTAGTGAAAGGGTTAAAGCCTGGCTCCTTTAAAAAAAAAAAATTATCATGTACATTTGCAGTATATTATTCACATTATATTCTTGGAACTAAATCGGAATGTAGATCTGTTTTTACTCTTGTTTACTAACATTACTTATGTAAACAAACCTTTAATTTTCAAGTTTATTTGTCACTCACCTCCTCGAGGGCCTCACCATTCCCCCTCCTGTTACCAAAATTGACATACATGGAGGTATATAAAAGACTTCCCACTAGTTATCAATATGTGAGTGTTGGCACAAATATGTATGTAGAATGGAAATTTATCTAAGAAATCACAGAATGAATTGGTCTAAAATTCCACGGCACACTTGATCTTTCTTCAGGGCACACCGGTTGAAATCCCCTGATCTAGAGAAGGCCTTTTAGTTTTGGTGGTGGGGCTAACCATTTCTTTACGTTTGGACTACAGATCTTATTACATCTCATTACATAAAGGTATATTAATCAAATTTACCCAGGCTGTTCTCTAGAGTCGGACTTTAATAGCTTTTCTAATATAATTTGTGGTCAGACCAGAGCTTTCACAATGACCTACTAAAGCCACATCTGGGTAAAGGGGGAGGGGTGTTACTGTATAAGATGACCCACATTGTGGGACTGGGCTAGGCTACAACAGTAAAGCCCCCCCCCCCCCCCCGGGCAAATCATCTCTGATGGAAGACTACTACTACCTCTGCCCAGATGTGGGATGTTGAAGGCATGTTGGGTTGAGCTTGTCATGTAATATGTTTTTTTTAGATGGATATAGTGTTGCACAACAAAAGAAACACTATTGTTTAGTGTGTCCATTTCAATCGACATTTTATCCCTGCACACAATATATAGTAATTTGAGTGTTGCCCACAGTTAAAGGAACATGCCAACATTTTCGGAAATTAGCTTACGGTCTTCTCCAGAGAGAGACGATCAGATGGATACCAGTTTCCTCTCTGTACATTTACATTTAGTCATTTAGCTGACTCTTTTATCCAAAGCGACTTACAAGTTCTGTACGACAAGTCATCAGGAAGGGCACAACTCAAACTCTATCAGCTGAGTAACAATGTTCAATGTTCATTAAAGTGTTGAGTGCTACAGTGTAGGTTAGTTTATTAGGACAAGTGCATGACAATAAGGTTAGTTAGGGTTAGACTTTTTTTTCTTTTTTTTTAAGATAATGGTTGAAGAAGTGAGTCTTTAGTCGACAGCGAAATATTGGATGGGTTTCGGCTGTCTGTGCGTTCAGTAGAAAGCTATCTGGCTGCATGTTAGCCTAGCTTAGCACAATGAATGGAAGCGGACATGACCGGTTAGCCTTCGGGAGAGGTGTTGGACAATGCCTAGGCTAACCAGTCATGGCCGCTTCCATTCATTGTGCTAAGCTAGGCTAACATGCAGCCAGATAGCTTTCTACTGAACGCACAGAGAGGAAACTTGTATCTATCTCCTTGTCTCTCTCTGGAGAAGACGGTAAGCTAATCTCCCAAAATGTTGGCGTGTTCCTTTAAACTGGAATTGTGTCTTAAATTATTTGACGATGCAATTATAAAATATGCATTAGGTGCATCTTAACTGCCAACATAGGGTGTCAGGGGTTAGATTATTTTAGTTGATAAATATAATTTATACATGTAGATCAGCCCATATCACAAAATGTTCCTCAAGTCGATAATATGGTCACCTCTTATCATCTTAGACATTTCTGCTCCGTGAACGAACAACTGTGCAACATGAATGAGCTGCACTCTGTGTAGTACTAGTGCATTGAAGTACAGATGTCTGTCTGGTGTATTGAATAGAGGAATGGCCTGGCTGGTATATTGAATAGTGGGAGGGTGGCGCCCTGTCTCTTTCCTCCCAGCATCTTTCAACATGCAGCTCCCCGATTGGCTTAGAGCTTCTGGGGGCTCCCACTCGTGGTTGTCTAGGAGACGGGGGTTCTGTTCCACTCTAGTTCACTCTGCCTGCAGGGGAGAGAGAGCAGACCAGACCAATACAACCAGTGTCTAGATGGGTACAGGGAGTGCTCTTGTTTTCTCCTCCTCTTTCTCTCAACCTCGCCGATGGCCGGTTACATAGGGCTCCGGAGTTGTACCTGGACTGAATTCACGGTTCCCATTCTCACCAATTCGTCTTTGATCCCACAAGGCGCCACAGGCTCCGGCTGTGACCTCACACTCTTGACATGCTTGCTCATTGGATCATATCGCTTCTGTATCATCCCTTTGTTAGCTGCGTTTAATGGGAAAACTAGAAAACGTCTATGGAAACGTAAGTGAGACTGGTGCTTTGAATCTGAAAGGTGTAGCTGTTGGTATTTGTTTAATTTCCAAGAGCTGTAGAATAACCTTGACATTCAGAATTGCAGTGAAATTGAAAAAATCCCTATTGTCCGATATGGTCACAGATACATTGTGCATCCCTACATACTATAATAATTAGTTGCTTAGTTACTGGACTCGGACTGTAAAATGTGCACCGTTTGCATTTTCAGACATGTAATATAACTTGTGTATTATACAACAGTTATTCTAATGCAGGCAACAAATCAACTACCTACATTTATACATTATGTTTCAGAAACTGCACTGCAGCTGACATTGAGAGTTGAAACGCTCTGCGTTGCACTTTTTGATACACTAGCTTGTGACATTTGAATCCTTGAGACGAATAATCATACTGTATGTTTTCAGGCAAACAGTGTTTTCTAATTATCTAATTATCTAAAGATGTTACAGTAAATTGGGGAACCAGTCTTTAGTGGGATGTTGTGTGTTAGAGCCAGTCTTTAGTGGGATGTTGTGTGTTGGAGCCAGTCTTTAGTGGGATGTTGTGTGTTGGAGCCAGTCTTTAGTGGGATGTTGTGTGTTAGAGCCAGTCTTTAGTGGGATGTTGTGTGTTGGAGCCAGTCTTTAGTGGGATGTTGTGTGTTGGAGCCAGTCTTTAGTGGGATGTTGTGTGTTGGAGCCAGTCTTTAGTGGGATGTTGTGTGTTGGTGCCAGTCTTTAGTGGGATGTTGTGTGTTGGAGCCAGTCTTTAGTGGGATGTTGTGTGTTGGTGCCAGTCTTTAGTGGGATGTTGTGTGTTGGTGCCAGTCTTTAGTGGGATGTTGTGTGTTAGAGCCAGTCTTTAGTGGGATGTTGTGTGTTGGTGCCAGTCTTTAGTGGGATGTTGTGTGTTGGTGCCAGTCTTTAGTGGGATGTTGTGTGTTGGTGCCAGTCTTTAGTGGGATGTTGTGCGTTAGAGCCAGTCTTTAGTGCGATGTTGTGTGTTGGAGCCAGTCTTTAGTGGGATGTTATGGGTCAGTTCAGCTCTTAACCGCTTGTCTAACCTGGATGTTATTGTGCTCACAGCTTTCGGTGCAGGATGCAGGGCTTCTACTTCCACCAGCCAGGGGGCTTCAAGGTCTACAGCAAGTCCTCTGAAAAGGACAGCTTCTCCAAGATTTGTCCAGCCAATGTCCTCTTTAACAGGTGAGGGGGGGGATTTTATTTGATTCCATTATTCACACATTAAGCTACTAATAGGGCTAAGCTTACTAATAGGGCTGCCCCATATTAGTCCATTAATCGGTTGATTTGGTCTTATTTTTTTTTATTTTTTTTATTATCTTTTTCCCCCTCCTTTTTTTCCGATTTTTCTCCCATCCCACTGTTAGTCGTTATGCCAATTCCCAACCCCCTTCCTGGTTGTTGCGCACCCCCCCCCCTACTGTTGGTCCGGGAGGCCGGAGACTCGCATGCTTTCCTCCGACACATGTGCAGCCAGCCGGCAGCCAGCCTGGCAGCGCAGATTCTCACCGGGAGAGTGTAATGTGTGGAAGGTCACACTACCTTTCTCCAGATCCTACCCTCGCTGTGCAGGCGCCCCGACCGAACTGTAGGGGTCGCTGTCCACGACGCCCAGGACCCACCCACGGCTTCCCTCCCCCTAACTCAGCCAAACGAGTTAGTATAGCGATCAGCCCAAGCCAAGGCAATGCTGCAGCCTCTTGCATTGGTGACTAGCACAATCTCCGCTACGCCACCTGACCGCCACTGATTTGGTCTTAGTTGACCAAAACCTTTTTTAGGCTTGTTGGTCATTGTTTATGCTTTTCTTTCTTGATTTTAAAGGTGCTATAGATGCCATTCAGCCACTAGATGTCACACTAGAACACCAGCATGTCATGTATCCAATCGGGTGCATTCCATGTAGGGAAGTAGGGAGGGGATACTGTACATGCAACATACATTTTTTAATTATAAATGAATGAATCAGTAATTATTTGGGGGGGGGCGGGGGGAAGCAAAAACTACTTTTGAATGTTCCCACTTACAATTCCTATCCTTAGCACATGACATGACTTTTATTAGTCTGCCTTTTAAAGGCGATATAGATCAGTGTTTCTCAACTGGTGGGTCGCGACCCAAAAGTGGGTCGCAGGGCCATTTTGAGTGGGTTGCGGATGTGTGTATAAAAAAAAGAAGAAACAACTTTATTTAATTTTTTTTTGCACTAGCTATCTTTGTGAAAGTGGCTTCTCAGCTCTGGTCCAGCTGAAGACAAAGCAGAGGAACAGATTGGACATGACTAAGCATGACCTCAGAGTTGCTTTGTCTACCATCACCCCAGACTTTGAGACTGTTGTCAGGAGCAAACAACATCCCCAGTTATCCCATTAGTTCCCTGGGATGTTAAGCTAAGAAGTCTACTAAGAAGGATATATTATTTATTATTATTTTATTTCATTGTGTTTTTAGCCCTAGTTGCACTTTTGTTGCAACCCCAGTTATCCATCAGTTCCCCCAAACTTAGGTCTGTTATGTTAAGCTAAGAAATCTGCTAAGAAGCATATATTTATTATTTTATTTCATTGGGTTTTTAGCCCTAGTTGCACTTTTTGTGTTTATTTCATGTGTTTAACAGTGCATGAAAGATTGTGTATTACTGCAATTTTTTTTTTAGAAATCATAGTGGTTAAGAAATTTGGGTCCCGAGGCTAGACCAGTTGAGAACCACTGATATAGATAACATTCAGCCACTAGAGCAGGGGTTCCCAAACTTTTCAGGCCGCGACCCAAAAATAACGGGGTCAGAGAGCTGCGACCCCCACTATTATAGGAGGTACATTTATTTTTTATTTTTTATATATATATATATATATATAAATTGAAATGTATGGTTGAAACATGCATACGTTCAAACGCGCACACACACTAATAAGCATTGGAGGCTTTTAACCAGGGCCGGACTGGGGAAATCATTCAGGCCAGGAAATATAGTGCAAAATATAGCCCGTCAGGCCACTTTTTAAGCAGGGGGTCTGGGGGTCCCCCACCAGGACATTTCTTGTTACAAAGACTTAATTTCCTGCATTCTGGTGCAGGCTTTTTTATTTGTACCCTTTAAATGCCAGTGTTTGTGATGGCATCACAAATTATTGTTAAAAAACAGGCTAGCATGTATGATTAGCAACAACACTGATTTTGATGGATTTTCAGTTTTTTTGTAATGTCAGATTGAAAATAATGCAATCTTTTATTCAACTTCAGCCCTGATCATAACACCACATATTAATTTTATAATTCTAACCCTTTAAATGCCAGTGTGTGTGACAATTGTGTGTATTGAGCCGTACTGTATTGTACCCATTCTGCAATCTGGTAATAACATTTTCAATCAATCATTCCAATAACAACCGCTAACTTCACTGTTAGGTTGCTTCAAAGCATGCCATCTATGTATAGATATGTAGCACTGTCTATCTGTAATAAAAATGTTCAATCAATCCAATAACAACCGCTAACTTCACTGTTAGATGGCATGCTTTGAAACACCGCACCTCCCAGCTGCTTCTAGACACGGAGGCGGACACGGAGTTTATAAAAACTATTTAAAATGTTTATTAGCAACGCCGAGCTTTCAAACCATTGCGATTATCTGTCCAAGACCCTCATGCAACTGTGAGTACCTTTGAAATTTCTCTCTGATACTTGTATAACGAACGGTTCGGGTAGGACCAGTTCTTCATGGTAAATCTAGGTTGGTTTCCTATTGAGGAGCAAGGGACTGTGGATTCACTCGGCCAAACCTTGTTGGCGTGCATCACAGTCACGAAAGGGGCTAGGGCAGGGGTGTAGCTACTCATTTACATATTGTTAAACATGTTGTTTCTGTATTTATTACTTATTCAAGTTATACATTTTGCATAGATGTAAAAATATATGTTATGTTATTTTAACAAATAATTTTAGTTGATCAGAACCCCTTATTACTCCATCAATCAATGATCAAACCATTCAACTAAATAACAAAAAGAAAAATATCATCAAATACAAGCTATGACATTAAGTTTGTTCAAAACCTTTTTGTCACAGTCAAGAGGGGCAGAACTAACAACTGTGAGCTGCAAAGAACACGTGGGACAGATGTAGCAGATGTTACAAAAACAAATGGCTGCACACAACCTTGCAGAGGCCATACATCCAACTAATGGAAGATAGTTTAATTAACTTTAATTAACAGATTGCAGAATGGGTACAGTACAGTACAGCTCAATACACACAATTGTTAAGGGGATGCAGACCAGAGAAAGACTTTCGACTTGTTTACATCAGGGTCCCCCGTTTTCAATTCGTAATGAAATTGCTATTATGTGTCTGCATGAACACACAACTGTAACTGTACTCAAATAACAAAATAAGGGTTGTCTCAGTTCACAACTATATTGGTCAAGTTTTGGGTGGGACTTGTTTGCGTCCTGCAGCTTCTTATTCAATTGAGCGAGATGCTTGGTTATGTCACACAGCCAGTCTGCATCTGACAGTTCAGACAATATTTCTTCAACTTTTTGTTACCTATTCCGCCTGGATCTTTTTTGTATTTTGGGCTGTAAAATTGTCAAAGAATGTCTGAGGAGTAAGTGCTTTTGGCTTTTTTCCTTTGTTACTTCATCAATACCTCAGATGTTCAACATACATGTATGTGTAAGAATGTGTAATAACTAAGGCTGTCAAAGTTAAAGCTTTATTAACTCATTAACCCACAATTCTTTTAACAGCACTATTTTTTAACCCAAGATTAATGTTTAATTTTTTTTTTTATATAAAACCAGAGCTCTTGGGGGGCCACATCAAATGACGTGGCGGGCCACATTTGGCCCGCGGGCCATGAGTTTGACACCTATGGGCTAGGGGGTGGGCTACTTGGGAGCAGGGCCGTGTTGCGTGAAGGCAAGTGTGAACAGGTGTGTTTTTTTTTTTTTTAGGTGGGTTTTGAAGAGGTTGATGGTGTCATAGCCTCGGATGGAGGGGGAGAGGGAGTTCCACAACCTGGGGGCAGCTACAGAGAAAGCTCGGGATGGTATGGGTCAGTCAGTTCAGCTCTTAACCGCTTGCCTAACCTGGATGTTATTGTGCTCACAGCTTTCGGATGCAGGGCTTCTACTTCAACCAGCCAGGGGGCTTCAAGGTCTATAGCAAGTCCTCTGAAAAGGACAGCTTCTCCAAGATTTGTCCAGCCAACATCCTCTTTATCAGGTAAGGGGGGTGATTTTATTTGATTTTATTATTCACATGTTAAGCTACTAATAAGGCTGCCCCATATTAGTCCATTAATCGGTTGATTTGTTTTTAGTTAACAGACTTTTTTGTTTTTGGTAGTAATTTTTTATGCTTTCCTTTCTTGATTTTAAAGGTGCTATGACATTCAGCCACTAGATGTCACACTAGAGCACCAGCATGTCATTTATCTAATCGAGTGCATTCCATGTGGGGAAATTCTGCCGTTCTAAAAGCTCTGTGGATGTATTATTTAGAAAAGAATATTGCTAGACATAAAATGTTATCTATAGCACCTTTTTAAATATAGATTTCCTGAAAAATGAAGAACTACATTTCATGTGGGAAACGCAATTTTACAGATTTGTATATTAAATCAACGGATCTATTTCCAGATAAAGTCCTATGACTATTAAGTATTAACTTAGTCGACTACTCTTTTGTGTGTAATTAACCATGCATGTGTCCATAGCAACTTCTATCTAGCTGATACACTGCTAGAGGGGTTTCAGTCTGTTGCAGAGAGGGAGAAACGTTTGGTTTGAGTCCTGACCACGGACCCTTAATTCAGACTAGAGACTTCGAGGTCTGGTACCTTGGATGTGGAGCAGAGGCGGTTTTCGGCATGCCTTTCCTTTCAACATAATCACAGCAGAGATGTAATTGGTGTTTCTCTCTTGGACAGGCCTTTGTTGTGTGCAGCTGCCCGGGAACGTACTGCTCGGTACATAGTTGTAGTTGAAACCTTTTGGCGTGGCCGTTTTTGTCTTCCAGCTATACTCGGTAATGTGTAATTCCGACATGATTGCCCTAACAAACCATAGCTATCCACAGTGATCTGAGAGAAGGAAATGGTCATTGTTAGCACGATGTTGTGGATCACAGTTGAATTCATGACCATCTCTGTTGCATTTATTAATAGTGGACTGGGACTAGAGGCTGTTTTTGTTTTTTTGGTAACTACTGTTAATAATAAACCAAGTTAAATGCCTGTTCTGTTTCCCCTGGGGGTGTTACCAGCACATGGCTTAATTTCTGTCTCAAGGTCATCTTCTCTGCAGAGCGGTCTGACGCTGGGCTGTGTTAGCAGCGTTGTTTTCACAGCTCAGCTCCTCTGACTTCACCTCGCTTTGAGCCGTCCGCCACCCCCTCCTGCCATTTCTCTCCCCCTCCGCTGCTGCCGAGGACAGAGGTAGAGAGCAGGGCACTCGGCTCCCATTGGAGGACAGAGGTAGAGAGCAGGGCACTCGGCTCCCATTGGAGGACAGAGGTAGAGAGCAGGGCACTCGGCTCCCATTGGAGGACAGAGGTAGAGAGCAGGGCACTCGGCTCCCATTGGAGGACAGCGGTAGTGAGCAGGGGCACTCGGCTCCCATTGGAGGACAGTGGTAGAGAGCAGGGCACTCGGCTCCCATTGGCTGCCGATGTCTCCTCCCGCTCCCCTCCTTCCGTGCACCCTACCCCACCCCCCTCTCCTCTCAGCATCCAAGCTCCTGTCGTAACGGTAGCACCGCCATCATCCGGCTTGGGAGATGCTGCTGTGCTGTGAGAGCTTAGTGCGCTGTGTGACTGAAGGCTTTACCGAGAGCGAGGATTAGGGATTTTTTTGCCTTGCCTCTGTCACATCTGTCGAGGGCTCTGCCACCCAGCCTTTCACCCCCCCCCCTCTCTGCCAGCTCGCCCAGCCGGGCACAGGCTGTTGATCCTCATTCGGGAAAGCCTCCATGCTGGACTGATGGTCTGCATTTTTTCCCCTCACCTGTCTCTGTGGTACAAGTGTTACCACTGCTGTTTCACCTGAGGCTTCACTGAAGAGCTCACCAGACTGGTTCGCAGCCACCTTCAGCCTCCTAACATTTGGATACTTTTGTTTGTTATTTGTCGGCTCTTAGCGTTTGGCGTCCTTGCCTGTTTCTTTCTTTCTTGAGAAATGTTATGGTCTCCGAAGCTCTCCCTCTCCTACATCCACGTGCGTCTGACGGCCAAAGGTTTGTTACTCCGGAACCTGCAGCTGCTGTCGGGATGCGGGAAGAACACAGTGGTGTTCCACGCAGGTCTGTTCCTCCCACTTAATCACAGATGACACTACTACTACAGTTAATGTACTAGAAATAGAACACACAGGCTAAAGCTCACTACTTCGCCGCCTGTGCCTCTCTTGAGCGGTCCCGTTAGCTGTTTGTCAAATCTATATTTAGCATGGCTTGTTTACTAGTCCCCGAAGTGGGAGAGGTTCATCTTTCATTTACCTATCTTAAGAACTAACTGTTAGCTAAAGCATTTAGTCGCCTGCAATATCATCGAATAATATTCCTATGTCTTTTTTATTATTTATTTTTTTAAATAAAGAATTTCAGAATTCATACATGTTATTCCTCTGGTCTAAGACCATACAAAAATATTAGCCAACATGAGTGACGCTCACAAAAAACGAGTGTTAAAACTCAAAGTTGTGATGTCATTAAGTATAAAGTTTGAAGCTGCTTCATAGACATTGAATTGGGAAGGAAATCTGTGGGTCCACATTATCAATCTATCATTCATTGTCAATGGAGCAGTTCCAGACATTATACTTGATGACATCACAAGTTTGATTCTTAGTTTTTGCTTTGGTAGAGTAGCTAATTTTCACAAATATTGATTGAACTTGTCTTAGGGCAGGCCATGCAAATAACATAAGAAGTTTTATTTTTGGGTGGTGTTCCCTTCTTAATAAATGGACTGCATTTACATATATATCACTTTATCACATCTTTTGGGCTTTGTAGACCACTCAATGTGCTTTGCAACTTGTGCCTCATATTCACTCACACACACACATGGTGGCGAAGGCTGCTATGCAAGGTGCCAACCAGCTCATCTGGAGCAATTTAGGGGTTAAGTGTCTTGCTCAAGGACACTTCGACATGAAGTCGGGAGGAGCCGGGACTCTAACCACAAACCTTCAGATTCCCTGACGACCGTTCTACCTCCTGAGCCACTGGTGCCTCGATACTATAAAAAAAAGATTATAATGAAAAATATGACTCAAGATATTTCATTTTATTTGGAAGGGACAGCATGTATTAATGGACAATACAAAAATGTACTGTAAATACACAGGATTTAGCAAGGGATGATGATTTTCATCCTCAGTCCCATCAAATACAAAAACAGAGCAATATAAAAACATGTTAAAACAAAAGAACAATAATTTAGGAATACATGGCTACAAAGCTAAAAGGACCAAGATTGTAGGAGGATGTTTTGGCTTTAGAGGCTGGTGTTCTGCTCACCTCTGTGTGAGAGAACACGTGCGAGCTGGCATGCCGGCAGACCTACTGCTCCAGTTTCACACTGAGATGTGGGTTATTTTAATCCCCAGTCTCTAGGGTGAGCCAGGGGAACCTTGTTGTGACAAGGAATGGGGTTCCCACCAGAGATTATTTTAAAAGGGCATTCCTTTCCCATTTTTGAAAGATGCCTTCTGGATGGTTATGGCCAAATACGGTATCCCACTTGACTCGTACAGATTTAAAGATACGGGCCTTGTTGTAGTTTATGTTCAAATGACATGCCATGTGTTTAACATGCAACCTTTTGCAAAAGGGAATTCCTTAATATCAACCTACAGTATGTCATCTATTTTAAACGTTATCTATTTAAATAGCAACATTGCCCATGTAGCCTCGGACACTGGTCTTTTCCAGTTAAAAAAAAGAATAGCTAATTAGCCATACTTGTTATTATAAATTAACATTGAGAGCTCTGGCGAAAGATATGAACTGTTATCAACAAAGAAATATATGCTTTTAATCTGACTCCAAACAATGTGTGTGACTTTTGAACAGGGATCTACAGTGAGTTATGAGCAGGGATCTACAGTGAGTTATGAGCAGGGATCTACAGTGGGTTATGAGCAGGTATCTACAGTGAGTTATGAGCTGGGATCTACTAACTACAGTATGTGCCAGATGTAAATAGTCTTACATTTTGAACCAGTTCAAGGCATCTTGTTGTTTTATTATTATTAATGGTAATAATGATTGGCTACAACATGATAATCTTACCTTGATCTCATTAGAAATAAGTGTGTTGGTATCTTATCTACAGTATCTTCTATCTGGAAGGTTTTCCATCTTCAGTGGTATTAATATCTGGAAGGTTTTCCATATTCAGTGGTATTAATATCTGGAACGTTTTCTGTACTCACTCAGTGGTATTAATATCTGGAAGGTTTTCTATACTCTGTGGTATTCATATCTGGAAGGTTTTCCATATTCCGTGGTATTAATATCTGGAACGTTTTTCATATTCAGTGGTATTGATATCTGCAATGTTTTCCGTACTCTGTGGAATGTTAGTTGGTTGAGAGATGATCTTTCAGCAAAGACTTTTCTGTGAATATTGTCAAACTGAGAAATCCAGTTGGCGTCAAAGCAGCAGTATAAACAAGTGTCTGATTGTGATGCGGACACCATCCCCCACCATTCTTTCTGTGCTATGGAGTGCCGTCTCCCTCCGTACAACACAGTGGAGTCTATTGTTGTTTATAATATCAGTGATCTGTTTTTGTGCTCATCAGTGCAAACTGGACAGAGAGCGGTGTATGTCATGTCTACTCTATATTCAGGCACAGGTGAAAATAGCACCCAAGTCTTCTGTTGCCATGGCACATTCACCAAATGGAAAGAGTCCACCTGCCCACTGAAACATGGTGTCCTCTTAAGACCATTCTGAATTATTCAGCTAGAAGAGAGTATGATTTATTGAAATATTCTGCAGAAGTCTGTTGCATAATGTCGGATTTTGGCCCTGGGGTTAAACCCAAGAGGGGAAATGAGGGTAAAAAAATTCGCACTCAATTGATAATAATAATAATAATAATAATTTTTATTTGTATAGCACTTTTCATACAGAGGTTTCAGTTCAAAGTGCTTCACAACAGTAAAAAATACAGGCAGATAGAGAGGTAGCAAGGTAAGGCAAATCACAGTTCTTCAGTAATACAAATAATAAAATAGAATAGATTAGACATTAGAGTAAAAAAAAGTGCAGTTTGATTCAGTTTAAAATGGGCTAAAAATAATAAAATAGAACGGACAGTAAAAAAGTGTGATAAGATTGTTCAATAAAAAAATTAAATATATATAACAGAGCAGTGCATCACTCTTAGTACTTTGAGTTTCTTTACAAAGTTCTAACAATACAACAGAGCAGTCCGTCGCTCTAACATACAACAGCAGTCCGTCGCTCTAACATACAACAGAGCAGTCCATCGCTCTAACATACAACGGAGCAGTCCGTCGCTCTAACATACAACGGAGCAGTTCGTCGCTCTAACATACAACGGAGCAGTCCATCGCTCTAACATACAACAGAGCAGTCCATCGCTCTAACATACAACAGAGCAGCAGTCCATCGCGCTTAACAATTTGAGTTTCTTTACAAAGTACAGTTCTAAATGACCTTATAGAACAACAGAGCAGTGCGTAGCTCACAACAGAGCATCGCTCTAACATCATAGAACCGACATATGAATTTAATTGGAAGTGTATGAAAGTAGGTAGGGTAAGAATAGTGCAGGTAAAGTACAATTTGTCAGGATATCCCTGATGTTTCATTGAAATGCCTGAGCAAAGAGATTTTAAGCTGTCTTTTGAAGATGTCTAGCGAGTTGGCTTCCCTGATGTTTTGGGGTAGTTTGTTCCACAGTTTTGGGGCATAGTTGATAAAGGCTGCATTACCGATCCTCTTTTGACTGTTTCTGGGAGTCTCTAGTAGTCCAGTAGCTGATAGGTAATTTGATCTAATTCTTAATACGGTTGTATTTGCTGCGGGACTCACTAAAAACTTGGTATCTTGTGTATTGCATCATGCACCACATCCAATGGTTAAGGTGGGGCGTGAGATCCAATGAGGTTATGGTGACCTTAAAGGGGCACTTAAACAAAAAGCAATGCTGATCTCACACACATCCCAAAACTGCACACATTGATTTAATTTGGACATTTATTGGGAGTAAATGATTTTCAATATGGCCACCAGTGATGCCATTGGGGACATTGAATCCTTGTGTTGTGTTAATTACAGCTACATGAAATGATGTAGATGAGAAGCAGACTTGTCTTATAGGGAATGCTACAATACCTTTTTTTTTTTTTCCATCCACTTTTTCTCCCATCCCAATTCCGTTGTGCCAATTCTCCCCTCCCCTGTCTTGAACGTTGCTCACATATGCCCCCCACTAGCCGGTTGTAGGGAGGACGTGCATCACGTGTCCCCTCCGATACACAAGGAGGCAGCCTGTCACATCATTTCACCTGCCAGCGCGGACTCTCATTGGCGAGGTGTAACGTGTGAGAGGCTCACACTACCCCCGCCATTTCCTGTCTGCTGTGCAGGCGTCCCCTCCCTCTTGTATCTCTTCTTGTGCTACTCTGTCCCTGGTGTGCTATACTGTACTTTGTGCTCCCCTATCCGCTTGTCCTATTTTTTGAATGTACTGGCCTGTCCTGTTGTGCCTTTTTGTATATGTGTATTTTATAGGTCATTGATTTTATGCTTCGACTGTACTGTACAGCACTTTGGTTGGCTCTCGAGCTTTTAAATGTGCTCTATAAATAAATTACTTGACTTGTCCACAAGGTCCAGATTACCACCCATCGACTTCCACCCGCCAACTCCGCCAATTGAGTTAGTATGATGACTGGCCCAAGCCGGAGGCAACGCCGACAGCCGGAGTCGAACCCGGTGTCTCTTGCGTTGGTGACTAGTGCAATGTCCGCTACGCCACCCAGCCACCGGACTGCTACAATACCTTATAATTTAATTGAGTTGTAATTGACACAATACAAGGATTCAATGTCCCTGATGACATCACTGGTCGTGGTGGTCATATTCAAATGAATACTCAATAAATTAATGTTAGCTAAACTGTTTTGGAGTTTGTGGATGTGTGTGAGATTATGTGCAAAATAGGGCGGCTGAGTGGCGCAGTGGGCAAGGCGCTCGCCACTAACGCAGGATATGCTGGTATCGAGCCCAGCTCTCTGCGTTGCTACCGGCTTGGCCGGTCGTTCATACTAACTCAATTGGCAGTGTTAGAGGGTGGGAAAGCCGGTGGGTGGGGATTGGACGTTTTGGACAGCGACTCCTACAGATCGGTTGGTGCGCCTGTACAGCAGAATCAGGAAGTATCGGGGGCAGCATGAGCCTCCCACGCGTTACTCTTCGCCACTGAGAGATTGCGCTGTTCAGGTGAAAAGATTCGACAGCTGCCTCCTCGTGTACCGGAGGGGAAATGTGATGCAAGGCTTGGTCCTCACTGCAGCCGACCAGTGGGAGGCATAGTCTAGCAACGTTCGAGACGGGGGAGGCGAGAATTGAAGGGAGAATTGGCGAGGCGAAATTGGGATGGGAGAAAAATGGAAAATAAGGAGAAAGTGGATACAAAAATTGTTGTGTGGCATTATGTGCAAAATAAATAGTCAGTGTGTGACATTATCTGCAAAATAAATTAATAAATAAATTGTGTCTTGGTGAAGTGCTCCATGTGTTGTGTACATGTCTGTTAGAGGCTTCCTTGTGTACATGTCTGTTAGAGGCTTCCTTGGCTGCAGTATTTCATAAGGAGGAGGAGTCATTGAGGTCCCATGCTACCAAACAAGATACTCCTGACATTCCCAGCAGAGGGCAGAATACTGCCAGGAAACCTCTTCCTGTCCACTGGACCATCATCACCATGGTCGAGCAGAAAGATATGTCTGCATTCAAACATTTTATTTATAGGTTTTCTGTCGATGGAATTTTCTCGTAGCAAATTCCTAGAATATGCTACTACTTGTAGATCGACTGAAGACAGCTTGAGTTGTTACCTTTTTATTTTTATTCACAGTAGTATGGCATCATCATTAATATATTTAGATCTGGATAATAATTATGACGCCAGACTGCAGTTAAGGCCACAGAAATAGAGCACCTGTTTATTAGTAATTTATTTGCAAGACTTCAATCCCTATCCTCTATTTCAGTCTGAACTCTGAAAATGGAATAGTATACAGGCTCTAATGCAACGGTTCAGATACAGAATTATTCAGAAGTTGGGCTTCATTGAAACTTCATCAGGAGTGGCCTACGGTGTCGTGAAAAGATTTTTGCGTTCTGAGGTTTCAAGGAAAATACAAATCATCACGCAATGCTTGACATACAAACGCATAGATGGAGTTTTTCGTGTCCAGTTTCTCCATTGACTTGTATGGTAAAATAATGCAACTCGGAAGCACACCCTGTATGCGTGTGTTCAGATACAGCTAGGGGAGCTATCTTCCAGCTCCACCACACTGAGCAGTTCAGATACAGCTAGGAGAGCTAGCTTCCAGCTCCACCATACTGAGCAGTTCAGATACAGCTAGGGGAGCTAGCTTCCAGCTCCACCAGACTGAGCAGTTCAGATACAGCTAGGGGAGCTAGCTTCCAGCTCCACCAGACTGAGCAGTTCAGATACAGCTAGGAGAGCTAGCTTCCAGCTCCACCACACTGAGCAGTTCAGATACAGCTAGGCGAGCTAGCTTCCAGCTCCACCACACTGAGCAGTTCAGATACAGCTAGGAGAGCTAGCTTCCAGCTCCACCATACTGAGCAGTTCAGATACAGCTAGGAGAGCTAGCTTCCAGCTCCACCACACTGAGCAGTTCAGATACAGCTAGGCGAGCTAGCTTCCAGCTACACCACACTGAGCAGTTCAGATACAGCTAGGGGAGCTAGCTTCCAGCTCCACCACACTGAGCAGTTCAGATACAGCTAGGGGAGCTAGCTTCCAGCTCCACCACACTGAGCAGTTCAGATACAGCTAGGGGAGCTAGCTTCCAGCTCCACCACACTGAGCAGTTCAGATACAGCTAGGAGAGCTAGCTTCCAGCTCCACCACACTGAGCAGTTCAGATACAGCTAGGGGAGCTAGCTTCCAGCTCCACCACACTGAGCAGTTCAGATACAGCTAGGAGAGCTAGCTTCCAGCTCCACCACACTGAGCAGTTCAGATACAGCTAGGGGTGCTAGCTTCCAGCTCCACCACACTGAGCAGTTCAGATACAGCTAGGGGAGCTAGCTTCCAGCTCCACCACACTGAGCAGTTCAGATACAGCTAGGGGAGCTAGCTTCCAGCTCCACCACTGAGCAGTTCAGATACAGCTAGGGGAGCTAGCTTCCAGCTCCACCACACTGAGCAGTTCAGATACAGCTAGGGGAGCTAGCTTCCAGCTCCACCACACTGAGCAGTTCAGATACAGCTAGGGGAGCTAGCTTCCAGCTGCACCACACTGAGCAGTTCAGATGCAGCTAGGGGAGCTAGCTTCCAGCTCCACCACACTGAGCAACAGCTTCACACACCTGTCAGGATGCTGAACTCTCTCCCCCCTGCGCCCCAAAAGTCAGGACTGTAATACACCAAGCACTTTGGAAATAAATAACCAAGCCACTCTCTCCTCTGCTCCGAAAAGGTTTGAACTGTTATGCACTAAGCATAACACTTCGTAAGCACTTCGTAATACACATTTAAAAAAAACTCTAATGCTGCTAAACCACGCTCTGCGCCAGTGGCGGTTCTAGACCCTTTTTAGGCGGGCTGAAGCCTAAGGGTGCTTTCACACCAGAGCTGTTTGGTCCGGACTATCGGACCAGAAGTCGATAGTCCGCTTTTTTGGGGTGGTGTGAATGCGCAGTCGAACTCTGGTGCGGACCAAACATGCTAACTCTGGTCCGCCAAAAAACATAGGTCTCGGTTCGCTTCATCGGACCAAACGCGGACCAAATATAGAAAGTCACCTGATAAACTGCATCTTGGGTAGAAGGAAGAAAAAACATGTGCGGCATTCACTGCAAAACAAACATGTCTCGTGGACAGACTTGGGCTAATGATGAAGTGAAAGCCCTGATCGACATATGGGCAGAAGACTAAATAAAACGGCTGCTTGTGGGCACTCACAAAAACAACGAGGTGTACAAGTTGTTTAGCGAGAGGATGGTGGTAATGAGTTATAATCGAACGATGGATCAATGCCACGTCTCCTACTATCACGCTTCTTGTGTTTGTGTTTTCGCGGATTTCACTTCCTGAAGGGGAGGGATTTCCACTCTCCATGTGTCCAATAGACGAGCGCCCTTTTCGACCGCGTGACATTGTGCAGAAAGTTTGGTGCGCTTGACAAATTGCAATGTGAATGCAGACGAACCAAATGACTAATGCAACAATGTTGCAACTTCACCACCAGAACCGCACCGAGTCCACAAACTATGTGAAAGCGCCCTAAATGTAATCCCCTAAGATTGGGGGAGTAAATCTTTTTTGTAATTAAATTGATTGTTTTTATTTTATCATTATTACAGACATGGATTGCCGGTAGTAGCCTGTTGACCTCATTGGTTAACTAATAATTTTTTTAATAAAATGTCAAAGACGTTGGTAACGTCAAGTCCCAGTCTGACATTCAACACAAGACGTGGAAGCAGATGTAGCTAGCTACCTACTGTAACTAGTTTAGTAATAGTGAATTTGCCAGTGCTGATGGGCAACAAGACAAGTGTGTTGAAATGTTAGCTAGCACTATATAAAATTACCGTACTTTTCGCACTATAAGCCGCACCTGACTATAAGCCGCAGCAGCTAAATTGAACGATGTGTACATATATAAGCCGCACTGGACTATAAGCCGCAGGTGTTTTAATGTTTAATTACCTATGTAATTAGCATTGGGACACAATACTGTCGGACAAATAACAAGAATTAACTCATTTACAAGTTGTATTAAGTTTAGCAAATAAGGGAACAGATAAATAACATTTCAATGCAGTCAAAAAAGCAATATTTATTCTTACATTTTCGGGTTTGGTCACGTCGAGTCACATATAAGCCGCACCGTTATATAAGCCGCAGGGTCGAAAAATGGGGGAAAAAGCCGCGGCTTATAGTCCGAAAAGTACGGTACTGACTATTCTGACGGAGAACGTTGTCAAATTGGTCATTAGTTCCATGGTGTTGGTGTAATAATAGTGTCGAACGTTGGCTAATGTTAGCTAGCTGATGCTATTGGCTAGTTAGCTATCAAGCTAATGTCAGTTCAGCTAATGTTAGCTAGCTAGCCCAGCTAATTGCTTGCTACAAAGGCTTATTGCTGCCACACAAAATGAAAATGTTGTGGCCTCAAAATTGTATTAAAGTTATCTCAAAATGTATTTAGTTACCTCAAATTAATCAATTTGGGGCCTCAAAATAGAAAAATATTTTGTGGCCTCAAAATAGTTACCTCAAGTATTTTGTTCCCTCAAATTAATCAATTTGAGGCATCAAAATAGTATTGTTCCCTCATGATTTGAAAAAACCTTCAAAAAAGGAGGTAGGGACCGCACACTGATGAAGGCCGGATGGCTGAAAACGTTTGTGCGCTATAACAACTTGAAAATAAAAACGATATTCCGAGTGCGGTCCCTACCTCCTTTTTTGCAACTTAATTCATGTTGGACTACGCACCTGTCTGAGCGCAGTGGTTACCCCCTTTTTCTATTGAAAAAACCTTCACTCACTGGAAATGTCTTTTTCCCATAGATGCATATACGAAAATGTGAGTCTCTCTCTCGAACGCAGTGAGCGCTCCGTAATATGATCATTATGATCGACTGGAATACAAAATAATAGTCTTAGCCTACTACTTACATACTGTAGTTGTCTCTTTGTTCATTAATGTTACCTAATATGTCATAAGTGAATTGTATAGAAACAACTCCAAAATGTACTATTGCACAACTGATTTGGCAAAAGAAATCCAGGGGCTGAGCCCCCCTAAAGGTCTAATGCTAGAACCGCCCCTGCTCTGCGCTAAGCCCTTTTTTTTTTTTTTTTTTTAAGTTCGGTTTCATAGAATATGCTGCAAAAATTGTCATCTCATACATTATATTGCACCTTAGGCTGTTACTGTGTTTTTCTAAATAGTAGTTTTTCTTTTTCTTATTTTGTGTACACCAATCTGGAATGTATCCAAGTGTCCTGATATTAACCCTTGTTGGCAGAAAGGTAGAATTGGAGCCATTTTGAATGTGAAAACAATGTTCAAAACCTATAACATAAATATGAAATTTCAGTAGGATAATTATGATATTAAATATTGAGAAAATATTCCTCAGATAGTGGCCCCTTTTATCCCCAATTAAACACGCCTTGTACTTTATCTTTACTTTCACTTTGTGTAAATCTCAGATTTTATTATTATTTCTGTAGCACCACAAATCTGCAATAAGTCAGCACACACTTATTCACACCACTGTAATTATGAAACGCTACCATACAGCATTTTCTGAATCCACTGTTACGTAAATATTGCGCCTTCAAACTGGGAGGGGGGTTCCCAGATGGATTCCGGCTTGGCATGGTTTATATTCCTGCTGTTCACTTATGATAAGATGCATTGTGTTTGTCTTGAGGGCTGCGTCTGCCTGCTGGGTGGAAGAGTTGGTTTTGGCCCCGGAGGCATAATTGGTGTTGATGGAAATAATGATTAGAGGTGAGCTCCGTATCCAGATCCAGACAGGAGTTGTGTTGACTCGGGAGGATACAGTCTGGACACGTAATGGTTGAGATGTCACAGATGTGGCTTTATCAGCTTTGCTGAAAATCTTACCAGCTAATGATGAACGTTTTCCCTAGTTACAAGTCTCTTTATGTAGAATGAGAATGTTGGAACAGGAGTGCTGATTTGACAGTTTAATTATGTAGTACTATGTTAGTATGTTCATGTGAGCCAACCATTTATCCTAGATCAGTGCTCCTACCCTGATAATCCTTTTTAATACAGACCCTGTTTGGCTCTTTTGGCTTTTTCTAGCTTGGAATGTTGTTATGCTCCCAGCAGCATTGTGCTGTTCTGACCAGGTCTCCGTCCAGAGGATGGTCTACTCAGTAATTCTAGTCTGTCTGTCTCTCTCTCTCTCTCTCTCGCTCTCACACACCCATGTGCACACACCCACGTGCTGCAGAGACTCTGCCTTGCTTTATTTCCTTTCAATCTTTATTGGTAACTGCATGGCCTTGATTGTTGGACCACCTTCCTTTTCTTTAAAGTTGCTGTTCACATGTTGTTCATGGCCTGTAAGTAGTCGCAGAAGTCCAGCCCGAGCGTTGGGGACATGAGGTTGTCTCAGGAAACTTAAAGGGGCACTTCACCAAAAAAAACAATGCAGTTATTTTGCACATAATCTCACACGCATCCAAAAACTCTAAACTGTTTTGCACACATTCAGTTTTGACAATTATTGAGAGTAAATTAGTTTGAATATGGTCACCAGTGATGTCATTGGGGACATTGAATCCCTGTATTGTGTTAATTACAGTGCCATGAAATGATGTAGATCATCAACAATAGCAACGCCATGTCTTATAGTTAAGCATTACATCACGTGCAGGAGTGGTTTGTGAACAATAAACCATGCCTAGGGGTGGTCGTTAGACCCCCCTAGGCATGGTTTATTGTTCACAAATCACGACTGCAAGTGGTGTAAAGCTTTTATACAACTGCCACATTCATCCAACCTTATTTCTATACAATAAACACACATTAATCGAAGATTTATTGAAAAAACCATCCGCCAGAAAAAGTAGTTCCCACAACTACAAAAAAGACAATTTGCCTCCATGTGGAAGCAGATCGGAAGTGCATCCAACCAACTAACACATCCAACTGTGTATTATTGGAATGATTGAGAGAAGTTGCCTAATGTGGAAGCAGCTTGAAGTGCATCCAACCAACTAACACATCCAACTGTGTATTATTGGAATGATTGATTGAAAATTTTATTACCAGATGCAGAATGGGTACAATACAGTACGGCTCAATACACACAATTGTTAAGGGAATGCAGACCTACTTTCCATAGAACTTCATTCTTAGATGCTTCTATAGAAAGTAGGTAAAACAAATTAAAAAGTTTTCTTTGCCCTATAGGAAAAAAACGTTTTCTTCGCCCTATTTTTTTATTTATTTTTTTTAAACCTACTGTAGAGGGCCTAAACTTAACCAGTTGGAAACCAAGCGTACAGTAATAAAATTAGCAATCAATCAACTCAATAGGCCATGCTCACTTAGAACAGCGCAGCACCCAGCTCTCTCTCAGTCTGACCCGCGTTGCAGACAGGAGTGTGTGTGTGTGGGGGGGGGTGTGGCGGTGGGTGGAGACTAGAGCTAGCGCTGACGGTCAGAGAGGAGGAAAAAGAAATTGAGAAAAAAATTTAAATTAATCAATCAATCAAATCGCGATTTTTCTTTTGTTACACAATTATTCAAGACCCATCAACGACTAAGACATTCGCTGTGACAGAATCGCTTGATATTTAGTCGTTTAGTTGCTATCAACATATCCATTTGTAAAGATTATTGTCCACCTTCTTGTGATCCGGCGGATTGATGTGATGTGATTCGGTTGTGGGCGGGTCCTGGGCCAGCAAGCGTGGACTGATCGCAATACATACGTGTAAATGGACTGTTTCAGCCAATCAGAATCGAGAAATTTGCATGCCGTTGTATAAGGACTGCTACAGTACCTTATCATTTCATTGAGCTGTAATTAACACAACACAAGGATTTAATGTACCCGATGACGTCATTGGTGGCCATATTCAAACCAATTTACACTCCATAACTTAATTCATGTGTGCAAAGTTTTTGGACGTGTGTGATATTATGTGCAAAATAAGTCGGCAATGTAACTTTTTCATCTTTTCATAAATTCACCAAACAATTTTATGTTTCTACCTGCCCAACTCGATTAACCCTTTCACTGCCGCACTACCAAACGGTTAACCCTTTCACTGTGACAACACAGAAGGTTAACCCTTTTCACTGCCACACGACAAAGGGTTAACCCTTTCTCTACTACACTACAGAAGGTTACCCGTCTGTAGTGTGATAGTAAAGGGTTAACCTTCTGTAGTGTGGTAGTGAAAGGGTTAATAGAAAACAGTCTGGTTGTTTACCTGCCAGTGTCTGGTAGACAAATGTAACCAGCCATGGACATGTGGTTAGTGGCTGGTGGTCATTTTCTAACATGTGTGTGGTGGTGGGGTGATGTCCTCCTTGGTGAGTCTAAATTTAACCAGGAGTATTTTGATCGGGTACTATTTTGATCCAATACTATAAAAATATATATATATTAAAAAAAAAATGGGGGTTGATGGGAATCGGATACATGCAGTCTGCACAAGGACAACAGGGCAGTTTAGCATCACGGTGTATTTTCAAAGTGTCTTGCGTGACGTTTGTAGAGTTCTTTTTCATCTATGTACTACCTTGTTTGTTGTCGCTCATTAGTTTTAACCAGCTGTCACCCTGAATTCTGTACAGCAAGCAGCCTAAATGCCGGTGTTGTGTGAATGAAGCATCCCCCTCCCGAAGGCCACTGGTGCTATATTTCCACCATTAAGCCTGGCATTCCTGTTATGTCTAAGCCTGTCTTCACTGTCCCCATTACATAACCCCCGCTGCGTCGTCCCCCGACAGACCAAGCAGTGCTTCCCCAACATGTCAGCCACCGGTGTCCAGTATCGGTGATAAGTCCTGGTAAACACACTCTTCCCCACGGCGTTCTGTTGCCTTAAGCCTGTAGCTTTGCTCCCTCTCCACCCCGCGGCGTCTCTGGCAGAGCTAAAGCGTCGTTCATTAGCAGGCTCGATGTGGTTATTATGTGGGGGTGTTGCATTTATAAAGCTGATGTAAAATCAGAGCCACTGGGGCACGGCCTTGCTAAAACAAGCGGGCACCGGCCACCGCAGTGTCCGCAGAGTAGGAGATTGAATCAGGAGATGGGAGAGGTAATCTCATTTGGGGGCTCCATTTTGTATGTAAGCTGCTAGTGGAGTGTGGCCTGATTGCTTTGTGAGTCATCGGTGTGGTTGGACTGTGGTGGGCTCTCGGCACAGTCACCCCGGACCAGACGCTGGACTCGTCCCGTCCGTGTCCTGGCTAAAGCGGGTGGTGGCGGCTGGGGTGGTGCGTTACTCTTGCAGCTCTTCCAAACCACAGGGATCATGGAGGGAGGAATAATGATGCTGAACGTCGTAACAACACTGAATACTTCTCTTACAGTGGACAAGACCAAACCTAAGGCCAGCGCACGCAGCCATCCCGCCCAACCGCCGTTGATTAATGGGGAAGCGTGCCGGCTACCTGCGAGCGGCAGGGCAACTAGCACAAACAGCTACCGGACGCAGTGTGAGAGACAGGACCAGAGCATCCAGGAGCTCGGGAGCCTCCTGGATGCCACTAACGGCAAGCTTGAGGCCATCACTGTGGTCCTTCGGCATGCCCAGGCTCAGGTAAGAATCCTGTTCTGAACCCTCGTTTAACTAGGCAGACTCCTGTTCTGAACCCCTATTTAACTAGGCAGACTGACTTGACCTTTATTTAACTAGGCAGACCTCTGTTCTGAACCCCTATTTAACTAGGCAGACTGACTTGACCTTTATTTAACTAGGCAGACCTCTGTTCTCAACCCCTATTTAACTAGGCAGACTGACTTTAACTCGACAAACATAACTGTAACTGAGGGGTACAATTCCCTGACTGTATTGAATAAGTATGGTATCATTAAACCACTACTGAGTTATGTACATTACTACTGGCCATACAGTACACATGTATATGAGATGAACACCCCCACAATAACACGGCTTCACAAGAAATACTGTTTAGAAGAATATTTATTAGCAGCACGAAGATTATCTTACATTACTTATCAAGATTGAGAGTTGCGCTTGTAAGGCGAAGAATGTGCATGAATAGGTCAAGAGCGTAAGTCCATGAGCATATTACGCAGGAGATAATTAATACCACCTGTATCATAAGAATTATATATGGTACACTAGGTCCGCTGGAGATACTAAAAGGGTCCCTCCGGTTGTAGGCCAGCAGGGGGGAGGATTTGTTGGTAGCGAAAGTCTGGGTCAACGAGGAATAAGGAGACTCCAGGTACAGGAGACAATGCAATAATCCCTTGATCCGTAGACAAACAACAGCTATTCTCCGGTATGCAGTGCCGCATGGAGGAAAGCTAGCCAGCCTCAGGGGTCCTAGAGGCGGGCTCGACGGTGCTCCTCACAGGGTAAATCCCACACAGCAGTGGGTGTAGACGATTCTCCGCTCCAACAGCTACAGGACCAAAGCAAATATAATCCAGCCGAAAAGGGCTCGGTAGTCGTCGGGTAGGTTATCCAGTGTACATATCCACACGGTTCTCGCCTAGGGCTCCTCGGATGACGGCACCAGGTTAGGCCGCCCAGCCTGGATAAGCACACTAGCTTGGTACGATGAAATGTTGGTAATGCTGGTCACTGTAGAACGGTAGCCGCACGATACACTACATAATAGACTATTACTTAATAATAGAATAGGTCGAACTCGACGATACAGCGTTAAACTCTGACACTTCAGCTATCAATTCGCACGCGGTCTCAAGGCTCTATTTTGGGGCAAAACGGGCCCACTTCACAGCACGTTGTATCGTGGTGTGAGGCTTCAACTTATTGGGGTAACATACTGCTGTATTCACCTGCGCCGTATTTATACGTAAGGTGAACAATCTAGTACCAGCCTTATTTCTGTCTCGTATTCTTGCGCAGAACCGGGCATGTTCAGGCATGTCTTAGCGGTGACTTTGAACTAGACATTGGGGGGTATGGCCGTGGCGCCTAGGGGATCGCTTCCAATAGGAGAACGAGTATTATGGTCTGTCCTGTACCAGGTAAAGGGATATTCTGTGTATATGTACAAAGAATATACAAGGGATATCAAACGATATACAAATATTATACATGGGATCTCAGGCAATAAATATATATATTCGGTTTAATCTGACCCTTTGTAACAGTAACCCTTATTTAATTACGCAGACTGACTTAACTACATGTAGGCAGACTGACAAAGAACATGTTGTTATTGACCGCAACAACATTGGGGGTGTAATGGTGTAAAAAATAAAATAAAAAATGTAATCAGCAATCAGGCCTTTTTTAAACTTCTGGTGGCGTAATCTTTCATAGACTTCCAGCGGAGAGTGGGGTGATCTGAGAAGTCCAGTGTATTGATTGATGTGTTTGTTTTGAGTGTATTGATATGGAAGTTTCTAGTTGTGTTTTGTTTTTGAGTGTATTGATATGGAAGTTTCTAGTTGTGTTTGTTTTTGAGTGTATTGATATGGAAGTTTCTAGTTGTGTTTGTTTTAGAGTGTATTGATATGGATGTTGCAATTAGTTATTTGTTTTGATGGCCGTCTGATATTGATGGACTCCCAGGAACACCCTGAGGGATTATCCTCCCCACAGCATCATGTCAGTGACTCTCCTCTCACCCCACCCAAACCACCACCAGCCCAGTATTTGTTTTCTCTTCATGCATGTCTGTCGAAAGTTAAAATGAGATAAGCCTAATGTATTGCTAAATGTCACTGCGATGTTGCTTGCAGCTCTGAATACTTGTTTTACCCATATACCAGTAAGATCACCATGGGTACTGTGGAATAATATATTGATTCCCAGTACCTGTCATAGTGTCCTCGTTGTTCCATTATTCACTGTCTATGGAGCTGCGACAGGATGTGTCCCTTGTCATCACTAGAATCATACGTCTCTGGTGTACAGCTTAAGGGTTAACTTGTTCATATTTACAAACCGAGCTGTACAGTAGTATAGAAATAACATGAACATTCTATTTTAGGTAGATCTTCCCTTTTTTTAATTACCATTATTACCCCAATACAGGATTGGTATTAGATTTCAGCTGCCATTTTGGAATCCTAATGAAGCTGTATGTTGGTTACTGGGAGGAGCTTGTACACTGGTCCTATCTCTGTCAGACTTGGCCTGATACGTTGGCGCTGGGGTGGACTCGATGTCTACCAGGCCGTTCCCCCAGAGGCTGATGGGAACTCACCATCATTCTTCTGAAATGCCTCCTCCTGGCCCTTATCTCACGAGGCTGCCACTAAGGCTCCAGACCCAGTTCCTGACAAACACCAGACACCCTCTCCAATGTGCATTGATGAGTGTGAGAAGTTCCCTGCTATATGCACATGTAGGGCATACAATATGCACGGGATACAGTAGTGCAGTATTCACAGTAAAGTATCCACAATACACAGTAGCGCAGTATACAGTATGTGAGTGTGAGAACATCCCTCCTACCGTATATGTAATGGGATCCCTGCTATATGTACATACTAATAAGATACCTTATGCACATGTAAGAAGATACCTGCTATATGCACATGTAAGAAGATACCTTATGCACATGTAAGAAGATACCTGCTATATGCACATGTAATAGGATCCCTGCTACAGTATATGCTAGGGCTGACCTCGACTAAGGATTTTTATAGTCGACTTTGATTGGCAGAAATTTGTCGACTACGGCTCCTTTCTATCGATTATTCGACTAATTGGGGTCAGCCCTAGTATATGCACATGTAAGAAGATCCCTGCTATATGCACATGTGAGAAGATCCCTGCTATATGCACATGTGAGAAGATCCCTGCTATATGCACATGTGAGTGAATGGGATTTTTTTTTTTAATTTAAAATGGACACCACAGCTACAGTACATTGGACCAGCCACAGTGGACAGACCAGATGCGTTGTTTTGCGTGTTTATGTAAGAAGATCCCTTCTACAGTATGCACATGTAAGAAGATCCCTGCCATATGCACATATACTGTAGAACTCTATGTTCCTTTTGGATTCACTACAGGATGACACGCCCCACTCGGCCACCTCATGCATACACACTATGAGAGAGTGGTCTCTAAGCTTATAGTAAATAATGACCCTGCCTGTGCCCAGCTTACTATGAGCCAGTAGTATATATGTACATAGTAACGGGCACTGTAGGAATTCTCACCTGCTTCAGGAACTAAAGACTGTTTTTACACTAAGTTATTCTCAAGCCATCCAGTAGGAGTTGGGAGTATCGGCTCCATTCTGAAAAAGATTAATTCTCTGCTTAATACTCTTGTGGTGTTTTATATGTTTCCCCCTTGACCTTCTTGGGAACCATTACCTGTTGTACTGTATCTTGATTGCACATTCCATGGATTCAGACATTGGAAAGCAATCACTAACTGGTTTTGGAATAGGTCAGTTCAGAGAGAGTTGACTGATGGATAGCAGTCATATCACAACAGAAGGATGGAACATGGATGCTCTAAATCCCGGCCAGGGCAATATGACACCCACTTTTCGCAGGACTCATTACATTCACACACACGGTGTGATATCAGTCCAGTCACTAATAGTTTAGGCATATCCTTCTGTTGTGGAGGAAGGATTGTTATAGTTCTTCTGTTTACATTTAGTCATTTAGCTTTTTATCTAAAGTGACTTACAAATTGTGAACAAGTCAGCAGGAGGGGTGCAGCTCTGGCAGTTATGGGTAAGTGGTATTGTTTGTCAAACAATGTTGAACTTGAGTGCTAAACTCTTGAGTGCATAGTAGTATAGACATGTTAACATAGTAGGTAGTAGTATAGGGATAGTAGCATAGTACACAGTAGATGGTAGTTTAGATATATTAACGTAGTAGTATAGGATAGTAGCATAGTAGATAGTACTATAGACACATTAACATAGTAGGTATAGTACACAGTAAATAGTAGTATAGGGATAGTAGCAAAGTACATAATGGTGAAAGACCAAGAAGGTTTTTTGTTAAGGAATGGTTGTGAAAGCCCTGTTTTGGTGAACAGGTTGTGAAAGTTCTTCTGTTTTGGTGGACGGGTTGTTTAAGTTCTTGTTTTGGTGGACTGGGTGTAAAAGTCCTTCTGTTTTGGTGGAGGGGTTGTGAAAGTCATTTTTATTTTTGTGGACGGGTTGTAAAAGTCCTTCTGTTTTGGTGGAAGGGTTGTGAAGCCAGAAGACGTTTCTTCCCCCTCTGTGATGCTAAAGTCTCCGCCCCTTCATCCTCCAGCACAGTGACAACAACCAACCACTCTGAAAACATGCTCTTGTTTAAAGCCCCAATCCATGATCCAAATCAAAAGGAAGCCATGGCGCACAGAAATTTATAGGAATGGGAACACATTTTCGAGTTGATTGACTGAACTCTTAATTCAAGGACTAATGTTAGAAAACGGGTATAAATATAATTACAAATATGATTTATAATTTTTAGAATGACATTTGCTGTATTTTGTGACTGGTTTGTTTATCTTTGTAATGTTTGTAAACACTGGAGTAAGTGGAGGCGTAGAAAGTTTATAAAAATCACAGATCCACTTTTTGTGATGCATGAAATGATGTTGTGGATGCATGTGTAGCTCAGTCGGCACTGTGTCCAGAACTGGAATCTAGTATCCACCCACAACACCAAGAATAGGAGGCTGGACGTTGCCATCGCGGTGTGAGAATGTCCCAGCCGTTGCCTTGATATGATTAGAGAGAGAGAGCAGTGTTTCTTATCACCTGTTTAGATGAGCCTGTCAACACTGGACACGGATTGCCATATATTCTCTAGAAGCAGAGAAAGTTTCAATTGCAGGGTTGAGATATAGTCGTGTTTATTAGCTGTGACCAGTAGCTCTATATCTCACTTGGTTGGTCGGTCCACAAAAGTGTCCCTACCCACTAGCAGTCACAGTTTTCACCTTAGGAGGCAGGAATTTAGCATGGATGCTGTGTGTGTGTGCACGCTATTACAAAGTCTCACTTGTTTGTATATAGACCATTATCATAGTTGTGTGTCTCTCAGAAGGCTTCACAGGCTGAACACGAACCCTAACCCTCACATGAAGATCACAATGAAACATCCCTCATGATGACAACTCTCACACATACAATGCATCTTTATCCAGTGTATACATTAAGACCTTCACCCAGATGATCAGAATGATTCATTTACCATATTCCCTCTTTGCTCTCTGGTTCCTTTTTTTAATAATATGCATTTAACATTTCCTGACTATTGGAACCTGATAATTTACTGCCCATCAAACCTACCATGGAGAGTTATTCTACATCTTACACAAGCTCATCTTTAAGTACATTATGCTTTCTTTGCATGAGGCTGGATATACTGCACAATTACATGGGGGGGTTTGCCATAGAGCTGGGCGATTAATCTAATTTTAATTACGATTTTGACTTCCCACGATCATGAAAACAAGATCATTGAGAGAAAACGGTTGTCGGGTGCCGTGTTGCTCTCATTTTGTGTTGTAAATGCAGCACACCCTTCCTTCACAACGGTGCACTACCCCCCTCCCCCCAAGCCCAAACAGTTGAGTTAAGAGGGAGCCACAGCACGTTTCTCAGTTTTTTTTTTAAATGTGTTTGGTAACTTGTAGAAGATGACAGCCTTTGGTCGAGAAGAAAGGCAAGACAAATTCAGTCGTTCTCGAAACACGGGAGTCGGGACTTGGAACAAGCTAAAATGCTGTGCAAGATGTGTTACACGGTCGTGGTAGCCCCTTTCGGTTCTGTGATGCACGGCAACAGGGTTGGACGAGTGAATACACCATCCCTTATACCTTCATAGAAAAACCCACAATTAACTCTATCTTGCTCTTTATCAAAACGCTCGTCGTACAAGTATCGCAGAGAAATGTCAAGTTACTCACAGTTGCACTAGGATTTTGGACAGACAAACGCTAGGGTTTGAAAGCTAGTTGTTGCTAATAAACATTAAAAAAAAATATTATAAACTGGTCATCACTGCTTTATTTCCAGCTTTCGGTGCCTGATGCGCATGCGCTGTGATCGCTGTATATTTATTTGTGATCACAGCGCATGTGCATCAGGCACCCAAAGCAGTGTTGGTCAGTTTATAAAAATTATTAAAAAGAATTATTAGCAACACCGAGCTTTGAAACCCTCGTGCAACTGTGAGTACCTTTGAAATTTCTCTGCGATACTTGTACAACGAGCGTTTTGATAGAGAAAAGCTAGACTGAGTTAATTGTGGGATTTTTCTATGAAGGTATAATGGACTGTGTATTCACTCAACCCTGCTGGTGTGCATCACAGACCCGAAAGGGGCTACGGTCGTGGCTGCACCACCAAGTGCACCACCAGTGTTTAAAGTTGAATATTTAAAACATCGTAATCCAGCTCAACATATAAAGTTGATGCCAGTTATACAACCCAGCACAGGATCTCTTCCAGGCAGACGATGGTGTCTGGTGTCTGAGAGGTGGCGAAAGCGTTGCCCGGAATCACCATAGTGCTTGTCCCGCCTACTTTTAAGATTCGATTGATCAGGCAGGTGATGGAAGTCTATACAGTCATCTTACTGTTGGCTCAGTGACAAATTACAATGCAGTATTTTCATCCTCCGGTGTGAGGCTCAGCTTTCCCCTGAGTGAATACAGATGACGTCTGATAAGATCATTAGCCTGTCCGTGCCGCCTCCTCTAAATGACAGTAATGCCGGGGTCTGTGCTGGCTCACCAGTACAAACACCCTGCTTCACACACAATCCGAATCATGTCATAACACTGAGTCATTTCAAATACACGGATTATACTAATGAATAGGGGTGGGGGGGAAATCGATACAGCTATATATTGCAATATTTTATATATATATATTTTTTCTTGTTATATATATTGTATATATATATTTAAGATATATACTTTGCATAAATAGAATCATTAGTATAATCCCTCTATTTTAAATGACTGTTATAACAGGGTTATTGTACAGTGTGGTTATTAGTGGGCATTACTGTCATTTACATGATTGGAATGAGGTGAACAGACCGAAAACGTTATCTTATTGGATAAAACAAATTATGTATATATTTCTTTTATTGCAGATGTTTACAACGTTTTCCATTGGGGTAAACTGTAATAAATCTCAATATCGTGATATTACAATATCATGATAATATCGTATCACGGGTGATTCCCACCCCTACCAATGAAGCCTTTACTAAAGCAGTGCAGCAGAATGTAAGCCTGTCCAACCAAGCGGAGCATGATTTAGTGTGTTTTGGAGGATGGGTGTTGGGGGGGGATGGTGCCGGGTGGTAATAAAGCCTCTCCTGGGAAGGTCACCGCACGGAGTGGAAGTCCTGCTCTAATGTCACCCAGCCCTGTACTCCTGCACATTGGATTTTATCTCCCGTTTGTTTCCACGGCTGCTTCAAGTCTTAAAGTGACCTCTGTTCAACGGTGAGGAGGCCCCACCCTCTGCGCACTGCAGCCTGCCCCTCTTTCAGAGAGAATACGGTAGAGCACTCGACACAGTCACCGGGAGCCAATGGAGCGGCTTTTTCAGTCCTGCCTCAGATGTAGTCAGAGCACAGTCTCGGAGGGGGTGCGCGGACAGAGGTGGTGCATCCACCTGGGGCTGCTGTGTGCGTGTGTGTGTCCTGGCATACCAGGCCTCCATAGCTAGGGGGAGACTCCAGCACCTGAGCCCCCGGGCTGAGGCTGGACCATGGGCTGTTCGGGCAGCAGAGTGTGCCTTGGTGCTCCCTGCGCTGGAGAGAGGGTAACCGGCTTCTCCATTGTTCTTCTCTGCAGTGAGGAATATATCCTGGCCGGGGCAAAGAAGGGTCAGAGTAGCAATTCATCTTGAGTGTTGTTACTGCTAATGGATTAGTGAAGTGGTCTTTTGGCTTTTCGTCTGTTTGGCTTCACTATCTGTGTGTAGCTTCTGTTGCAGCATTGTACAGACTGTGTATTGTGCAGGCTATGCCATGGATGTGGAGGACTGTTTGTCTGTGGTGTATATATTGATCTGTTGTGCTTGTGGAGTTGGGTATGAGACGGAGGCGGTAGAGACTGTTTTGGGAGAATCTCTGTCGGTTTTGGGAGGCAAGAACACTGCAGCTGCAGGGCTGGCTGGCTCCTCTCCACTGCAAAACCAACTTAGACAGAGGCAGAAGGGGAAGTACAGAGAAAGGATCTTAAAAGAAGGGAAGGTAGCATGTGCGTTTCAAACTAGAGTTGATCTGCTTAGTTTTAATGTTGTTGTTTTTTTGTCTTCCTCTCTTGCCATCAGTGGGGATTTCTCTTGTAAACAATGCTTTGACAAGTGTATGAGATGGTATTTTTCAGAATTCCAACAATGTCGTGTTCATGATGCCTCACGGGGGACGGGGAGGTGACTGGAGGGAGTTTCCATTCTGAGAGTTGTCGTTCATCAGTGTTTCCCTTTCTTAAGAATGAATAACATTGAAATTCCATTTGAATCATGATGTTGTTAAAACCCAAGCCTGTTGCTGCAAGAGAACAAAGTCCTAAAAATACCAACGTCTTATCAAGTTAGTTTTTTATTTGTCACGTGTGCATCACCATGACTGTGTGTATGACTGAACATGTATGTTTGTGTGTTTCCTCAGCGTGATGATGCCACAAGGCAGTGCAGGAAGCTGTCCCAGGAGCTGGTGAACCTGCGAGGAGAGCTGGGTAAGTCACCTCAAGCCACTCACCTTAATACCGTGTTGTTGACACTAGCTATCACCAAAGCTCACACTACTACCCAGATAGATGGGACCTGCTCTCAGACCCACTCTCTGCTGTTTGCCTTGCCCCCTAATTGCCCACTTGGCAAAGGGTTCAGTGACTCAGTCCATCTGCAAGAACCACTAAACACACTAGTAGCCACACAGACTGCTGAGCTCTAGTGTGATTTGAGTTAATCCTTTAGATTGAAGGAGGGAGGGTTTGAAGGTAATATTTTGACTGTCAAAGAGGTGTTCACTACTATCACTACTACTACTACTACTACTACTACCACTACTACTACTACTACTACTACTACAATTACAAAAATACATCACCAGTCTCCCGGTCTGCTACCTCCTCTACTAAGGATTACAGTACATGCCCATCTGCAGAGGGGTGTGTGTATGTGTTTTAGTTGTATGGGTCTCTCTGTGGAATAGTGGTGTCAGCCCAAACCACCTGAGGCTTTTGTGAGGGCTCCCGAGACAATGACACACCCTATATACCCCTCAAATACACTCTCGCTGAATAGTCATGCATGCATGGATAGGTGCATATATACACACACATTCGCACACACACACCAGAACTCTTTACCACACACGGAATGGCTTTGGAGCAGCCTCAATCTCTAATCTCACTGAGGCAGTGGTGGGGTGGCTCCACCCCTAGCCCATGTTTATGGCCAAACGCACCTCAGCCTTGGGACTTACACATGACTTGTCTTTACCACTGAACTCCACATTCTTTAGCACATTCTTCAAGCTAAGGAGGACAGTTTAAGACCCAACAACAGTTTTAAGACCCACAGAGACCTCCGATGAAGATTGGTACAAGAGGTGGGGACGTCCAGAAGGCGAACAGTGTGTTCTTCCGAGCCCATGTGAGCTTGTTCCCCCAATGATGTCACGCCATCCACCGCAGCTAATTATAGTCTCTGCATCGTCTGTTTGGACCACAGCCAATTATTGTGATATACAACCCCTGATATTATTACTACTCCTCACAGTGTAGATTCCAGATGCGTTAAGAGGTTCTGCCTCCAGGAGCAGGATCCGGTACACATCCAAAACCACCTCACACCATCTCCCTGGCTAGAAGCCAAAACACAACTACCCTTTTCACATGCGATATAGGTTGAGCTTTCCATCCCCAAATCAGCCACGGCATCTTCTGGTGTGATGGATTTGGGCTGGGAAATGTGACCGTATCCCCCTGTTACACATGGCTGAGGAATGCAGAGCTCCATTCCGCCTGATGGATGGTCTCTTATGTTAGTCTAGTTTGGCCTCCGTTACCGGGTCTGCTTTTGTTTTTAGGCTAGATACAGTAGGTGAGTCTGCAGCTGCACACACGGTCCAAGTGCAGGCTTTCCTTGGATGTAAACGGAAGGATTATGCAGTCAGTGAAGACATCTACATGCCCGGCTGCAAGTGGAGGGATTGTCCCGCCAGCCTGCCTGAGAAGCAGTCAACACTGTTGGATTAACTTAATGTGTGGAAAATTACAATCCTTTTTGAAGTTTCAAACGGATCGGTGCTACTATGGGTATGGGGTCCATGGCACTCGATTTAAAGAGGTTCTTTGTGATTTCATGTGAAAAACACCATTTTACAGATTTGTGTTTATGACCATTCGTTTCTTTTGTCGGGTAGGACAGTCTAGAAGAAACGGCTCCTCGTTTCTGATGGTCCTCCATCGCTGCATCATGGTCAGGAACGATCTAGTCTTTGACCAGATGCTAAATTGAAGGGCTAGGCTTTGTTTTTACGACGCGTAGTCTGCATTATTTATCACGCTCTGAGCAGTGGATATTTGAGAACTTTGTGTGAGAATATTCATATTTGATAACTGCTGGATTCAGTATCTTAATGCCCATCCCTGCCCGGTTCTAAATGAAGAGCTACCTGTATTCCTTGGAATGGAAATCACCTGCTCCAAATTGCACCTGCTTCACATTTCACCTGCTCCACATGGTGACAGTGCAGACTCCCTTGTACACAGCAGTCACTCGTATGTGGAAATGTGCACTGGCAGGCAACACCAGCCGCTGGCACATTGATTGGCATTGTGCACACAGGCGGTCGCATCGGATACACGTGTCTTATTGGGTCATGGAATAGACGATTGAAACAGCTTTGACGGTCCAGGACTCGGACACAACAGCAGGTTCCACTTAACTCTAATTTACAGATGGCAAACTACCAATTGTGGCAAGCAGAGATTATGATCCGATATTTTGAAAGTGTTGTGAAGTGATTGCCTTATCTTTTTAAAATGCAGTGTCGTTGGCATTGCCATGCAAATGTACGAGGCAGTTCCCCCTCCATATGAACATTTAGCAGCAACGGGTTTGCCTCGAGTTGGATTTTGCTGAATAATTTCTCAAAGTAATGATCTGACCCCTTGCACAAGCAGTTATCTGACCCCTTTGCACAAGCGGGTATCTGACCCCTTTGCACAAGCAGGTATCTGACCCCTTGCACAAGCAGTTAAGTACTTTTCATGTGGCCCTTATTCGACTCTTGCATTGGCTTCAAAGTCACTGAACCTTTATATAATTCACAGTTGCTCTCTCCTCTAGTGTTGTCTTTACCCACAGCAGTGCTCTGTTTCTGTTGAATAACAATAATAATTTCCCAATCCAGGATATCTTACCATTTTGATTATAGATGAGGCACATATACATTCTGGAAGAGTTTGAGCATCATAATAATAAAGAAATATATATATATATTAGTCCTATCAATCGATTAAAATATTTAATCTGATTAATCGCATGGTTGTCCATAGTTAACTCGCGATTAATCAAAAATGAATGGCATTTTTTCTTTTCTAAATCTACCTTAAACAGATATCAACATGAGTCAACAAATGCTTGCTTTATGCAGCCATTTAACACAAAAGGATGACCCGTATGCATTGCAAATTTGCATCAAATTCAAAACAGAGTGATGCATAAAATAACTTAAGAAAATAATAATTTAAAACGATAATATACCTGAGTGAAGTCTAGTAAAAAAAAAAAATACAAAAAAATACATTATTTTTTTCTAAAACGTTAATCGTGCGTTAAAATAATAGTGCCGTTAACAGAATTGTTAACCCTTGGGAGTCGAAAGTCCTGTTTGCACCCGTGGGCGGAGAACAAAAGGATTTAGAATTTCTCCCAAATGCTCAGAAAGTACCTATTTAGAAAAATTACATTTTCGAGTGCTTTGAGATGTTCTATATATTTCTCCTTACTTGCTAAACTTTTTTTTATCCACTTTTTCTCCTTTAGTTTTTTTCTCCCATCCCAATTTAGTCGTGCCAATTCCCCCCTGTCTTGATCATTGCTCGCATGTGCCCCCCACTGGTCGGTCCCCTCCATTACATTTACATTTACATTTAGTCATTTAGCTGACGCTTTTATCCAAAGCGACTTACAAGTTCTGTACGACAAGCCATCAGGAAGGGCACAACTCTATCAGCTGAGCAACAATGTTCATCAAAGTGTTGAGTGCTACAGTGTAGGTTAGTTTATTAGGACAAGTGCATGACAGTACGGTTAGTTAGGGTTAGATTTTTTTTTTTTTTTTTTTTTTTTTTTAATTCAGATAATGGTTGAAGAAGTGCGTCTTTAGTCGACGGCGAAAGATTGGACGTGATTCGGCTGTCCTAACTGGGGTGGGTAGTTCATTCCACCATTGTGGGGCAAGGACTGAGAATAGGCGACTTCTCTTTGATGACCCTCCCGGAGCTTGGATAGGAGTAGGTCTGAGGCGGCCAGAAGATGCAGAGCGTAGGGGTCTTGAGGGTGTGTAGTTAGAGACCATTGACCGGAGGTAGGCGGGAGCGGTTCCCTTTGCCGCACGGTATGCTAGGTCGAGGGCCTTGAAGCGGATTCGTGCAGCAATGGGGAGCCAGTGCAGGTCCCTAAGAAGTGGGGTGACATGGGCCGACTTCGGTAGGTTTGAGATCAGGCGGGCCGCTGCGTTCTGAATGAGTTGAAGAGGCTTAGTGGCAGTGGCCGGGAGGCCAGCGAGCAGTGCATTGCAGTAGTCGAGGCGGGAGATGACTGTTGATTGGACGAGGAGTTGGGTGGCTTCTTTTGTCAGGAAGGGGCGTATCCTTCTGACGTTGCTCAGGAGGAATCGGCAGGTTCTGGTCGTCGCTGCGATGTGAGCAGAGAAGTTCAACTGGTCGTCGAGGACAACACCAAGGTTCTTGGCGGTCGGGGACGCAGTCACAGCTGCATTCTCGACTGTGATTGAAAGGTCGGTTAGGGGGGAGGATTTGGCCGGCAGGTGGAGCAATTCTGTTTTGCTTAGGTTCAGTTTGAGGTGGTTGGACGTCATCCAGACTGAGATGTCGGACAGACAGGCCGAGATCCGCACAGAGACGTGGATATCTGAGGGAGGGAAGGAGAGGAAGAGTTGAGTATCGTCGGCATAACAATGGTAGGAGAAGCCATGAGACGTGATAATGTTACCCAGTGATTTAGTGTAGAGGGAGAAGAGAAGGGGTCCTAAAACCGAGCCCTGGGGGACACCCGTCCGCAGGGGGCGGGTGGCCGACAGGGTCCCTCTCCATGACACTTGGTAGGAGCGGTCATTGAGGTATGATGACAGCCATGTCAGCGCAGAGCCAGCCACTCCCATTCCTGCGAGGGCCGCAAGGAGGATCTGGTGGTTGACTGTGTCGAAGGCTGCAGATAGATCTAGGAGAATCAGGACAGAGGAGAGGCCTTTCGCTTTTGCTAAGTGAAGTGCCTCTGTGACCGCAATGAGGGCTGTCTCTGTGGAGTGACCAGTCCTGAAGCCTGACTGATTAGGGTCTAGGAGGTCATTCTGTAAGAGATAAGTAGTAAGTTGGTTGGATACAGCACGTTCAAGTGTTTTAGAAAGGAAGGAGAGAAGAGAGACAGGACGGTAGTTGCCTATGACAGTAGGGTTCAGGGTTGGTTTTTTTATGAGCGGCGTGACTCTGGCTTGTTTTAGGGAGGTGGGGACCACCCCCGAGTTGAGTGAGGAGTTGATGGTTGCAGTTAGGAATGGGAGGATGTCTGGTGCTATGGTCTGGAGGAGTGGGGAGGGTAGCTGGTCCAGCTGGCAAGTAGTCGGACGGTTTGACGTTACCAGTGTCAGGGTCTCTGCTTCTGTAATGGGAGAGAAAGATGACAGAGTGAAGGATGAGGTTCTCGATTCAGCATTTGGAATGGGTGGGGGTTGGGAGAAGGAGCTGCGGATGTTCTCCACTTTTTCCTCAAAGAAGATCGCAAAGTCTTCGGCAGAGAAAGATGAGGGAGGGGGGGGTGGGGGGGGAGTGAGGAGGGAGGACATGGTAGCATGCAGTTTGCGAAGATTCTTGGCAGAGGCCTCGATCCTATGGTGGAAGAAAGAAGCTTTGGCATTAGTGATGGTTTTGGAGAATGTTAACAAGAGGTTGTGATATGTGTCGATGTCAGCAGTGAGGCGTGACTTTCTATACTTCCTTTCAGCTGCTCTCAGGACCTGTCTTTGTTCTCTCACTGGATCTGTCAGCCATGGACTGGGTGGGGAACGGCGGGCAGGTTTCTCAACGAGGGGACAGAGCTTGTCGAAGGAGGTTGCAAGGGCTGAAAGGAGGGTGGAGGTTGCCATCTCTGTGGAGAGAGCAGAGAAGGTGTCACTCAAAGGTAGAGCGGATAGTATGTCAGAGGAGAGGGTGGAGGGGGATAGGGAGGGCAGGTTGCGTCTGAGTGAGACTGTTTGAGTTGGGGTGAAGACCTTTCGGTTAAGCATGAGAGTTAGTGAGAAGGATATGAAGGAATGGTCAGATACATGTAGGGGAGTTACCGTGGTGTTAATGATGCTGGAGTTACAGGAAAATATGAGATCCAAGGAGTTGCCTGCTTTGTGGGTGGGAGGCATGGGAGTGGGAGTCAGGTCAAACGATTGTAGGAGGGAGACTACTATGACTGACTGAGATGAGTCAGGCAGGTTGAAGTCGCCCAGTAGAAGGAGAGGGGTACCATCTTCCGGTAAGGAGCTAAGAAGCATGTCCAGCTCATCTGTGAAGTGATCGAGGGGGCCTGGAGGGCGGTAGAGTGTAACAATGGTGAGATTGAAAGGATTAGAGACAGATACTGCATGATATTCGAGAGAGGAGAGTGACAGTTCTGGGAGTGGTGTTACGTTTGTAGCCCATGAAGGAGATGTCATGAGGGCAGTGCCTCCACCCCGTCTGGAAGGTCGAGGTGTGTGAGTGAAGTTATAGTTTGTAGATAATGCTGCAGGTGTTGATGAGTTATTGGGGGTTATCCAGGTCTCAGTTAGAGCCAGGAGCTGCAGATTTAGACTATGGGCGTAGGCAGTAATGAAGTCAGCTTTCTTGACTGCTGATTGACAATTCCATAAGCCTCCCCGTACTGTGACAGGTGTATTAGTGGCTGTAGGAGGGTAGGAGAGATTAGCCGGGTTACTAGCAAACTGGCGTGGATGGGTAGAGTCAGTTCTGGAGGAGCAGATTGTGGATATAGGTATGAGACACATTGTATTGTCGAGAGTGGCAGGGAGGGACTCCGATACATGCGGAGTCAGCCAACCACATCTTTTCACCTGCCAGCGCGGACTCTCATTGGCGAGGTGTAACGTGTGGGAGGCTCACACTACCCTCGCCATCTCCTGTCCTTGCTGTGCAGACGCCCTGACCGACCTGTAGGAGTCGCTGTTTACAACGACCAGATTACCACCCATCGACCCCCCCTCCCGCTGACTCTGCCAATTGAGTCAGTATGACGGCCGGCCCAAGCCGGAGGCAACGCTGACAGCCGGATTCGATACCGGTGTCTCTCGCGTTGGTGACGAGCGCTTGGACCGCTGCGCCACCCAGCCGCCCTTACTTGCTAAACTTGTAAATACGTTTAATTCTTGCTAGATGGTATGATTGTAATTATTTCCGTTTGCCAGAACTACATCGCGCCAAGAAACGCACATACGCACACACAGAAGAGAAGAGCGGTGTGTGCGCTGTGAAAAGGTGTTGGACCCCTCAGAGGTGAGAGGTATCAGCGCCTACCCCCCATCCAAATTCTAAACAGATTGGCTTTTCATAATATGTATGAATTATCTCTTGCAATAATATCCACGGGACTCGACTTTTTGCAGTCGTTGTGTATGTGTGTCACCAACACACGCCAACTATCTCCTGTGTGGGGACCCGCGGACATTCTCTCACAGTTGATGGAGAGAAAAAAAGCAATAGCTTACATACTTTTCCGGACTGATCATCTGAGCTCCTCTCCAGTTGAACTGCTACTGTGTTTAAATCCAAATAATCCTCTGCCATTGTTGTAACATGTCATCTGTTCTCTAGTATTCAGTCTTGTGAAGTTAAATCCCCTCTAGAAGTGAAACTGAAACTTACCAAGCCTATAAGTTGTTAAAGGGGCACTAGGCAATTCATTTACTCAGTGAATGCCACCAGTATCACTGACTACCACGGCAAGCCTATAGAAAATTATTCTATTTAATAATAATTATTATTATAAGTCCCTCTCTCTGTCTATATCTCTCTATCTCTCTTAGGGCTGGGCGATATGGCCAAAAATGATATTGCGATAACGATATCGATAACAATATCATATCACGCTATATCGATAATTATCGATATTTTTATAATTATAAAAAAAAATTAAACAGATTTATGTTTATTTTGCAGCAATTCTTTGTCGTTGCCGCCCGCCATCTTTAGTGTTGCATCCCCTCACACACTCCAGTTCTCAGGCTGCAGCTGGTTTGAAAGCGAAAGTAAACAGGCGTCTCTGCTGGCTGTGGCTCCAGGGGAGTTGAACAGTTCTGGCTCTGCTAGTTTCTTTTCTATCTTTTGGCGCTTTTTTGGTGGACAAACCACTGCACATGTGCACCGTGCCTCATGACTGGAGACTAGCTCTGCTAGCACACATAGCCTACCGTGTACAGACGGTTTCAAACTGTATTTTACATTGGAAAGCAAACAAAATAAATGGACGAGAGAAATAAATCTCAATTTGGTCAGTATTGTCATTTGGACAAGCAAAGCCATTACTTTAAGTTGCAGGCAAGAATGTATGTCTACTGTCTCTGGGTTTAACAAAAACAAAAAAAATCTATAATTTTTCGATATTTTTTTTTATATATCAATTATTAAAATATATCACGATAATTATCGTTATATCGCCCAGCCCTAGCTCTCTCTCTCTCTCTCTCTCTCTCTCTCTCTCTCTCTCTCTCTCTCTCTCTCTCTCTCTCTCTCTCTTATATTATATTACTATACTATTATATATCTATATATATATATCTAATGTATTCAGGTAAACCTCTATCTAGTGTGTGTACATGGCATCAAATCAAAGTGTGTCGCTGTAGGCCTGCCTGGGCCCAGTCATTGGAATAACAGAATGAACAACAGACTATAAACTGGGCCTTTGTTCCAGGTGTGAATTGGTCTAGTGACATTGACATCACATTGCATTCTGGGAGGGAGTGTAGTTCAAATAGCTGGAATTCACTGAATCCTTTCAAATCCCTGTGTCCCGACTTGGTAAGGATTTTACCAGAATGTTTAATCAATCGGCTCGAATTTTACAATTGATGGCTTATTTTGAAAGTATGAACCTGTAGTTTCATATTATGTAAAAAAATATATAATAATAATAATAATTGTGAAATTTCTTAGGGAGGCGGAGCTCTAGAGCTCAGACTCTGGAAGGGTTAACGCGTTAATGACACGCTAACTTTGACAGCCTTAACACTTTGAGTGCCAGCGACGCGCTTTGTCGTTATTTCATGCCCCCCCGTTGAGTGCCGACGACACGAATTGTCTCTTTTTTTTTAATTAGCGATCTGAATTCATATTTCATCAACCGAGTCTCCCGTTGGTACAGCAGCCCCTCTAGGAGCTCCGATGGGAAAATACCGCCCCCTATCGTCTATCCCTGTGTAACTGCAGGCCATTCGATTACACTGGTGGATGTGTGGTGGATGTGTGGGGGGGGAGCCTACTGGCTCCGAGGGAAGTGATTGTGAGATGGAAAGCAGCCTGGAATATATATTTACAGCAGCCAATAATCGATCAATAAACGTGATCGATATTTGGAATGGCGATCAGGAATTGGAATAATCTTTTTGGAGAACATCTGATCTAAGGTAAGGAATCTGTTACCAGTCTTGGGGTAATCGGAGCTGTTTTGACCTATATCTCAGCGTGTCCCGTATGTGTATGCGTGTGCTGTTGAGGAAATAAGATAATCGATTTCTCAGCTCGCTTCTATAGCGTGCATAAGTACACATATACTATCTATAATCTAGCGTTTATTTGAAAACGATTCATAAATAGGCCGACAAATGACAATGTGTCTAGTGTATTCGAGAATATTCCAATAAATGCCGTTTATGACGGAATCTTTCTATTTTCCTGACATTTTCGAGAAAACGATAGCTTTTCGAAATGCTATAAAAAGGATATGAACAGATTAATTAAAAAAAATATCCGTTTCGACAATGTTGACTGCAAACAAGTCATTGATAAGCGACGGGCAGATTAACGCTATCATTGAAGTGGGTGGTGGCATTCAACGGGGTAAATAGGAAACGGAGGCCGGCACTGAAAGTGTTAATATATATGTTTACTCCAATGTTTACTCCAATATTTGCCAACATTAACGATGTAAACGAACCTCTTGGACAGTCTGCTCTGCCCACTCCTGCCAGCGCCTGGAGCAAGAGAAGGAGGATGTGCGGGTGGCTCTGCAGGCGGCGCTGCAGGCGCTGCAGGAGGAGCAGGAGAAGCACCAGGAGGACCTGGCTCAGCTGGAGCAGAGGCAGCAGGCCTTCTACCAGGCGGAGTGGGACAGGGTCCACCACACCTACCAGGAGGAGGCCAACAAATGCACGGCTCGGATGGAGCAACAGGTCAGCTGGAATTACTATTTTAATCCTGTATCCCTGTTTTTAAATCCAGTGGCCTGTAATTCAATGAGTTAATGGCGATGTTAAAGGGCACTTCACCAAAAAACAATGCTGATTTATTTTACACACACGCATCCAAAAACTTATTTTGCACACATTTATTTAGTTTTACAGTTATTGAGAGTAAGTAAATTCGTTTGAATATGGCCACCAGTCATGTCAACGGGGACATTGAATCTTGTGTTGTGTTAATTAGGATTCAATCTCACCGATGACCACATTGGTGGCCATATTCAAACTAATTTACTGTCAATAACTTGTCAAAACTAAATGAACGTGTGCAAAACTGTTCAGAGTTTTTGGATGCGTGTGTGGTATTATGTGCAAAATAAATCGACATTGTTTCTTTGGTGAAGTGCCCCTTAAGTGCAGGTAGGTGTAATTACCTGCAGGGACTCTCCTCCACCAGTGTCCTTAACCTGCACCTTGTGCCACATGCCAGCGTGACTCCACCCACCTCAGATGCTGTAGTGCAGAAAGTAAGCGTATCACTGGAGTCAGTGACAGGCGCGCAGTCACCACAGGCGCCTGATAGCCTCCCCCTTGCGAACAAGCTTAATGAATCTGACTGTAGGTTTGAGAAAGAGGTTCCCCCCCGCCCTCTTCCTTCACCCACTCAGCCACAACCTCCATCCCCCCACCCCAGTGCCCCCCCCCCCTCTGTCAGTGTGAGAGAGGTGAAACGGCTGTTTTCTAGTCAGAATCCCAGGAAGGCGGCCGGCCCGGACTCTGTCTCTCCCTCTGCCCTGAAGCACTGCGCTGACCAGCTCGCACTGGTGTTTACCACCATTTTTAATGCCTCGCTGGAGCTGTGTCACGTCCCAGCATGCTTCAAGGCCTCAACCATCATCCCCGTCCCCAAGAAGGCCAAGGTCACAGGCCTTAATGACTACAGATCTGTCGCCCTGACCTCTGTGGTCATGAAGGTCCTGGAGCGCTTTGTCCTGGCCCACCTGAAGCTCATTACTGATCCTGTGCTGGACCCGCTGCAGTTCGCGTACAGAGCCAACAGATCCACAGAGGATGCTGTGAACATGGCTCTGTGTAACCCAGATTTCAGATTCATAACTATTTAAGTTATAAGAACATAAATAGTTAAGGCTATTATGTAGGAACATAAGTAGTTAATATTATTGGGTATCAAGTCCCTTTGAATTACAGCATTGCCCTTTAATTTGCGTCATGTCGCGACAGCCACGTTTTGCTTTACGGCGCACGCCTTGCCTTACAGCGTCTCAACGTTAGAGTCTCGCGCTGCGCAGATGCAGACACTCATTCCACGGAGAAGCCGCAGCTGATAACGTTGCTGGATAACGAGATGAAATGGGAAATAGCATGATAAAAACAGTTATCAAACAGTTATAAAAGAGTCCCCCAGTTGCAAAACCGAAGAAGCGTTGCAGTAAAGTAGCTGTAGCCTGCCGTTTTGGTGAGTTAAATCAATATTGTGTGCTATTCAATTGTCGAGTGTACAAAAATGGTTAGCTTCATGCTACAAGCTAATAACGTTAAAGCTAATTAACGTAGCTTCATTCCGAGTCATACACGAACTGCCCCAAGCTCAATTTGGTGGAAACTAGGAAGGAACCATTTCAGAAGTACTTATAATTGTATTGATATGCTGTACGTTAAGAACAAGGTCTATATACATTTTGATTGTTTTTGAGTTTTATATGATTGGGGAATGTTCCACATGCTAGCGCACTTTAGCATATGATCCCACGTGCTGGGATGAGACGGCCTACTTTAGCTTAGCATAGCTAAAAGTAGCCTGATTATTCATTCTGAAAGCAATGAAAAGATGAAGCGATAAAAGATGGTAAATAGCTTATTTCTGAATGCCTGCTCACAAGCAGGCCAGGTTTTTCTACAGTAGCACCCGTTTCCACCCTGGGAGCAGTTCCAGGAGTCGAGACCACCCATCACCACGTGTGCCCACGAGGGGACGAGGCGGTGTGGCGGACGATGCAAGATGGCGAGCCAACCCACTGTACCTCTGATATAGCTCAAGGCTAATGCCAGCCTGATTCGAATACCCCTGTTGCCCAACTCCTGTTACCTCAACAGTCCGGTAGGATTGAACTGACTGAACACAAGGATATTCCAAGGGCTTCGACCCCGTTCACCTTTTGTTACTTTGATATTGTATTTTGTATTTGATTTAATTTGATATATGGGTATTGATATTCTCCTGTAGGAAGGGAGACTTAAAGGGTAATTACACCCAGTAAGATACTTGAACCACTGATAAGCTACTTGAACCATTGATATTATCCTACAAGAAAGGGAGACGTAAAGGGTAAATACACCCAGTAGGTTATTTTAACTGCTGATGTTCTCTTGTAAAGAGGACGAGTTAATGGGATTCTAGTGTACCCATTGATGACATTGATTATAGTTGAATCACTGATGGTTCTCCTGTAAAGAAAGAAGATTTAAAGGGTAATTTCACCTAATAAGGTATTTGCATTCCCATAACCTAGAATATTCCATTTGGTACTTTTGTTGTTACACCTTCAAAGGAAGAGTTTAAAGGAGCATTTCACCTAGTAAGGTATTTGCGTTCCCTGCACATTTAAAGGTTTAAATTGATATGTTTAAACATTTACCCATTGAAATGATAAACTGAAATAGAGTTTACTGGTGATAAAAGGATACATCCATCCAATATCCAATCTTGAATCTAGCTTTTAGCTAGAGATAACCTCAGACGTCTGAACCAAACCTAATGTGTTGATCTAATCAATCTAGCACCGGTTCCCCGCAGGGCTGCGTCCTGTCCCCACTACTGGTTCTCCCTGTACACCAACAGCTGTGCCTCTCTCCACCCCTCGGTCAAACTCCTGAAATTCGCTGACGACACCACTGGTGGGTCTCATCTCCAGGGGGGACGAGTCGGCCTACAGGAGGGAGATCGAGAGGCTGCAGAGCTGGTGCAGCTGCAACAACCTGGAGCTCAATGCTCAAAAGACAGTGGAGATGGTAGTGGACTTCAGGAGGAAAGCAGCCCTGCCCCCTCCCATCATACTGGGAGGCACTCAGGTGGCCTCCGTGGATTCATGCCGATTCCTTGGCATGACCATCTCCCGGGATTTGAAATGGGAGCTCAACATCACAGGCCTGCTCAAAAAGGCCCAGGGGAGGATGTTCTTCCTCCGGCAGTTGAACACATACAAACTGCCGAGGACCATGATGGCCCAATTCTACACGGCCATCATTGAGTCCATCCTCACCCACTCCATCATCTCCTGGTTCCCCGCTGCAGTGGCAAAAGATCTCGCCAAGCTGCAGCGGGTGATTCGCTCCGCGGAGAGGGTGATCGGCTGTCCCCTGCCCTCCCTCAGGTCCCTGCACGACTCCAGGGCGCTGAAGAGGGCGAGGAAGATCATGGCCGACTCCTCCCACCCCGGTCACAGCCTCTTCACCCTGCTCCCCTCTGGGAGAAGGCTGAGGATCCCAAAGGCTGTGAAAGCTCGTCACAGACTGAGCTTCTTCCCCTCAGCCGCCAGGCTGATCAATGCCTCAGGTCCCCCCCTCTGCCCCCAAGTGATACTGGCACAATGACACTGACTGCACTGCACTAGTCCTTACTGGAACTCTGCACTTTACACTTTATATATATATATATATATATATATATATATATATATTTAAATGATTAATCCTCCACTGCACTGTTTTTTGTCCCGTCTGTGTTGGTGTTTGTCGTTACTGTGAAAAAAGAAATAAAAAATGCATACACTGTAATGCTGCAACAATTACACAAATGGCTTAATAAAGGAATCTGAATCGTCATCGAGTGGCATCCTAACTATTCCCAAGCCAGTTTAGCTCCAAGCCCTGCCCCCATCGTTTTCATTGGCTGCCGCTGAGTTGACCAGTCATTTACCTCCAGCATCATCTTCATCTCTACTACCAGTCATTTACCCCCAGCATCATCTTCATCTCTACTACCACAGTAATTTACCGCTAGTGTTGTCTGGTCATAGTGTTGAGTCATTCTCTCAGCACAAGTTGTGCATTAGCCCTAAAGGTGTTCTTTGTCAGCATTCTGTCTGAGACTCAGTCACTACTGTAGCTGCTGACGCTTGCTTTTTCCCAAGACGTCTGACTCATTGTGATTTTTGGCCTGAATCTTAATTATCCCCTCCACACGTGTTTTTAACACATTCAAAATAAATAACTTTGTTTGGTTTTTTCACCAAATGGTGATGATCAATAAACTACTGAAAATGGCTTAGCAGCATCCCTACACCATTGTCCTCATTGAGAATGTAAGGATCTATGGACGCCCCCCCCCCCCCCTTCCCCCCTCACTTGTTTTCATGCATACTGTAGATCACTAGAAGATGTATCATCTTATAATATCAGTTTCACGTTAGCATTTCCTGGATGACAGTGTGGCGAGCTGGGCAATAGCGACCATGATAGGTTCCAGGATTAGGCAACTCAGATGTTGAGGAAGTACAGAGAAGCCCCCCCTCCAGTGGAAGAATGTGAAAAGCGCTCTGGTGACGAGTTCTGCAGGAAAAAATATCTATATAGTCAAAGGCATGCCTCCAAGAGAATGTAGAAAATAATCCTTGAGTGGAGGGGACCTTTAACTACTGTATAATATGCTGAAGGAACATGCCTCTTACTGTATGTCTAATGAGTTGTGTTCTTATCGATAATTTTGCACTCCAGTTGCATTTCATTATATCAAGTAATTGTCCTGTGTTGTGTTTGTTACAGATGAGCGAGCTGAAAGCCAGCCATGAATCCACAAAGCTGGAGCTGGAAGCTGGCCATTCAGAGCACCTGTACTGTGTTAAACAGCAATGTGAAGACTCCCTGGAAGGTGGGTGAACAATACCCATCCTTTGAATGTTTTTTAGGTTTCTGTCCAAAATAAGTAATTTAGGATCTCATGCTGTAAACCTGGACTCTCTCTCTCTCTCCAGAGCTGAAGAAGGTCCACAGTCAGGAGCTGCAGACTTTGGAACAAACACTGAAGGAGGCAGAAGCCACTCTCACAGTAAGCGGCACCATTTGTTTTAATTGTTTATGTTCTAAAACAATGCTATATCGAGACAACTAGATCATCTTTTCCTAGAACATTATTTTATCTCTTGAGAGGTTTTAAGTGATACGTTGTCTTATTGCAACACTTTCATCAGAAAATGTAAATAAAGTACTAATCGACCACTGGGGGGAAAAAGGGTACATGATGTACGTTATGTTATAGCCATAAGTAATATATTTACGTCTTGTTTAAGTAATGTACTGTATTTATGTTTATCGTCCAAAACAAACACTGACTGGGAGTTGAATCAACAATGAGTGCACTCACCACTAGACTAAGCCATCCACCCACCCTGATACAAACTCAGCAATACTATGATTGTTTATGGTTATGGTAATGGTTAAGATATAAAGTGTTTGACGGTTCTAGTTAGTTAAGTTAAGTGTGGTTAGGGTTTGGGTGAGGCTATCAGAAAAGTGTGTAGTCTTGAGGCAAAGGCACTTGCCTCCCATGCCAGTACCCCGGGTCCCCACCAGGGGAGCTCAAATGTTTTCTGAAAACGTTAAAGGTTTTTTAGATTTTGTACATTTTCATAAATACATCAATATATTACTTATGGCTATAATATAAAGTACAATATGTACCTTTTTCCTGTAGTCAATTAATACTTTGTTTGCATATCTTAAGTGAGATCAGGCTGATTATTGAGGTGTGTGTATCCAACTCCACCTAAAGGAGCAGATCCAGGAGCTGACTGCAGAGAACGCTGCTCTCACTGAGGATCTAAAAGCAGAGGAGGCCAAGAGGAGGGAGCTGGCTGAGAGGACTCAGGTACTGGAACATTATCACACAGTACAGCAAAGACTGAGGCAATATCCACACAATCAAAAGGCAGAGACACTCCACACAATGGCAAGAAGGCCCTTGGTTCGAACCCCGGCAGGGCCTTTCTGTGTGCAGTTTGTATGTTCTCCCTGTGTTCGCATGAGTTTCCTTCAGGTACAATGGTATGTTTGTCATGAGGTTATCATAGCATCATCTTGCTGCATCTTGGCTAGGAGACAGCAGATTGCTGCATGCAGATGTGTCATACTTTTGTCATATATAAATGGTAAATGGCTGCATTTATATAGCGCTTTTATCCAAAGCGCTTTACAATTTGTTCCTCACATTTGACCCATTCACTCACATTCACACACCGATGGCAGAGGCAACCATGCAAGGTGCCAACCTGCTCATCAGGAGCAATTGGGGGTTAAGTGTCTTGCTCAAGGATACTTCGACGCACGGGAGGAGGAGGAGCGGGAATCGAAACGGGAACCTTCCGATGACCAGACGACTGCTCTACCTCCCGATAAACACCAGCTTTTTTACTGCATGTTTTCCCACCTCAAAATTTGAACATTTCCTAAAATGGGTTATTTAGACATGTGTAAAGTCGAGGAGGGAATTCTTATTGGAATTGTAAAACTCAAACATCATATGACCAGCCCAGCTGTTCTAATGTTGATGGTGTTGTATTCACAAGCGTCCAAAAGCTTTACAAGTAAAATAATATTATGCTCTCACTGTGAAAGAAAACAACAGAAAAATGTAAATACCCTTTTCAGTAAAACGGAAGAAACATTTATTGTCACATTTACATCACAATTATTTCTGTTTTTTTTTATTTTTACACGTTTTACTTGTAACCCTTTTGTGCGATTGTGATCACGCTGCCATTAAACCAGTGCACAATAACACCACACAATCAACCCTATCTTATCTGGATACTTCTTTTTATAACGGAGCTCCACTAGCAATCCTTTGATACTGTTGTTGTTTGACACCGAGCAACAACCGAGCAGCCCTCTCTCTCGACTGGAATGTTCCAGTAGTGCTGTGACAAGGTGGCCGGTCCTAATCAGAGGTAAGTGGCCGCTGCCTCCTCTGCCAATGGACAGCAGAGAGTGAATGATGACTACCTCACACAGTACCCTGCCACTCGAGATATAAATAGATCTATAATAACGGCAGGAGCAGCCCTGTGTCCTCCTGCCTGTCTGAAGGAGCAGGTCACTGTGTCCTCCTGCCTGTCTGAGGCTCTGAAGGAGCAGGTCACTGTGTCCTCCTGCCTGTCTGAGGCTCTGAAGGAGCAGGTCACTGTGTCCTCCTGCCTGTCTGAGGCTCTGAAGGAGCAGGTCACTGTGTCCTCCTGCCTGTCTGAGGCTCTGAAGGAGCAGGTCACTGTGTCCTCCTGCCTGTCTGAGGCTCTGAAGGAGCAGCCCTGTGTCCTCCTGCCTGTCTGAAGGAGCAGGTCACTGTGTCCTCCTGCCTGTCTGAAGGAGCAGGTCACTGTGTCCTCCTGCCTGTCTGAAGGAGCAGGTCACTGTGTCCTCCTGCCTGTCTGAGGCTCTGAAGGAGCAGCCCTGTGTCCTCCTGCCTGTCTGAAGGAGCAGGTCACTGTGTCCTCCTGCCTGTCTGAAGGAGCAGGTCACTGTGTCCTCCTGCCTGTCTGAAGGAGCAGGTCACTGTGTCCTCCTGCCTGTCTGAAGGAGCAGGTCACTGTGTCCTCCTGCCTGTCTGAGGCTCTGAAGGAGCAGGTCACTGTGTCCTCCTGCCTGTCTGAAGGAGCAGGTCACTGTGTCCTCCTGCCTGTCTGAGGCTCTGAAGGAGCAGGTCACTGTGTCCTCCTGCCTGTCTGAGGCTCTGAAGGAGCAGGTCACTGTGTTCTCCTGCCTGTCTGAGGCTCTGAAGGAGCAGGTCACTGTGTCCTCCTGCCTGTCTGAGGCTCTGAAGGAGCAGGTCACTGTGTCCTCCTGCCTGTCTGAGGCTCTGAAGGAGCAGGTCACTGTGTCCTCCTGCCTGTCTGAGGCTCTGAAGGAGCAGGTCACTGTGTCCTCCTGCCTGTCTGAGGCTCTGAAGGAGCAGGTCACTGTGTCCTCCTGCCTGTCTGAGGCTCTGAAGGAGCAGGTCACTGTGTCCTCCTGCCTGTCTGAAGGAGCAGGTCACTGTGTCCTCCTGCCTGTCTGAGGCTCTGAAGGAGCAGGTCACTGTGTCCTCCTGCCTGTCTGAGGCTCTGAAGGAGCAGGTCACTGTGTCCTCCTGCCTGTCTGAGGCTCTGAAGGAGCAGGACACTGTGTCCTCCTGCCCGTCTGAAGGAGCAGGTCACTGTGTCCTCCTGCCTGTCTGAAGGAGCAGGTCACTGTGTCCTCCTGCCTGTCTGAAGGAGCAGATCACTGTGTCCTCCTGCCTGTCTGAAGGAGCAGGTCACTGTGTCCTGCCCGTCTTAAGCTCTGAAGGACCATCCCTGTGTCCTCTTGCCTGGTTTAGGATTTGTTTTTTAGCATGGGCTTAACACTTGGGTTTAAATCTTGTGTTAGAGTACATGTCCTATGTTTATAACATAGCTAAATAGCAGGTTCACTTTAATTGGCTCTGTCATGCCCTTATCGTTAAATTATTTTGCAAGCAATGTATGGCGCCCTCTGTTGTGCGGTTGTGAATTTATGGCCCCCTGACATTTATAAGATGAGTGAAAACTCCAGGTGGAATGTATGCTCTCATTCTGTAGGCCTCTGTTTTTCCCCGAACACATTTCACAGTTTGACATTATATTTAAAACCTGAATCGTTTCCACTGCTACATTATTATTACACTGCTACTGTGACATTAAGGTTTCTTATGAACCCATTGAAATAATAGAGACGACCTTGGCAACCGCTTATGACTCCAAAGAAACCATAAACAACTTGTTTGCCCCTGTTTTAAGGACTCTCACATCTTGTATCTGGGACATGAGCTGGAGAGCCTCAAAGTGGTTCTGGACATCAAGAACAGCCAGCTCCACCAGCAGGACAAGAAGCTGATGCACCTGGATAAACTGGTGAGACCCAGACTTAGACCTGTCCCATGATACCAAACGCCATAGACCCAGAGTTAGACCCGTCCCATATGTTACGGTCACTTCTGACGGTAAATATATATATGTATAGGACCGGTTGGACCTGTGACACATGATACCAAATATCATAGACTCAGAATTAGACCCGTCCCATGATACCATGAAAATATATATGACAGAAAATAAACTTGGGCCCAAGCTGTCCCCTAGTAATGCAATTCCAATGAAAAGGGTCTAATAGAGAATTTGCTGAGTCATCACTGTGCTGCTGTGGGCTTTCAGACGGAGAAAAGTGTGAAGCTGGAGGAATTCCTTAAGAAGGGCCAACAGGAGAATGAAGACCTCAGGGCCCGTGTGGATCGACACACTGCTATGTCCAGGTAAAGGAAGTGTTCACTCCCTTGGTGGGTGCTTTCACACCTGCCTAGTTTGAAGCAGTCCTTTATTTCACCTTTAAAGGAACACGAAATGCACTTACCATCTTCTCCAGTCTGACAGAAGATGGATACCAATTTCCTCTCTGTGCATTCAGTAGAAAGCTATCCGGCTGCAAGCTAGCTTATTTTAGCACAAATGAATGGAAGCCGATATGGACCACTAGCCTAGCTTAAAACTCGGGAGAGGTGTTTTTGGCCAACAGCTAGGTTAGTTGGTCAGTATCCACTTCCATTAATTTGTGCAAAGCTAGGCTAGCTAGCCGCCACATAGCTTTCTACTGAACACATTCAGAGGAAATTGGTATATAATAATTCAATAAAGTAGGGCTAATATATATAATATAATTTCCCTCGTCTGGGTACTTTCACATCTGCATTTTAGGCAGTGGATTCCAGTTTTAAAGCAGGGCTAATGTATTTAATAATTAACTGCCTATATAATAACCGCCTTGCATTGTCTATCTGCACTTAATGCAAGGTCTCATAGGTTTGTGCTCTGTGTGCATCTAGCCATCCGGCGACTGATGTGTCGACCCCAAGTCAAGTCAAATCCCTTGTGAATTCACTGTATGAATAAAATACATTCTTATTTGGTTAGATTAGAACATGTTAGTGAATACAAGAAATTCTTATTTGGTTGGATTAGAACACGTTAGTGAATACAATAAATTCTTATGTGGTTAGATTAGAACACATTAGTGCATACAAGAAATTCTTTGTTTGGATTAAAACACATTGGTGAATACAATATATTCTGATTTGGTCAAATTAGAATACAATATATTCTGATTTGGTTAGATTACAATACAAGATATTCTGATTTGGTTATATTACAATACAAGTTATTCTGATTTGGTTAGATTACAATACATTCAGATTTGGTTAGATTATAATACAAGAGATTCTGATTTGGTTAGATTACAATACAGGTGACTCGTACATCAGTCATACTTAAGAGAACACTGAACTGCTCAGCTCCCCCCTGGAGGATAAACTATTTCTGATTTGAAATTGGCTCACAAGATCATAGCACCCTCTATGTCCTGAATATGCACTTTGACCTTTCGGAGCGAAAGTATAGACCAGGATGTAGACTGAAGGAGCCACCACAGCCTTTACTCCACACAGCATTCAGCTGCCTAGCGAGCTCTGGTGATGTTAACTGAACGTTGGCGCTCTACTGTATCCAATGTACAGTTTCTACGCCAAATGTATATACACTCCTTTTCTGGACACTTTTGTATCACAAACAGTACTGTATTTGCAAATCTGATATGTCATAAATGTATAGATGTAGCAGTACTGTCTATCTGTATGTCATGTATGTCATATATGTTATGATGAATTGAAAATGGGGGACCCTGATGTAAACAAGACGAAAGTCTTTCTCTGGTCTGCATCCCCTTAACAATTGTATGTATTGAGATGTACTGTACTGTACCCATTCTGCAATCTGTTAATAAACTTTTCAATCAATCAATCAATACTACACTTAATGTGTTTTTTTGTGTTCTTTTACCAATTTCTCAACATGATGCTTTCTGTGCCTTGTTTTAAATTATGTGTCAATATGTATGTATGGTTTTGGTATTTTTTTATGGTATACCAACCATAGAAATGGTGCCAAGCTAATTCCCCTAGGGGGCGATAAAGATTTGTTCATTAATTTCTAGCCACCTCCAAAAGTGGACTAGAGAGGAAAACACCCAGGGATCCTGTATTTATAAAACCCAATTTTCCACTGACGCATTACCATGTTTTTTTCTCATATTATCCTTAGATTTTCTGACTTCAATGAGCTGATCTACTGCACCCATTACTTGATAATTATTCATGCTCCTTAACATCTATTACTTGATGTTATTCATGCTCCTTAACATCTATTGCTTGATGTTATTCATGCTCCTTAACATCTATTACTTGATGTTATTCATGCTCCTTAACATCTATTACTTGATGTTATTCATGCTCCTTAACATCTATTACTTGATGTTATTCATGCTCCTAAGCAACATTTACTTGATGTTATTCATGCTCCTAAGCAACATTTACGTGTTGTTATTCATGCTCCTTAACATCTATTACTTGATGTTATTCATGCTCCTAAGCATAATTTACTTGATGTTATTCGTGCTCCTAAGCATCATTTACTTGATGTTATTCGTGCTCCTAAGCAACATTTACTTGATGTTATTCGTGCTCCTAAGCAACATTTACTTGATGTTATTCGTGCTCCTAAGCAACATTTACTTGATGTTATTCATGCTCCTAAGCATCATTTACTTGATGTTATTCGTGCTCCTAAGCAACATTTACTTGATGTTATTCGTGCTCCTAAGCAACATTTACTTGATGTTATTCGTGCTCCTAAGCATCATTTACTTGATGTTATTGTCTTCCCCACAGACAACTGTCCATGGAGCAGGTGGGGCTGCACGAGTCCCTCCAGAAGGAGTCCAAGGTCAACAAGCGCCTGTCCATGGAGAACGAGGAGCTGCACTGGAAGCTCCATAATGGAGATCTGAGCAGCCCCTGCAAGGTGTCTCCCAGCTCCCCCTCCCGCTCCCTCAACTTCCAGTCTCCATGCAACTCCTCCTCTTTCTCCAGCCCGTCCGTCTCGCTTTGATTGGATGGTCATCCTTTTGGATTTTAAGAGCTATATTAGCTGACTTGATTTAGCAACGCAGCACCTTTGGCGACGGCTACTCCAGAGCAGGATGAACACTCTGTACAGGTGATTGACTCTACAGACTAGAGGAAACATTTCAATGTTGCACAGAAGCACTTAGTAAAGCAAGCCCCCCCCCCCCTTGTTCTTGGCCTTTCTCGGCTAAAAATCCTCATTGGGGAAAAAAGGAAATCTCAGGACTTGTATGTAATGAGACACTATTTGTGTTACTTTCTTTGTAGTTAATAAGCGTGTCCTCTCTGAAGCTGAAGAGGATCGTCATTCTTTCCTATAAATCCCGTTCCCTGTGACTCGTCCACAATACCAATTCTTTTTAAGGGTTTGATTTTTTATTTGATTTTTTGTCTTCTCTTTATTAAATTGTTTTAACAGTTTCCATGTTGGCCATCTCTCCTGGCATGTAGTTCTTGGCTCACCCTTTCACCAAAAACAACTCCACTGACATTTATAAATTCACTTCTTCTTTCACTATTCACAGACTAATCTGTGGCCTGAGGACTCTAATGAAATGTGTTGTAATATTTCATCTGTGTAACCAAGGAACATATTCAAGAGACTGGTATGTAGCGGTGAGACATGTTTGACATCCTGTCATGCATCAACCCCCCCCCCCCCTGCCTCCACACTGGACCTGGTCTCTGCAGCTTTAAACGAGACGTGTCACAAACGTGTTGACCTTGCTTGATTTATAAAATGTATTAAAGTTATATTTTAAATCTAAATATCTGACTTGTGTTTTTGTTCTTTCTGTGCTAAATATTAGAGTGTCAACGTGGAAATACAACTGAATTGATCTGTGGATTTAATCGTCCGTTTTAAGGTTGTTAAATGTATATATAATACTATGGACTAGATTTTAATTGCATATATTAAACACTTGCAGACTGAGTCGGTCTCATCACATTTGTATTCATATTACACTTTGTAAAAGTATTTTGAATCAAATTTAATAAAACTGATGTCAAAAAGATTTGATATTTGCCACAAAATAAAATCTAATACAATTTGGATTGAAAAGTTATGCCCCTAATAGACGGATGCGTCCCGTTTTGAGATGGTGTTTTTTGGTTCTTGAGTTGTCTCGTGACAGACTGTAGACTTCAGAGCTTCATAAATATAACTTCAACCAACAGTAACTGTTCAGTGAGTTACTGTTGAGTGGGAAAAGTGGAAAAAATGCAGCAAGTCCGTCACCGTGGACCAAAATACGATCTGGGCCTGCATTCCACATACGGAGTCTATTAGCAGCTCAGCCTGGCACTCTGCTCAGCTGTAGACCAGATCCCCTGGCTCCTCTGTGGGACACACAACCAGAGCAGCTCAGCCTGGCACTCTGCTCAGCTGTAGACCAGCTCCCCTGGCTCCTCTGTGGGACACACAACCAGAGCAGCTCAGCCTGGCACTCTGCTCAGCTGTAGACCAGCTCCCCTGGCTCCTCTGTGGGACACACAACCAGAGCAGCTCAGCCTGGCGCTCTGCTCAGCTGTAGACCAGCTCCCCTGGCTCCTCTGTGGGACACACAACCAGAGCAGCTCAGCCTGGCACTCTGCTCAGCTGTAGACCAGATCCCCTGGCTCCTCTGTGGGACACACAACCAGAGCAGCTCAGCCTGGCACTCTGCTCAGCTGTAGACCAGATCCCCCGGCTCCTCAACCAGAGCAGGAGACTTGGACTACTGCCCTCCTTTTCAGAAGATGCACTATACAGATTAGGAGAAGGGGCGGGATTGTTTATCCCTGCAGAGCCTGCCATTAGTAAAACAAATTTACATGTAATTCTTCTGGGGCGGCTGGGTGGCGCAGCGGACATTGCACTTGTCACCAACGCAAGAGACACCGGGTTCGACTCCGGCTCTCTGTGCTGCCTCCGGCTTGGGCCGGCCGTCATACTAACTCAATTGGCAGAGTTAGAGGGTGGAAGTCGATTGGTGGTAATCTGGACGTTGTGGACAGCGACTCCTACAGGTCGGTTGGGGACGCCTGCACAGCAGAGACAGGAAATGGCAGGGGTAGTGTGAGCGTCCCACACGTTACACCTCGCCAATGTGAGTCCGCGCTGGCAGGTGAAAAGATGCGACAGGCTGCCTCCTCGTGTACCGGAGGGGACACGTGATTCAAGGCTTCTATCCTCCCTACAACCGGCCAGTGGGGGGCATATGCGAGCAACGTTCAAGACGGGGGAGGGAAGAATTGGCACAGTGGAATTGGGATGGGAGAAAAATAGAAAAACAAATGTAATTCTTCTATCTTCAGTCATTGTTAATCCAAAAATAATGTTGAGGCACTGTGAGCAAAAGGAAGCTGGGAGATACTACTTGGTATAATAAACATGGCCCTGTGTAAACAGCAGTGAAACGGTTAACTGTTCAGGTGTAGCTTTATTTGTATCTCACAGGCAACATACTCAAAGTTGTGCTCCTCCTCGCCTTATTATAAATGATATTCCAGTGGTAAATGGAATGGTATATTGCCACATGGACCCACACAGGACTAGGTAGCAGATATTTTATTATATGCACACAGTCTACAGTTTAAAAAATATACATTCAAGTAACCTTATTCATCGATACTTACATTCGGATTTTGACTAGACGTCTGTGTTCTGGTTGGTGTGAGACAGTGATATGTAGGGTGTGTATATATATATATATATACGTCTCACATCGAACCTATAATTATGATGCCTCGGCTATTTAGAGACGATGTTGGTCGATACCATTGTCTCGCCGTGTTTGTTCTTGGCTCGACAAATGTACCTCCCGAAATCAATGGTCTCCAGGTCCTGTACGGTGATGACGCTCTGGGAGCTGCGGGTGGTGTGGCCCAGGCCTCTGCTCAACAGCCTCCACGAGCTCTGGGTGCTGGTGGGTCGCTGGTCCTGAACAGCAGAGAAACCGCACCGGTTTAGTATACGATTATGTTAAATACATTCCTTTTGAAATTAACTTGGATATTACTCATAGATAAAATAGTTCAAATACTGTTTTTCAAATGTAGATATTTTACTAAAACAATTTACAGACTTTTTACCTGTTATTTTTGGAGGTATAAGCTCAATCTCCAAAGAAAATGCTATCCTTTTATTAATTTCTTTGATCCACTTTCTCCTTTTTTTTCTATTTTTCTCCCATCCCAATTTAGCCGTGCCAATTCTCCTCTCCCCTTTCTTGAACGTTGCTTGCATGTGCCCCCCACTGGCCGGTTGTAGGGAGGATAGAAGCCCATCGCATGTCCCCTCCAACACTGGCGGACTCAGGGGGGGGGGGCAAGGGGGGCGATCCCCCCCCCCCCCCCCTGGTGCCCCCACGGTTGAAAAATGCGAGCTAAAGTGCCCTTTTGAATGGCGGAAAATGAGAAAGTGTGCCCTATTAGTGCTCTTCCAATGGTCTAAACTTGACCATGTGCCCCACGGTTAAATAATGTCATGCAAAAGTGGCCTTTTGAGTGGAAAGAATTAGAGGACGTGCCCATTTGTGCCCCTCCAATGGTCTAAATGTGGCACAGTTGAAAACATTGCGCTAAACCTAAAGTGCCCTTTTGAGTGAAAGAAACGAGAGGACGTGCCCATTGGTGCCCTTCCAATGGTTAAACTTGACCATGTGCCCCACAGTTGAAAACATCACGCTAAAGTGCCGAAAATGAGAGGACGAGCCCATTGGTTCCCCTCCAATGGTTAAACTTGACCATGTGCCCCCACAGTTGAAAACATCACGCTAAAGTGCCCTTTTGAGTGGCGAAAATGAGAGGACGTGCTCATTGGTGCCCCTCCAATGGTTAAACTTGACCATGTGCCCCCACGGTTTAAAAAAACGTCATGCTAAAGTGCCCTATTGAGTGGTGAAAACATAGCAAGAAAATTTTATAACGTGTCTTAATGACTGCTGTTAGTGGATAAAATGTGATACAGGTTACTAGGGCAGGCTTTCCCAAAGTGGGTGCCATGATGAAGACAGTCTAGGGGTGTTGCAAAATAGTTAAACCCTGCTTATATTCTAAACGCATTATATGGCCATTAGCAAATATTTTCTGAGTTTTTGCAAGGAACCGATGGGCTAATATCTAGCTAACATTTTGATGTTTCTCGATCTGCACTGTCCCTATTTTCCCCCCAATGTATCCTTTAGGTTAGGTTAGAGTAAGTTAGTTTAACTGAGGCACAAAGTCCAAGCATGCTGGGAACTTGAGGCACAACTCTGAGCAGCCCCGTCACTACAATATTCCATCCATTTAAGTTGTCAGTTTTAGACACGTCCCCTCTTGAATGTTCAGATGCCAGAGGGCTTAATGCAGTCTGAGCTGTAACCCTGCACCCTACTGCTGTGTGTGAGGTAGGTAATACAGCAAGCTTTCTTTGAAGTTGCAAAGATTGAGTTTGTTTGACCAATTATGCATTACTAAATACTAATGTATGTACACTGCAAGTGCTTTTATTGATGGCAGTATGCAGGCCTGGACTGGCCATCGGGAGCACCGGGAGTTTTCTGGCCTGGCCTGTGCTGATGAAAAAATATATATAATTACATAATATATATAATATAAAAAAAAATTCAGGCCACATAACTTAGAAGCAGGCTAGGCCAGTGTTTCTAGTTGCAGCGACGCGATAGTTAGATAACCTAAGTGCGGAACAACCAGGAGATCACTGTGACAATCAATCAATCTAATTTAATTGTATAGCACATTTCGACATGACTTCAACATGACACATGACACATGACACACGTCAACCAAAGTGCTTCACAGTAAGTCGCATAGCAAAAGAAAAGTGCTAAATCCTAAAATATTAAAAACAGACTAGTACAGAGAGTAACAGTCTAAACAGTCGTACATCTTTTATTCAACTTCAGTCCTGATCATAACCATTTTTTTTATGTTTGGTTTTTTGTAATGTCAGATTAAAAATGAAATACTCCCACTTTTCTGAAAAGAGTTGTTGTTAAATCTGACATTACAAAAAACAAAAATCCATCAAAATCAGTGTTGTTGCTAATCATTGACATATGCTAGCCTGTAATAACCCCCCCCCCAGAAAAATCTATATTGCATTTGATATATTATATTTTTTGTGTGTTTTTTTAACAATAATTTGTGATTTGTGACCTGATCTCATGTAACCTCACAAATGCAATGAACAAGGTCCAACACTGGTTGCAAAACTCATGCCTACTGCTAAATACAAAAAAAAACGATGCATGATGTTCAGCAAACGACCAGTTAGAATCACAAGGTCTAATGTGTTTCTGGGGGGGGAGGAACTGGAATTGGTTTCCCATTTCAAGTACCTCGGAATCATCTTGGTCTCGAACCTATCCTTTAAGAAACATATCAAAAAAGTTAAACGCACAATACATTTTTATTTAGTTCATTTTAGACACATCCGTCCTTTTTTAACGTGCAAAAACGTATCTTCATTGCATGATATTCTCACACATTGAATACTGCTTCACAAACTGGTCATTTGCTGGTGTCACTGTCATGAAACCCATCGAACAGCTTTATCATAGAGCCATCAAGGTATTTGCCAGGACGGGCGGCTGGGTGGCGTAGCGGAGATTGCACTCGTCACCAATGCAAGAGACTCCGGTCTCGACTCCCCGAGTCGGCATTGCCTGCGGCTTGGGCCAGTAGTCATACTATCTATTCTCAATTGGCAGAGGTAGCGGGTGGAAAGTCGATGGGTGGGGATTGGACATTGTGGACAGCGACTCCTACAGGTCGGTTGGGTGACGCCTGTACAGCAGAGACAGGAAGTATCGGGGGCAGCGTGAGCCTCCCACGGGTTACTCGGACTCCTCGCCACTGAGAGTCCGCGCTGTCTGGTGAAAAGATGCGACAGGGTGCCTCCTCGTGTTCCGGAGGGGACACGTGATGCAAGACTTCTATCCTCACTACAACCGACCAGTGGGAGGCATAGTCGAGCAACGTTCAAGACAGGGGAGGGGAGAATTGAAGGGGAGAATTGGCCATACGAAATTGGTATGGGAGAAAAATAGAAAAATAAGGAGAAAACGTGGATAAAAAAAAAAAGGTATTTGCCAAAATTTCTAAGTCTTAAAAAGCGCTTGTTTCATCTACAAATGCCTACATGGACTAGCTCCCCCTCCTGTATAGGCAGGGTGCGATCCAGGAGGGGAGCCCGGCGGCGTGTACCTGTTCCGCAACAGTAAGTGACTTCCGGGGTAGGCCTGATTGGCCCCGACAGGCACGTGACGCGGCAAACTCAGGACGCGCAACGAGGCTGCTGAGAGCTGTCGCGCGGAAATAGGCTGTCTATTGCCATTCTCTAACACAAACTCTAACCTTAACCAGCTCCTTAACAGCGCCTAAACTTAACCGTTCTAACCTTAACCAACTCCGAAACAATGCCTAACCTTAACCTTAACCTTAACCATGCCTAACCTTAACCATAGAAAGAATATTGCCATTCTCTAAGACAAACTCTAACCTTAACCAGCTCCTTAACAGCGCCTAAACTTAACCGTTCTAACCTTAACCAACTCCGAAACAATGCCTAACCTTAACCTTAACCTTAACCATGCCTAACCTTAACCGGCGAAAGAATACACGTTAAAAAAAAATCACGTAAAAAAAAAAATATTTGATGGGATTCGAACTCACCAACAACGGACCGCAGGATCGCAGGACCGCTGCTCTGCCAGGTGAGCTATAGCGCCGAATGAGAGTCATGGCGTATTTGGACGGTTACGTAATTCCGTAAGCTCTGCCGCTCGGCTCCGCGGAGCGTGCCGCGCGGCAGAGAAAGTTGCGCGTCACGTGCCTGTCGGGGCCAATCAGGCCTACCCCGGAAGTCACTTACTGTTGCGGAACAGTTACACGCAGCCCGCGGAGCTATAGCTCCCCTAGATCAGACACCAGCTCCCCTGCAAACTTGATTTGCGATTTTTTGGGGGGTCTCTAAATTACTGAAAATAAATGCTACTTTTGCCATGCATTTCTCATTTTTCTGTAATTTTCTGTATCATCATCGTGTATAATAATAAACGTATGCTATTTTGGATGTATGATTAATGATTTGCGCACTAATTCACACGTAATATGGCAACATGCATGCTATTCTTGCAATTACCATTCGGTGCGCGGCGGCGCTACAGCCTGCACGGCACTGTCGGCACACATCAAACTTGACCCGTATGTAACCTGTGCTGTGGCTGTTACTTGTTGACACAGACAGTGATCGTTTTGACAGCCAGTAAAATGTCTAAACGAAAACAAGTAAGCCTAACCAATTTTGGTTTCACGAAGACAGTGAAGCTGACAGAGCAGCAGGAGGCGGGAATCGGATCATCTACAGGCGCAATTACACCTGCGGCTGGTGCTGCTCCGGTGGCCGTGGGGATTATTATTAATATTACAACGATCGGTGACGGTGCCGGCGCCGAAGAAGCTGGAGATGGGGGTAAGTCAGGAGTCTGAGAGATAATCATCTCTATCTAACTAAATAGATTTTTTTTTATCATGGAATGTGCTGTGGAAGCCCCCCCCCCCGACGGCCGGACGGTAAGTGAGTTGTCCTGAGCACTCCTCGCCGCGCACCGCGCACCCCCCCCCCCCCAACCCCCGACGCGGGCTCACCCAAAGATCTTGCTATGGATCGCACACTGTGTATAGGAATTCATCTACAAAAAAAGAAACACTGGACTGCACCAGGTCAGACACCAGAGGTGACTGCATGGTCCAACGTAGACTGACAGGGCGGGGCTAGGGGGTGGCTACTCAAGCCCCGAATGTTTTCTGAAAAGCCCAGAATCTATTAAAAATATATATATATATATATATATATATATATATATATATATATATATATATATATATATATATTTTTTTTTTTTTTTGACAATTAATCATTGTTACATGAAAATATGTTTGCACCAGATTTAGCAGAAGCTAATTTCCATCTGTAGTCTATCCATCTGTAGTCAAATAACTGTATTTGAGTGAGTTAAGTCTTGGTGTTATGGTAGACTCAGACCTAAGCTTTAAATCACAATCAACAAGTTGACAAAAACATAATTCTTCCACCTTAGAAACATAGCTTTTGAGATATGTGATAACACAGGCTGCCGACATGTCTTTATGAATGGAAATATCGAATAAAAGAAACAACGATGAAAACCCGACTATACTCTGGTTTTCGGGGGTCCTGCCGCTCAATGTTCGGCGAGTTAACCCTAGATCTTAGATCCTAATATGAAAAACGATGTGATTTAATGTTCTATGTCTTACCTTGACTTTGTCTATTTTACTGCTATCTATTTTATGCTTTATGTCTGCCCTTTATGCATTGACCTTGATCTGCCAATGTTGTGCTCATTTTATGCCTGTCTTTTTGTACTGCTGTGAAGCACTTTGAGCTGCAATTCTTGTATGAAAGGTGCTATACAAACAGTATTATTATTATTATTATTATTATTATTATTATTATTATTATTATTATTATTATTATTATTATTATTATTATTATTATTATTATTATTATTATTATTATTATTATTATAAATTATTATAGTTTGCTTCATTAATTAAAGGGTGTGAATTTAAGTGTTCTCTAGTGCCTTTTGTCTGCTTTAAGGTGGTGGTATAAGTTAAAGGTTGTGGTGTCGAAGTAAAAAAAATCCGTGCCCGCTAACATGGGCACCTATCTGGGCTAAGCCCCGGATCTCCTACAATCCTAAATCCGCCCCTGCTGACCACGTTTGGCCAAAACGTCCTGTCTATAAAAGGCAGTCAAACATGGAACAGTCTCCCCATTTTAGTCTAGATGGAAACATAGGTCCACCTGCATAGGGTGGATTTTTTTTCACCACCTGTTTTTTCTTAATCCTTGAAGTGTCTATTTTAAGATTCTGCCAGGTAACATGTTGAAATAATGTCCCATGGGGTTTATTTTTAACCCTTTATTACACCTATCCTGAACCAAAACCTGAAAAAGAAAACCGCATAACTTTTGAAGTTAACAACATATAGAGACAAATAAAAAAAAAATCCAAACAAGTTTGACCCAAGGAATTCAGTACAATTGTTATGTTTAAGATTCAAACACATCTTGATACATTTTCAGGACATAAAAAGCCAGAAACGATGAAAAAAAACGTATATCACATCTCTATTTTCTCTTTTTACTAAAATATAGTGCATTGGACGAGATCTATTTAGGTTAATATTGCTCCAGCTCATCCACATTATGTTTTGCATACTCTGCCTCCTTATTAAGAGCTTCTTGCTCTTCTGACTCCACTTTCTGGGCCAGTACCACCACAAGAGAAGAAGGGAGGATGGGTCCAACCGTCCAGACAGGCTCTAACACCCCCTCATCCATCATCCTCTCCCAGCCCATATCCTGATCTAGGGTTTGGGCCTCTCAAATATTGGCTGGTCTGCTCTTTTGTAGCAGGCAACTCTGAAGTTGACTCGCTATAAATGTGGGATGCGACAGACCTTGGGAGGAGGCAAGGTCTTCTACTTTGGATCTGGATATGCCCATCAACCTCCAAGAACTCATGCATTACCCCCTCTCGCCTCATGCACTTGGCTCTCCCGATGGCTTTTTTTCCAAGACAAACAATGATGATCCTCCTCTACCAGCATGACCAACCTCTCCATATACTGATGATCCTCCTCTACCAGCATGACCAACCTCTCCATATACTGATGATCCTCCTCTATCATGTCAGCATGACCAACCTCTCCATATACTGGTGATCCTCCTCTACCATGTCAGCATGACCAACCTCTATATACTGATAATCCTCCTCTATCATGTCAGCATGACCAACCTCTCCATATACTGATGATCCTCCTCTACCATGTCAGCATGACCAACCTCTATATACTGATGATCCTCCTCTACCATGTCAGCATGACCAACCTCTCCATATACTGATGATCCTCCTCTATCATGTCAGCATGACCAACCTCTCCATATACTGGTGATCCTAATTTACCATGTCAGCATGACCAACCTCTATATACTGATAATCCTCCTATATCATGTCAGCATGACCAACCTCTCCATATACTGATGATCCTCCTCTACCATGTCAGCATGACCAACCTCTCCATATACTGATGATCCTCCTCTACCATGTCAGCATGACCAACCTCTCCATATACTGATGATCCTCCTCTACCATGTCAGCATGACCAACCTCTCCATATACTGGTGATCCTCCTCTACCATGTCAGCATGACCAACCTCTCCATATACTGATGATCCTCCTCTATCATGTCAGCATGACCAACCTCTCCATATACTGGTGATCCTCCTCTATCATGTCAGCATGACCAACCTCTCCATATACTGATGATCCTCCTCTACCATGTCAGCATGACCAACCTCTCCATATACTGGTGATCCTCCTCTACCATGTCAGCATGACCAACCTCTCCATATACTGATGATCCTCCTCTATCATGTCAGCATGACCAACCTCTCCATATACTGGTGATCCTAATTTACCATGTCAGCATGACCAACCTCTCCATATACTGATGATCCTCCTCTATCATGTCAGCATGACCAACCTCTCCATATACTGATGATCCTCCTCTATCATGTCAGCATGACCAACCTCTATATACTGATGATCCTCCTCTACCATGTCAGCATGACCAACCTCTATATACTGATGATCCTCATCTACCATGTCAGCATGACCAACCTCTCCATATACTGGTGATCCTCCTCTACCAGCATGACCAACCTCTCCATATACTGATGATCCTCCTCTATCATGTCAGCATGACCAACCTCTATATACTGATGATCCTCCTCTACCATGTCAGCATGACCAACCTCTATATACTGGTGATCCTAAATCCTAATTTACCATGTCAGCATGACCAACCTCTGTCTATATACTGTACTGGTGATCCTCCTCTACCATGTCAGCATGACCAACCTCTGTCTATATACTGGTGATCCTCCTCTACCATGTCAGCATGACCAACCTCTGTCTATATACTGGTGATCCTCCTCTACCATGTCAGCATGACCAACATCTATATACTGGTGATCCTCCTCTACCATGTCAGCATGACCAACCTCTCCATATACTGATCATCATTGGACTCAGCACTTCTGGTAAATCATAAAAATACTCAAACCGGCCGAGGAGGTAACATTATTTGTCACTGAGTTGAGAGCTCCCCAGACTACAGCAAACTTAACGTTCGGCAATGGCGATCGCCTAGAGCGAACTATTGGATATTATTATGAAGAGGAAGAGGACAAACGGTGACGATCCATCCATAACATAAGGTGCGTTTTCACCAGACTATGTTGGATTCTAGTATTTTCAAACAGGCTGTTTGGACGTACGTTCCTGGATGTAACATTAGCCTGGCATTGCTAACGGGCCAACTAATATTATATTTATTGATCCTGTTATCACACTTGGAACAAGAGTGGACAGGCTTTTGGTGGACCTGCTGACAAAAGGTAACGTCTATTTTACCGTACCCCATCATAAAACATGCCTTTGTAATTATTCCAGCGTCGTATACTCCCCTGTTGGAGTATAAATAGTGCCTGTCAAATGAGCCATACTATTGTCTCAAGAGCTATAATATAGAATATACGATGGGTCTGCAAACATCGTGAAAATTGTCAAAAAAGCTGGCTCCAGGGAGTAAAGATGGAAAAACAGCGTGGCAGTCAAAGAGTTAACGGGTATCGTCCTCCTCACCTGGCCCGGGTAAATCCAGGTGAAGCTCACATCCACGTCTGGTTCTCCCAAGACGGTGCAGGTGACATTGATGTTGTCACCGCCTCTGGCAGATTCAGACGAGGCCTCCAGGCTCACAAAAGGTGGCCCACTAGGAACTGTGGAGAAGAGATAGAACGTAATGAACCATTTGTCTAAATCGGGGGTCGGAAACCCGCCGCTCTGAAGCGTCATGCGGCTCCTCAGCCCCTCTGCATGGCCCCTTTTGGGACTGTGACGCACGCCAACATGGCTGGACGAGTGAATACACCATCCCTTATATGACTTGATTGATTGAACATTTTATTAACAGATTGCAGAATGGGTACAATACAGTATGGCTCAATACACACAATTGTTAAGGGGATGCAGACCAGAGAAAGACTTTCGTCTTGTTTACATCAGGGTCCCCCATTTTCAATTCATCATAACATTTATGACATACAAGATATACAAATATACAGTACTGTTTATTTACAGGCCGAGTTTCTAAAAGAGAATATATACATTTGAGGGGGAGGAAACTGTACATTGGGGGGGGGGGTTGTTGGACATTTATCGGGGCCAGTTTCGAATTGCGGCCTCCCGTAGGCGCTTTTTTAGAGCGGTTTTAAAGGTGGGTAGGGATTCACATTATTTTACGGCTGTGGGTAGGGCGTTCCACATTGATGTGGCATAATTGCGAAACGTGTTTAGTCCCTTGTTTGAGCCGAATCAGGGTTTAACATGATTTGTGGAACTCCCTCTGGTGTTGTGGTCGTGGTATTCACTGACCTTTGGGAAGTATTTTGACATGTACATGGGTACCTTAGTGGTGTAGTGTATCTTGTAGACCAGGCCCATTGCAAGTTGCTGTACTCTGTCGCCTACTCTAAGCCATCCTAGGTTGTCAAAATGGGCAGGGGTGAGGTGGGTTTTAGGAGTAAGGTCAAGCAGTAGTTTGACCAGTTTGTTTTGTGATGTTTGTAATCTTGTTTTTAGTGCCTTTGAGGTGCTTTGGTACCATGATGTGTAAGCATAGTCGTAGTACCCTTGAATGAGTGCTCCTTTTAGAGTCTTCAGGGTATTCTTGTTTACCAGAGAGGAGATCCGGTACAAGAATCTTGTTCGTTGGTTGACTTTTTTGATTACATTGGTTGCCATTTTGTCACAGGAAAGATTTGCCTCTAGGATCGAACCCAGATATGTAATTTCATCTTTCCTTGTGACAATATTGTCACCCATTGTAACTGAGAAGTCGTTGGCCTTGCTGAGTTTGTTATTTGATCCAAAGAGAATGGACTCTGTTTTACCCGGGTCTAATGATAGTTTATCAGCGAGCCAGGTGCCGATTCTGCCGAGTTCAGAGCTGAAGGCTTTTTCAACCTGTAACTTGTCCCTGTCAGAGACCAGCAGGGCTGAGTTGTCCGCGAACAGGAACAAGTTGCAGTCACAAGCTGACGACATGTCATTTGCATAAATTAGGAACAGTAGCGGTCCTAGTATGCTTACTTGTGGAACACCACAGCTCACTGGGAGGGGGGTGGGGGGTGGGGGGGGGGGGGGGGGGGTAGGGTACTGTTTACCTCCACCATCTGTTCTCTCCCCTCCAGGTAGGATTGCATCCAGCTCACTGAGGAACTATAAAAACCAATCGTTTTTAGTTTGTCAATCAGAATGGAGTGATTGACCATTTTAAACATTTTAAATCGTTTTTATAAACTGGTCAACACGGCTCAAAACGGCTTTATTTCCGGCTTTGGGTGCCTGATGCGCCTGCGCTGTGATCACCCAAAGCCGGAAATAAAGCCGGTTTAAGCCGTGTTGACCAGTTTATAAAAATTATTTAAAATGTTTATTAGCAACGCCGAGCTTTCAAACCCTAGCGTTTGTCTGTCCAAAACCCTCGTGCAACTGTGAGTACCTTTGAAATTTCTTTGCGACACCTGTACGACAAGCGTTTTGATAGAGAAAAGCGAGACAGACTTAATTGTAGGATTTTTCAATGGTCATATAAGGGATGGTGTATTCACTCGTCCAACCATGTTGGCGTGCATCACAGTCCCGAAAGGGGCTCCCCCTCTGCAGTGGCTCCCTGTAGCTTTGAAAATAAATGATAATAATTATGGAAATTAATAATGGCTATTTTTATTTTAAAAGGAACGAGATCGAGGTGATACTGTGACACTGAAATAAAAAAGTGTTTAATATTGCGTCAACTAAAATATCCATCACACCCTGCCTTTCCCTGCCGTCTGCAGGTGACTAATCTTGAGTTTCCGACCCCCAGTAAGCTAACCATGGATAAATCCAAAAGAATAGCAGTCTTGGGAGTAAAATAGAGGGTTTAATTCAGTGTGGACAGGTTAATTTGCCTAACTGTATGGTTGATATGTGGCTAGAAATGAGCAAACAACAAAAAAACGCCACTTAAAAAAATCTAAAGCATGTATTTAACAAAGTCAAATTTGTTATATTAACTTAAATAAATAAACAAAAACTAAAAATATACTTATGTTGACGAAAATGTCCAATAGGCCTAACTAAATAACAGATTACAATCATTATGTTGCAACAAAATAGCCTAGATAAAGGCATAATAGCCAGTCAGACTGACTCGCATGGTCCCGATTTATTTGTTCTTTCTTGTTGAGGAAAATCAGCATATCGACATGGTCAGACGGGAGCACGTGCAGCTGACATCTAAGCAGCATGTGTGAAATGATCTACTCCCTTGTATCAGTCAACATTGTGAAATTCCTTCAGACTGAACCGCACCCTGTTTCCATGTCATAAATTCACCACTGACACAACTTGCAGCTAGAATACATAGAAGACAGAAAATTCCATCCATTGAAGGGAAAATCTCACTTGGCAGGGATCCACTTAAAGCAGAGAGCAGCACCATAAAAGTGAGCTTTTGACGCATTTCTTGATTCATGACTCAGTGAAAAAGCCTCTGATGCTTGCAATCAATAAAACAAAATGCGTGATTGCGGTACCCTCCACGTAGAGCAGCTGGTACTTGGTGGAGACTTGCGGGGTGGCCCGGGTCACGGCCTTGCAGTAGAAGACTCCCCTGTGCTCCAGACTGGGGTTCTGCAGGATGAAGCCCTTGGTGGGGTCATAGGACACCAGGGTCCCGTCCGCTGGGATCTCCTCTGGGGGAACCTCCTTGTGCAGGGATACCTTAGCTGACGGGTCACTCACACGACAGGGCACGATGGCGGGATTGTCCGGGCGCAGGTAGACGATCTCAAAGTGGATGGCGGAAGGGACAAAAAGACTGTCCCTTTCTGGTTTGAGAAAAAAGTTTGAGAAAAAATATATATAAAAAGCATATATAATAATAATATATCAGACTTATATAGTGCTTTTCTGGGTACCCAAAGACTTTACATGGATCATATAAAAATATAAAAAAATAAAATAATGATACAATTCTGTGTCAACAAGGGAGGTTGACAGCAGTTTAGGTGTGAAGCCTGTGAAGAGGTGGTTTTGAATGTTGGCAGTGTGGGGGCATTTTTTTATGCGTCGGGAGGGGCATGTTGTTGGAGGTCAGAAAGGTTGGGGGGGGGGGGGTCAAGTTGTTGAGGGCCTTGTAGATGGTGAGTAAAATGTTGAAGTCCTGTATTTAACCGGGAGCCAGTGGAAGTCAGGTATTATGTATCTCCCTCATGAGTATACAAACAAAACAAAAAGATACTGTATGCCCTATACAGGACACTGTTGTCCAATACCCGTTAGGCCACAGACCCCCATTTAATACGATTATTTCTGAGGGACCCCATCTGAGAATATTATAAGATATATATAACTCCAAAACTTTCCACACTCTTTCCTATATCCTCTCCTTGAGCTAAATTGTGAAATGGAGACATTTAAGGTATATTATAGATAAAATCTTTATGTATAGTAATCATTTGAAAAAAAGATTTTAGAAAGGTGCAGAATATTTTATAAATTTTGCGTTTACATGTTGTGTGCATGTATCCCCTCCCTACTTCCCATTGCGCCACGTGGAATATACATGATTGGATCAATTACATGCTGGTGCTCTAGTGTGACATCTAGCGGCTGAATGTTATCTATAGCACCTATAGCAAACTATTCAAAGATTTTCTGGGGAACCCTTCAAGGACCCTTCCCCGGACCACACATTCAGACCCGCTGCCTCAGGGCTGTTGGATGTCACATGTTCACCTGTGAAATAGATGTATGAGACAGAGGTGCGATCAGGGTCCTTGTGACACTCGTTTCCATCGCACAGGAGAACCCAACAGCTGTACGACCCCGTGTCGGCAGCAGAGGGTGACGTCAGGATCAACTGACTGTACTTGTCACTTTGCTTTATGCTGAAGTGGGGAGAGCAAAGGTAAATACACTCACAGACAAATCCTTCATTATAAACACACTGCGATTAAGTTTATTTGCACATAATTAAAACAATAATAAAGAAACACATGGGTATTTTAAAGAAGCATGTGCAGGAAGAGAAACCCAGGGTTTATTGGGATGGATGGCTCCCCTCAAAATTTGAACAAACCTGATATAATATTAACAAAGGGAAAGGATCATCTCTCAGTGAAATACCTGAGGCGGGAGTCGTTGAAGGTGTCCAGGTAGGGGGGGTAGGACCAGCCGATGTTGCCACCTTTACACCGCAGCTCCATAGCCCTGCCAGGAGTCAGGGTGGTGCTGTCGGCCAGACGCAGGAAGCGGCCCTTGTCCAGGACCTGTGTGAGCAGGGACTGGCCTCTCTCTCCCGCGTCCTTCTCCTTCAGCTTGGGATGACGCAGCTTCACCCGCTTGCCCCCGGGCCTGATGCGGTTCTCTCCTGCATCTTTCCTACGTTTGGGTTGTTGGCAGGCACCTAAACAAGCATGAGGGAGAGATATCGTTGAGATGTAGTATAGGGAGAGGAGTAGAAGAAGGGATTAAAGGTGCTATAGATAAACATTTATGTAGAGTAATAAAAGTATTGGTTTTCCCCAAAAACATTTTATTAATGAATGAATTTATCATTGAAAAGATTTAAAAAAAAATAAACGTTTACATATTGTGTGCATGTATTGCTTCCCTACTTTCCATTTCCCCACATGGAATGCACCTGATAAATTACATGCTACTGCTCTAGTGCGACATATAGTGGCTGAATGTTATCTATAGAACCTTTAAGAATAAGAAATACTACCATCCTGAACTGCCCCGGGATGCATTTTGAACATGGACAGAGAGCAGAAAGTCAGACTAGTGGTGAACCATGTTCAGTTTACCCATCTGGAGCGCTGCTCTATACTTCCCTCCCAGCTGCATCAACAGTGCAACAGGAACCCAGGAGGATTCCAGGAGAATTTTATTACTGGCACAAAATGTCCTGACCCAACCCCAGCCCCTCAGTCATCAGTCTACTCTATTCTGTTTATTATGAATAATATCAGTAGCTTATTACATGTGATGGACGTGGATATACAGTATGTTCTCATAGCTTCAGCATAAAAGGTCATGGGAGATATGAACTGTAGAAAACCAGTTGTCAAAAAGGTTTATCGCAAAAGTGTCGGGAGAGAGTTTGTGGTTTTTTCTTTTACTGTTCTATGTAGACCGGGTTGGCCCCGACAAAAAACACCTCTTATAAGTCGTATAAAACATTTTCCAGTTTCTCTTGCCTAGAATCTCCAATATGCAGAGAATAGTTGAGGCAGCATGTCCCTGAAGCCACATGACACGATATATACATGAGATTAGTTACTGTCTTATTATGTACAGTATATACTTGGCTGTCTTCCACACCTATACTCCCATCATAGAGGCTCAGGGAGCTTCAGGCAATCTCTGTCAAACCTCAGTTTATCTAAATCCTCACCACTGCTCTCACATCAGAGATAGGTAATCGTGATGGATGGAGTCAGTAGAAATCACACCATGCTGAAAGAAAGACTCAGTAGGAAAACGAATGGAGGGGAAAGGGCACAAAGAAAAGTGCCAGATGTGGAAGCAAGAAGAGAGTTACTCACCATTGTGGAGCTCCACCCAGAGCACTGCCAGGCAAAGGAGAACCCAGAGCTTCATGGTGTGTGCGTAGACGGGACGGGGTGTTAGGGGTCTCTAGGGCCGGAGTGGCCGGTGAGAGTTGGGAGAAGGACACAGCAGGAAAAGGAGGTCAGACTTGGAGGAGAACACGGCGGGAAAGCGGGTCAGACTTGTAGGCTTTGCAGGAACTCTGCAGGCTCCAGCTGCCCTGTTTAGATTAGCAGCCCCATCCTCCTCAGAAAAATAAAGAAAGGGGGGTAAAATGGGGGGGGGGGGGGGGGTTGTAGGGGAATACCTTCTGCTCACTCCCTCTCTCCAGACCGGAGCCCTCTGGTGGACCCGAGTATTGAGTACACCCTACAACCTCAAGCACCTCGAGTCGGTTATCGAAACGCAATATACAGGAGTAGTGTTCATTTCAATGTGGTCATCGAGCACTCAAAGTATTTCCATCTGCTTCACGAGCGTTGGAACAACAAGATATGGTTATTCCTCATACACTATAATTAAGCAATATCACAGGAGAGGAAGTGAATGAATGAATGAAAAATGTATGTAACAGATTGCGTTCCACATTGATGTGGCATAATTGCGAAACGTGTTTAGTCCCTTGTTTGTGCCGAATCTGGGTTGCACATGATTTGTGGAGCTCCCTCTGGTGTTGTGGGCGTGATATTCACTGACCTTTGGGAAGTATTTCGACATGTACATGCCATGGGTACCTGAGTGGTGTAGTGTATCTTGTAGACCAGGCCCATTGCAAGTTGCTGTACTCTGTCGTCTACTCTAAGCCATCCATAGGTTGTCAAAGTGGGCAGGGGTGAGGTGGGTTCTAGGAGCAAGGTCAAGCAGTAGTCTGACCAGTTTGTTTTGTGATGTTTGTAATTTAGTTTTTAGCGCCTTTGAGGTGCTTTGGTACCATGAGGTGCAAGCATAGTCGTAGTACCCTTGAATGAGTGCTCCTGCCAGAGTCTTCAGGGTATTCTTGTTTACCAGAGAGGAGATCCGGTACAAGAATCGAGTTCGTTGTTTGACTTTTTTTTATTACATTGGATGCCATTTTGTCACAGGAAAGATTTGCCTCTAGGATGGAACCCAGGTATGTAATTTCATCTTTCCTTGTGACAATATTGTCACCCACTGTAACTGAGAAGCCGTCGGTCTTGCCGAGTTTGTTATTTGAACCGATTGATTGATTGATTGATTGATTGATTGAAAACTTTATTAACAGATTGCAGAATGGGTACAGTACAGTACAGCTCAATACATACAATTGTTAAGGGGATGCAGACCAGAGAAAGACTTTCGTCTTGTTTACATCAGGGTCCCCCATTTTCAATTCATCGTAACATATATGACATGATGTTAGCATGATTTACAGTCCAGAAAGGGGCTGCTATGTTACACTGAATATCAGCACAGTTGTGATTCAGCCGTAGTTGGGCCGATTGTTTTATACAATATAATCCCCATTTATTAGTTAACAGTAATAAACTACAACACATTATGATTTGTTTGTTTATTTAATCATTTATTTAGCTCTGCCAAAAAAAAATCACAACTGTGCTCTTCAACTTGTATTACCAATGAATGGTTAGTAATAGAACACTTATGTGTGGAGTACAGTAATACACATAGTTCTATTTCATTATGGCTTTCGCTCAGCATCAGTTGCATAATATCTCGCTTCAGTGGATATGCACTAAATAAATTTCAAAATGTACCTTTACATACCAACATCCGTCTGACCACACCCCCATCTGCTGCCTACATAAGCAGGGGTGGGGCCACACACTCATCTCCTTCTCAAATTTCATCCACAATATAGTGCCTGTATACCACCACTTGGCGAGGAAGAAAGTATTAGCTGGAGAAAGGAAAACAGAAGAACAAGGAGATACGTTGACATTATATCTTTATTTTCTCTCTCACTATTTTGGAGAAAATACGGCGATATTGTCTTCGTCACTGGAGTGTCTGGAAGATGATGATCATTCTAAACCTCCACCGTTTTTTTCGTATTAGGGGCTCGCGTCGCTGATATACTCCCCAAACTGCAGTCCTCCTTTGCTGCGGCTGGATGGGTTTGGCCCTCCGGCCATGCAGCTGGACTGTGGAAGTCTGTTGTGAGGGACTGGTTGGTTTTCGAGCCTGGGTGAGTAATGTTTTGCTTGCGAGCGCCAGTTGTCTGTTAGTGCTATGGGGGCTAGCTGACAATTTTTACGAAAGCCGGCCCCAGATTAGGGTCCTCTGTTCGGCCTCTTAGGCGACGGTGGAGGATCTTGGTCTGAAGCCCATGATGGTCAACTAGTGGGCCGCGTCCAGGACCTGGTGAACCCAGGATTCTCTGGACAAGCGAATGCTTCTCTGTCCCGTGCAGGCCCCATCTTTCACATAAAAGTGAAAGTACACCCTAACAAGGAAATGTGGGCATGGATGTTCGTTATCAGAAGATCCATGTTCAAGTCGGTTGCAGCCCAGATGGGACTTGTGCCGGCTCCGCCGTATGTCTGGTAAAATCACCGTTGTAAACTGTGTTGACATTTCTTTTTCTCTTCTCTCTTAAAGGATGAGGAGGGTTTCAGACGGCGGCCTGTCTGAAGTGTGGCTTGTTATGTCGTTGTGTACAGTTTGAATGAATGAATGAATGAATGACTTTATTTGACAATATAAAAAATAAACATGTGACAGAAGAGCACAGTCGGGATATACTGCCAAGGATGAAACACAAAAAAGCTCAGAGCTTATTTCCATTGTGGTCCTTGTAGGGGGGTGGGAGAATGTGATGCTTAAAACATGCATCATACAAAACGTGACATCACAACACATCACATATACCATTTAACATTTATATACATACAGACTCATACAACATGCAAGGGTGCCTTAAGCTAAGTGTCTAGGTATAGTCCCTTTTGAGCCATGTCTTCAGGCTGGACTTGAATCTAACGGCACTGTCTATCTATGGTTTTCAGTTCACTGGGCAGACTATTCCAATAGACAGCTGCTGAATATAAAAATGACTCCTTCCCCATACAGCTCCTGAATCTGACTGGCACAAAGTCAGTTGAGCTGCGCCTAGTTTGGTAAGCATGGGTGTCTCTGATTCGGTTGAAGTAGTTGTTAAAGTACACTGGCACTACCCCATGCACTATTCTGTGAACTAGGCACATCCCTATCTGGTTTACTCTGTCTTCCACCTTAAGCCATCTCATGACCTCAAAGTGAGATGGGTTAAGGTGGGTTCGAGCAGGTAGCCTTAGTATTACCCTGATTAGCTTGTTTTGTGATGTCTGTAGTTTTAATTTCTGACTTTTGGGGGCACTGTTGTACCAGGAGCCACACGCATAGTCATAGTGACACTGTATGAGAGCTCCAGCAAGAATCTTCATCGCTGACTGATCTAAAAAATGAGAGATTCTGGCTAGGTATCTAGTCCTGAACATTTATCTTTGTAAGTGCTTGGTGAGCCATGCTTTCCCCTGATAAGCTGTTTTCCAGGACGCAACCGAGATATTTCACAGATGTTTTGTCTGTGAGAACAGTATCTCCTATTCTAATGTTAAAACATGGCGATTTTCTGAGCCTGACCTTTGACCCGAATAAAATTGACTCAGTCTTCCCCACGTGGAGGGACAGCTTGTTGTGGCCTAGCCAGTCGCTAACCTTCTCTAGTTCTGCACTCAATGTCTGCTCAACCACTTGTTTGTCTTTGTGAGACACTAGTAGGAAGACTGAAGTCATTCATTCATTCATTCATTCATTCAACTTCGCTGTCCCGTTAACCAGATTGCAGTTCTCTTGGCCTGCGCTCAGGGTAGGAGTCCCGACCGGACTTTAAACACTTCTTCTTTCCTTCCCTTCTAAATGTTTGTAATAATGATGTTTTCCAAAACGTGTGTTGCTGCAATACATTGAGGATACGACGCGTGTTGTGTGTGAATTGTCTTGTCACTGGTATAGCTTCTCTCTCCATAGAAATCGGGTTGTTGTTTACATGTGTAAAAGAAAAATGATCTGGTTAGTTGTGATGAGAACATGTGTGTTCATGTAACGTGAACTCACAACTAAGGGGGTTAATTAACCTATGAAGCTATGCTTAGTGACATGTGATTGAGGAATGAATTCTTTTCTCAGCCTGTAATGACAATGAACAGTGTGTTCACATTAACAGGGTTACCTGTTCAACTTGGTCGTATCAAGGGTAAGGAAGGAGGGGTGATCCCCCCGGTTTCCCTGGGGCTTCCCCCCCTCCTCTCAGACATGTTGTTTACAATATATTGTGTCACTGTGTTTGTGGGGATACGATGTAACCCTCAGCTTAATTGCTGGGGTTGTGCTTTCCGCTTGAGAAACAATTTTTTCCTAAAGAAAAGATTGTTTGGTCACTTATCATGTGTGCTTAGCAAGGCCTGTGGCCAATACGTAATCGAGGATTCTGTATTCTCTCGTTATGAAAAACGGCGTTCCTCTGTAGCAAGAGTGTACTTTGCCATTTTTTGTTGTGATGAAGGGTTGTGTGTGTCTTGTTATCTACAACTGGGTTAGGTTTGGCCCACAGAAGCACATATGTAAGTCTGGTACCGGGGCTCTTAAAGGGGGCCATCTCTGTTCTGTGTTTTTTCCTTAGTAAAAATCAGATAGCAGGTTAGCACATGAGCTATGTGAGGCTGTTCGATGCTTCATGTAGCAGGCTATGACTTTGTCATGCTCTACTTGTCATTACATCGTATCATGGGTGTGGGGTCGTAAAGGGGTGAACTGGTAATCCTTTCCTCCCCCTTTCTGTTTGGTCAGGGGTTAAAACCTCCTGTCCTTCAAGGTTCCTGTCACGTTGCTGTTCGGCACGTTACAGGGTAAGAGGGGGGGGGGGGAGGGAGTTTCATGGTCCCACGCCCTGGAAGATTGGGCATGTGCACCGCGGAAATTCCCCCGCCATAGAGTACGTCACTGAGCGCGTCTCTGTTGGTAAGACTTCCGTGGGTTGTTCAGGTCCATGTTATGGATCTGTTTCAGGGAGTTGTCAGAGCTCCTCCTCACGAAGCTCCTCCTCGGGGAGAAGTGCCTTCTGTGAGTTCGGACTCTCCTTCCCTGTGAGGGAGCCTCCTCAGAGTTTCAGAGCCTCCTCCTCAGATTGTCAAGGTGAGTAGAACTTCAAAAAGGAGTTCTGCTCTATTGTGTGTGTATTCGATTCAATTCGATTGTTGAGTGTGTATTGGTTCAGTGCCTCCTCCTCGGAGAGCCCTAAACCAAGTGTTACATAGCTCAATGTTGCAATATATTCTTTTCAATCTATACAGCTTGCGTGGGAAGTCTCTCTGGGGATTTCCGTCTCCTCCCTGTGGCGAGGGTGGTGGGATGTAAAAATGTAAAAAAAAATTACCCTCAGCTGCGTCACGTGGGATTCATGTCAGTCTGTGTTTCTTTCTTTTTTGAATAAAAAGAGGAAGGAACATGAAGCACGACGGCTCCTTGTCGTTCTCCCAGGCGACTTGGAGGAACAATGTTTGGTGTCTTGCTAGACTATCCATTGATGTGTTTGGGTCTCGACGCGTATGTAAGTGCTGGCTCTGGGTGTTTCTGATGGGAATCACGCATGAGGCTGGTGCGCCTTGGTTGCTTGTTATTAAAACAGCGTTTTTATAGGGCAACTGGGATGGAGTTTTGTCTCTTCCGAGCGCCAGTTTACTAGGTTGTCTCGATGAATTCTCGTTCATATCTGGGGGATGTTAATGGAATAGATCAGAACATAGGTAGAGGGGTCTCACGCCCTTGGGGTGGGCCACTGAGCGCGGTCCAAATGGGACAGTCTGGGTGGCGCCCTCTTTTCATGTTTTAGATCGACACGCATACCTACCCCCTCTTCTGGAGTGGGCATGTCGGCGTGGTTAGGGCACGGGACTGGTCTGGTCGCGCTGGTCCAGTTCAGTTAACCCGTTGTCCGCCGGGGATGCAGACCTGCTGTTCTGGTACCCTGAGGGACTTGTGCTTTTTTTCGGGGGGAAAAATTCCGGGTCGGCCCGGGTGTCACAGGGTTAGGCGTTATGGAGACCCTTTGTTGGGTACATGTTGTACTCTGCACTATCGTAATGGCTTACGGCCATACCAACCTGTACATGCCCGATCTCGTCCGATCTCGGAAGCTAAGCAGGTTCGGTCCTGGTTAGTACTTGGTTGGGAGACCGCCTGGGAATACCAAGTGCGGTGAGCTTAGGGCTGGTTCTCCATTATTTTCGCTCCTCTCTCACGCGTGGCGAAGAGGGGGCTGTTGGGGTGGTCTTTTGGACCTCCTCTGGTAACCCTGTGTGCTTCCCGAGCCGCCGGGCCCGGTCCGAAGTAATGTTTCGTCGACCCGTAGGCCTGGAATAACCCTTTTTTGAAAACTGAAACACTTGTACTGCGGTATAGCCAGTGTATACCCGCAGGTGTGTTTTGGAGTTTTTTCTTGAGGGGTTATAGGAACAACCACCGCATGTGGTACCAAGAGGGTGGTTGATTCCCTGGTGTGTTGGAGCAGAGTCAACTCCCGGGTTACCCGGTTGAGTGTGCCCCTGCACGTTCATGACGTCTGCCAATCATGTCAGCCTTCTCTGCCTCGACCCCTCTGGGTGGTTTTTTTTTAATGGAGGCTTTGTCATGGTGATCAACAATGCCAGCATACGCCCCTTCCGCCGGGGGGGCTGTTTTCAGCTGACTCCTTTGGCGCCTGTCTCGTCCGCAGTGCTCCAGGCTCAGGTTACAGCCTGCTGCCTGGTTTCCCCGGTGCGCTGCCTGCTTCCGTTGGTTAACCTTTTTTGAGTGCTTACGGCCATGCTGACTGCCTGTTCTGCAGGGTCAGTGTGCCAGGCGGTGTGCTATTGGGGGGAAAGGGCCCGCTCTTAGAGGGGCCTTATCCGAATACGCTGGCGATGTGGGGGGCGGTGTCACTAAGTGACCACCTGGTGGGGTCTTGATGCCTGGCGTCATTGACCTCTCCGGGCCCCCTTTTTCCAGGGGATCCAGTCCCTTCAGTGGGTCTGGGTCTTCCTTCGCGCTCCGCTGCTACAGCCTTGCCACGGGGTTGGGTTTGCTCTTGACCCCGTGATTTTGGGGGCAGTAACAAGGTTTGTTCCTTCCGTTCGTTCCCTGGTGGCAAGCGTGTTGTGCGTGTGTGTAGTCGTGGGGTCAAGCCACGGTCTGCTCACCCTGTGCGTTGAGTTGCTTGAGTTCCTCTTCGCACGGTCGGATCCGTCTCCCTCCCGTAAGCCTCCAATAGGGGGGTATCCTCCATTAGGGAGGGTCGGGGGGCTCGGTCCTCCCCGGTCTGATGGTTGTGGGGGGCCTCAGCGGGGTACATTTGTCGAGCTATGGCTCCCGCTCAGCTCCTGTTATGCAACTGATGCTGAGCGAAAGCCATAATGAAATAGAACGTAAGGTTATGTATATAACCAAGTTCTATGAATTATGGCGACGCTCAGCATCAGGACGCCGCTGCGGCCCTTGATCTTTCATTGTGGTGAAATTTGTTGGGAAGGAGATGAGTGTGTGGCCCCACCCCTGCTTATGTAGGTAGCAGATGGGGGTGTGGTCAGACGGATGTTGGTATGTAAAGGTACATTTTGAAATGTATTCAGTGCATATCCACTGAAGCGAGATATTATGCAACTGATGCTGAGCGTCGCCATAATTCATAGAACTTGGTTATACATAACCTTACGTTAAATGTCCCAGTGCTGTTATACTGAATATCAGCACTCGTGGAATGCCTCTTGTCCAATCAGATGACTTGGTTGGAACTAACTGTTGTATAATAGATATTAGCATACAATAAAACTCACAGAAAGCAGACGTCTTACTGAAAAATACATTTATTGTGCTCAGTGTAGTTAGTAACAATGGATACTACATAATGTTGTCATGGTTACATCTATGCATTGAACAAGGGTCCTTCACAGCAGAAAACTACTTATTCAGAGAAGAGATTATTTTAGACTACATTAGTAATATGTCTATAATATCTATCTTGGTCCTGTGGTCGGACACTGCTCTCTCAATTTGTTCCACATTTAAGTAGTTCACACAAGATTATCTCACAATTAAGATTTTTTTTATAAAAGTTACCACTATATCCAACAGTCTCAACATATTACTACTACTAGTGCTGTCCTCCACTAGAGACATTACTAGTTGACAAATACCCATATTTCTCAACTAATTAAATAGATGACATGTTGAGTAGTTGAATTAACAAAAATGTACTAATTTAATAGACGACACATGTGTAAAATTTAGTTTCACACGTTTCCTTCTGTGAATGAACTGTGATCAAGCACAATACGCTCTTTAAATCTAGCGCTAGTTAAGACCAAAATATAATTGTGTAAATTATTGTTTTGGTAGAGATATGCTTGTCATTTTGCAAGAAATAATTTATTTAGGCTGAAAAACGAAAACAACAACAATAATACTAATAATAATAATAACCAATTAACGTAAAGTTTAAGACCCTAATGAGCGATGAGTCAATTATTTGACTAAGAGGGAGAGAAACTTGAGAAATACAAAAATTCAAAATCATTCAAACTGGATTTAGGATTTTTCGATATCAGAGACCAAGGTGAAACTACTAACTAACTATGAATTTACTACTAATAAAATCTTAGCTACTCAACAAAACAAAACAAAAAGGATTTAACACTACTTTGAGAAGTAATTCAACTACATCTAAACTACACTATGGAAAACGACCACAATCTGAGTCCGGAATCTCATAGTTACACGGAGCAAATGTGGGTGTGTTTGATTTAACCCTCCAGTCACCCTTTTTCGGCAAATAGCCTTTTTTTTTTTTTTTTTGATAGCGTTGGCTATATTTTATGTATATGCCAGGAAAGTAGCTCAGTCTCACACCTTTGACTCACATTCCAATAATCCATGTTTTTTTTTTTTCAAAAATCACTATTAAGCGCACTGCATAAATGTGTCACACTTTCCACCCTAGTCGCAAAAATGAACAGGTTAGGGGGGTTAGGGTTAGGGTAACCCTAACCCCATAAACCTAACTCTAACCCAACCCAACCTTAACCCTAACCCTAATTCTAATTTTAAAAAATGGTTAAAATCCTGAAAATGAATAAATATTCGATATGTATGGTGAGGAATGAAGTTAATAATGATATTCATGAAAAAAAATTTGAACAATACATGAAAAATATATGTTTTTTACTGAGATCGCAGTTTTCGGCAAAGGGCTAAAGGTGTGATTCTTTTAAAGGTTGACTCGAGGGTTAAGGGCCAGGGCGTGGCAAGTTCACACCGGCATGCCATACTCAACACTCAACTACTGAAACATGTAGTTAGACTTGTACTTGAAATGTACACGTAGTTAACTACTAACAGAAGCTGCACACCACGTCTCAAATGGTCATCGTCCAGATGAGCTTGTTTCTACCCAGGGCTGCATAGCAGGCACGTGCACACATAGAGCCCAAGGGGTGCTTGAGCACCTGCCTTTTTGAGCCTCATAAAAAAAGTTGAGACTGAGACATGTCATTCATACAGCAAGATAGACAGGTTACGCACCCAGTGGCCCCTAGAAACCCCCAGGGGGAAGAATGTAAGCAATAATCCTCAAGCAACTCACCCTCCTAAGACCCCAGAAACCAGTTACGAAACCACGCTTGAGTTACAAAGTAGACAGACTCAATCCTTTGGCAAACTAAAGTAGGCCGTCGAGCCCGAGACAAAAAAAGAGGCACAGAATCAAGCCTGAACCTGGAGAGAGCACATACTGTACGTTGGAAGTTCAAGAGGGTTACGTTAATGAATAGTCTGCGATTGTAGCGAAATCGCATTAAAAATAACTTTGAGTGAAGCTAAAAAATATATAGTTGGTTTCAGTAGAAAATAGTGAAAGGCAAAAATACTCTTTAGAATGTTGTATCAAACAATGAACAAATAATCTTCCCATTCATTCATTCATTCATTCATTCATTCATTGTAACAGCTAAAATAGATAGAACGCATCAAAGTAGTAATGAGAATACAAAAAAGGACAAAAGTAAACTTGTGCTCGATCAGAGCAGCATTAAGACCCCGCAGAGACCGCGGTTACCACAACAAAGACGACCATTAGTACCAAAGTAATATATACAAAAGTGTAACTTAAAACGGACTAATTTCATCAGCAATCTAACTCCCATTTTGCACACTGCAATCGGCTCACTCTGTGAAAGGCACTGCCCTGACAAGTCGATGCAAGCGAAACGATGTTCCCAACTGAGTGGAACATGGATTCATGTACTATACTGTCATGGCAATTACATGTTAAAGGAACACGCATTTACCGTCTTCTTCAGAGTCAGACAAGAATATAGATCCAATTTCCTCTCTGGTCGTTCAGTAGAAAGTTATCCGGCTGCAAGCTAGCCTAGCTTAGCATAAATGAATGGAAGCGGATATGGACCAGTTAGCCTAGTTGTGTGCCAAAAACAGCTCTCCCAGAGTTTTAAGATAGGTTAGTGGTCCGGTCTTCTTGTCTGACTCTGGAGAAGATGGTAAGCGCATGTTGATGTGTTCCTTTAAATTGCATGTGTGTGTACATGCATTATTCATGTTCAGAATGTCTAGAGTTAAGTTCTTATCATTGACTGTGTGTCATAAACCCGTTTTTTTGTGTTGTAGTGTAGGACTACATCAGAGAGCGTCACCAACGAGTGCTTTTCCAACGCTAACACTATCATACTACTGCAGCACGTTATCAACACTGCTCCATTCAGTGATACGCTAAACCTTTAAAAGGATAATACCGTTTTCAAAAGGCTATACACTTTAACAATCCACCTGTACATGCAGACTTATAACACAAAGTTGAACCGAAAAGACAAAATTCATAGCAAACCATAAACAAATCATGGGTCCAAAGACCCAAATCTAAAAGCCTTTTCACAGTCTTGCCACGACTGCTTCAATCATAAAAAGGAATCGAACATCACTTTCCAGTGTGGTACCTGTCCTTTCTCAAATCATGTGGTTGCGCTGCCTCCAACACTGTACATTTGACCGTGGGACAAGCCCATGTGGTCCTACCATAGTGACACAGATCAGGGCCCGCGCTCCAACACCACCACTGATCCAGAATACTGACGCTTCCCTTGAGAGGGTGAATGTTCGTGTGACTGAGGCACAGGCGGTTCGCTGTTTAACCGAGTACATCTAAGGTCTATAGCTGCTGTGTGCTTGTGTGCATCTGTCCTGGGCCACCGTGTCTCCAGGTGAGCCCGTCCTGGTCGACCCGCTCTTTTAGCACTGGCTGGTCTTCTCTGGGCGGATGAAGCGCTCCTTGTCCTCCGCTCCTCCGTCCACGCCCGCCTGCTTCTTCTCCTTGTTGCCCTGGCCCTTCTCCTTGGTGGCAGTGGTGGTACTGCTGCTGCCACCGCCTCGGCCCTGGGCTAGGCGCTGACGCTCCACACTGTGCCACATGCCGTAGCCAAAGTAGATGACGAAACCTGGGATTAAGAGAGGTCGGGGAGATATTAATAAGGGATGCAGTGAGAAATCGATTGGGCACATCACAACTCTTAATTATTATCCATCAAGGCTCTGGTGCAGGGTCAATGCTCTCATACATTATTGGTGAATTAAAGGGCACTCACCCACGGCCATCCACACTGAGAAGCGTATCCAGGTGTCTCCACTCAGCTGGACCATTAGGAAGACATTGACAAATATACTCAGGATGGGGAGGAATGGCAGGAGGGGAACCTATAGCAACACAGAGCACAAAGACCGCCTTGAGTCCTGCTTGTAAAACATGACAACAAATCGGAGCTTCTAGATAGTTTGCTAGGCAGATAATATCGGACATCTCTAGCTATTACCCACCATGAAGGAGACTCTCTTGGTGGTCTGAGGTTGCCTGAAGATCATGAGGACACAGCCGCTGAAGATGAGCAGGCAGACGGCCAGCGCTGCCAGGATCCAGGCCTCCAGGCGGAGGATACAGTAACCATGGTACGTGGTCAGGTAGCTGGCCACACACACTGCCAACACTGCGGACAAAGAGCACACACATATCACACATTCATTAAGAGGTGACAGTGGCTCAGGAGCTAGAGTGGTTGTCTGGTAATCTGAAGGTTCCTGGGTTCTTTCGGGCAGTGTGTCCTTGAGCAACCCCTAACTGCTCCTGATGAGCTGGTTGGCACTTGTATGGTTGCCTCCGCCGTTGGTGTGTGAATGTGTGAGTGAATGTGAGGCACAAGTTGTAAAACGCTTTGGATAAAAGCACTATTATGAATGCAGTCCATTTACCAGTATGGAGGAACTGGGGGAAAAAAAGACTTGTGGGGCTGAGCTCTACCCCCTTCCTTTTTAATTTTTTTTATTGTATTTGTTTATTTAAAAAAAACTAAAAAGTGTTTTGTTTGTTTGTACTGCAGTGTTATTTGTTCATTTGTGATTTATTTCTGTGCTCAATGTTGTTTTCTTTTTTCGTGTTTTTCTTTGGGGGGGGGGGGGGGGCGAGGTTGGGCTGGGGCAGTGGAGGGTGGTGGGGTGTGTTTTGGGTGTTTATGTTTACCTTTCTATACATTTTATGTTAAGTTTGTAAATTGTACATTTGTAAAGTTACGAATGGATTTATGTGATGGGTGTGGAGCTCATTGCGTGCCTACCTAGCACACTGACCGACATGTTGACCACAGTAGAGGACTGCTCTGACGGAGAGAAGGGAGGGTGGAGGAGGGCCTGCAGGGTGGAGCCTCCTCCGCTCAGCATGTTGAGGTGGGACTCGGACTCCGTCAGGTCGGACTCGCCCTCCTCGGAGGACAAGTAGTCCTTCTCGCCGCTGCAGGGCCGCTTCTCCAGAGCTCCGTCTGGCTGGTACCTGGAGGAGCCCAGAGCATAAGTAGTATTCACTTTAATGTGTGGATGTTGTTGTCTTTCCATATCCTGAATAAAATCAATCAATCAATTAATCAATCAATCAAACAAACATCATAGATGTATGCTGTAGGATGGCTCATAGTCTACTCTAAATGGTCAGACAACTATTCAATTACATTTACATTTACATTTAGTCATTTAGCTGATGCTTTTATTCAAAGCGACTTACAAGTTCTGTACGACAAGTCACCAGGAAGGGTACATTTTACAATTTAAAAATTACAATTTTATTTCAGATATTGATTGATAGGCTGTGGTCTCGACTCCCGGAGTCAGCATTGCCTGCGGCTTGGGCCGATCGTCATACTAACTCATTTGGCTGAGTTAGCGGGAGGGAAGTCGTGGGTGGTAATCTGGCGTTGTGGACAGCGACACCTACAGGTCAGGTCTGGGCGCCTGCTCAGCGAAAGGCAGGAAGTGGTGAAGGCAGCGTGACCTCCCACGCGTTACACTTCACCAATGAGAGTCCTCGCTGCCAGGTGAAAAGAGAGCCGCTGGCTGTCTCCGCATGTGTCGGAGGAAGCATGTGGTAGACTTCAGGGTTCCCTTGTACCGACCAGTAGGGGGAACATGCGCACAACAACCAGGTAGGGGAGGGGGGGAATTGGCATAACGACTAATTTGGGATGGGAGGAAAAAACATAGAAAATCAGCCGGAGAAAAGGAGGATACATTTTTTTTTTTTTTAAGATATTGATTGAAGAAGTGTGTTTTTAGTCGACGGCAAAAGATTGGTCGTGTTTCAGCTGTCCTGACTGTGGTGGGAAGTTCGTTCCACCATTGTGGAGCAAAGACAGAGAATAGGCTTCTCTTTGATGACCCTATTCAGAACACAGAATGCAATGTTTGTATATCCTTGATAGTATGCCACCATGATAATGGTTTAGATTTTTGTCTTGAGTTTGTTTCATCCAGATTTTTGTGTTCTCTAAATACTTTGACTTCTGTGTTTATCTCATGCTTTAATTACAAAAATAATATAGCAATGTTTTAGTTTCAAAATGTACCTTTCACTTTAAGAAGCTAATTTAGGTTCCAGGAAGTGTAAAAGGTCACACTGGGTAAAGCAAAGAAAAAACATGAAAACAAGAACAAACTGGGCTTGTATACTGGACTGTGGCCATGAGTCAAAACAGAAATGTGGGTCCAGAATCTTGTGAGGACATGAAGTCTGAGTAAACACCAGTGTAAACTCAAGCACCTACTTCGGCTTTACAATGGGAGCATTCAAAAGCATTATATCATGGGAGTGATGCAACAACCTGAGCAGCTGCAGATTACTTCAGTGGGGTAACAATATTTGCAACTTCTGCCCCGAAGGCAAAGCCTAGGAATTCACTACTTCAGTTACATACTGTAATAGCTCTTTCACCACAACATGTGTAGATGAGGTTATGAATGTATGTACCCACCTGAGAATAAGAACACAAGCAGCGACTAGGGAGTAGGCCATGAGAGTGCCGATGGACATCATGTCAACCAGGGCTTTCAGGTCAAACAGGAACGCCATGATGGCTGAGGAAAGGGGGGGGGGGGTAATACAGGTTAGCATAGAGCTCTATAGGAACACTATATATACCCAATACCTCCAGATAAATACAACAGTCGTACAATAGCCTGTATGTAGTCCATCGCAGATTTTCACACAGAATATAAAATCACCAATCAATTAGACAATTTCAACGCACACAGTACATGAACCCATGCAGATTAGAATACATGCAGACACGTACATTCGAGGCACAAAAGAACAACAAACACAACAAATCCCAGGATTGGTATGAAACCTTTAATCATCTCCATCCAGACCCAAGACCTGTGTTGTGAGAAACACTTATGGTCTCTCCTCCATCTCAGCGCTCTGACTCTGGCGTGGAGCCGACCTCAACAGCACGGTTCAAACACAGAGCAGTGGTCCAGCTGGTGTTCCTCATAACAATAAGATGCCCTACTGTCCTCAGCCAGTTTTTTATGTCCCCTACTACCCACTGACATGGAGCCTGGCCTGTACTCAGTCTACTCTAGCTGCTGAAGCTGTCAAAAGTCGCTGTGTATCCTACAGTTCTTCACATCTATGTTGGAGGGACTGCTCTACATGAAACATGGCTGGAACGAATACGAGTTAGCCTAACATAGGAAATCTGACATCAAAGTGTAATATCTCAACATCTGGAATGAATATCAGCTGGTAATTAAACCATTTCACTGTTCAGCTGCACTGAATCAAGTGCAATCATGCCCACACACCTGCCCTACTAAGGGGCAATTAACCACAGAGTCCAGTGATTGACAGCTGTCCACTACAGGATCACCAAACCAAGTAAAAACCACGACACAGTGGTACTATTGCTGGCCTTGTATACTGTATAATTATACTAATGATGACCACAATGGTATTAGGAAATGTGGTTATTCTTTGAGTATGGAAGGGGCAGGAACTTCTCAACGTTAATGGTAGGTGCTGGGTTTTTTTCATGCCTTGGGAACACCATATCAATCACCATATTTAACATGCAACCATCGTCAACACCATCACCACCATCACCACCATTATCACCACCACCACCATCACAAACGCAAAACCACAAGTCCACGATGTGACCATATTACCCTAGGAGTAATATCATGTCCTTGTCTCTGGCGCTTACCAGCAGTGGTGCCTGCTGTCAGGGTGGCAGCCACAGGTGACTGACGCTTACTCACTTTGGACATAAAATTGAACAGAATGCCATCTCGTGACATGGCAAACAGAATGCGAGGCAGAGGAAACATGGACCCCAACAGGCTATGGGGAGAAGAGGGTTCAGCGTTAAGATGAGGGTATTCTGCAGGGGAAGCTAAACACTACAGTGGATCACCTGCACAACTGTGAAAGAACAACGTACGCATTGAGGACCAAGACTCTCTCCTCATCTCTAACAAATGGAACCAAACTCGTCCCGAGAAGAAATGTAACATGGAGGGGGGACCGTTTAGAGATTTCTTTCATTCATTATCAGGACACGTCATCTGCAATTGAGTCTTTCACAGTTGATCTGGTGAACAAAGATTAAGTAGGATCTCGTTAGACGACGTTCCCCCTGTGTCTCACCTGCTACGACACCAGAGCTCATAGTGGCAATAAGAGGGGTCTTCGTCTTTGGATTGATTCGGGCTAAGGCTTTGAAAAGCACACCGTCCTCTGCCATAGCATAGATTACACGAGGCATTGGGAAAATGGAGCCCAGCAGACTGCATGAGACAGCAGAGACATGCAGGACCAACACGTTAGTCAAGAGCCCCAGCACGCACATACACACACACACACACACACACACACACACACACACACACACACACACATAAACACACACACATTACCAGACACATTACCAGACACACAAACACAGACATAAACACACACACACACACACACACACACACACACACACACAACCAGACACATTACCAGACACTAAAAACACAAACATAAACACACACACACACAACCACATTACTAGACACACACACAACCAGACACAACCAGACACATTACCAGACACACAAACATAAATACACACACAAACACAAACACACAACCACATTACCAGACACACAAACACAGACATAAACACACACACACACACACACACACACAACCAGACACATTACCAGACACTAAAAACACAAACATAAACACACACACACACAACCACATTACTAGACACACACACAACCAGACACAACCAGACACATTACCAGACACACAAACATAAATACACACACAAACACAAACACACAACCACATTACTAGACACACACATACAGACACACACAGAACCAAACACATTAACACACACACACACACACACACACACAACCACAACCACGCACACACATGCACACAACCCCCCCCCCCCCACACACACACACACAGGGACACAAAGAGTCACTTCACCAAAGCTTTAGCGCACAATTGTAAAGTCAAAGAGTGTCTTTCTTTGCTGCCGATGCCTTTAGCCCACTGATATCAACAAGTCACTTCAGGTCAAACCTGTTTCCAAACATTCCCACAGCAGAGGCCCCCTACGAGGGACATGACATAACGTGCAGCCTTGCTTAATAGCTCGCAAATAGACAGCTTATTTGCATAATAACTGTTACCAAACTATATAGACCACCGCAAAACTTCCGGGATTCTGAAATCATGGGGGAGAGAGCGGGGGGAGAAAATGAATGAATGTGGATGAGAGCCTCGATACAGGTCACATTTCCTGACTGTAGTGAACTAGGCTAAATGTCTGCCCCACTTCCAGTGATGAAGCTAAGCTAGGCTAACGTTCCAGGCGTTCCCTAAGCCCAATGCATGCAGAGAGACGAAAAAGGTATGTATCTTCTTGTCTAACGCCAGGGAAGATGTTAAATAAGCAAATTTCCCAAAATGTTGGAGTTTTCCTTTAAGTGGTTGTTGCTACGGCTGTGGGGGTGCTGGATACATGATCCAATAGACTTGTATACGCCCGAGTATCCTGAACACGGAGAGACCAATTCCAAGTCGATCGGCACTTTCTCGGCCGAGCTATAGTCACTTTTCCGCACCTACTCCCGAACTACGCATGCGCAGATTGCCCACGGAGTCTGTGTGGCGTCTGTGTTTTTCATTCAAATGGCTACTCCCCCTAAATAGGAGCCGACAACAAGGTTTTTGCATCCAAATGTTTCCCCGAGTCTCGACTACAACCGTGTGAAATCGGATTATTCTTTCCGTCTGGGACTTTTGAGTGAGGTAATGGGTGGCTCTATTAAAAAAGACTGTATATATTTTCGATGACGGCAGAAAAACGTTTGACCTCCCTACTTCCCTACGTCAAACTACTAGTATGTACTGTATACTGGCATTATATCACCCCACCCTTATATGATGAAATGAAAATGGGGGACTCTGATGTAAACAAGACGAAAGTCTTTCTCTGGTCTGCATCCCCTTAACAATTGTGTGTATTGAGCCGTACTGTATTGTACCCATTCTGCAATCTGTTAATAAAGTTTTCAATCAATCAATCAACCCCCCATTGCCCCTGACAAACATAATGGAAAGGGTTCCTTACCTGGTGGAGAGGGCACACAGGGAGCCCACGGCCACTACATACTTAGCGGGGGCCCAGCCCACGTACTCGAAGGCCATGGGGAGAGGGCTCTTCTCGTCCAGTAGGTAGTACGGCATCATCAGTGTCAGAGCAGCCGACACGCCGAAGTAGGCCAGGAAGCACACCGTCAGAGACACCACAATGCCGATGGGAATGGCCTTCTGAGGGTTCCTCACCTCCTCGCCTGATGCACACACACATACACACACACACACACACACACACACACACACACACACACACACACACATACATACACATGTACACACATACACACATGTTCAGCTCTATCCTGACATTTCATTTGTGATATATTTTGTTTACACGATTTTTCTTTTTTTCCCCAGAGTCAGATGGACTAAGACGGGTTGGTCAGACGGATGGCTAAGCCTAGCTTAGCACAAATGAATGGAAGTGGATAGGTGTTTTAAGCTAGGCTAGTGGTCCATATCAGCTTCTATTAATTTGTGCTAAGCTAGGCTAGCTTTATACTGAACGCACAGAGAAGAAATTGGTATCTATCTTTTTGTCTGACTCTGGGGAAGACGGTAAGTGCATTTCAGTCAGCATGTTCCTTTAAAGGCATTTACACTTTGTTGGATATATTGTGGAGAACAATAGGATAGACAGGACAGAGGGAGAGGCGACAAAAGAAGGCATAACATAACACAGGGCCTGGATTCAAACCTGTAAATGTTGCAAGTATACAATATGCGCCCTAGCCCACTGAGCCACCACGACCAGGACGTCTCATCTCTGACAGAAGTTCAAGAAAATCACATTGCAGTGTGCAACCCATCAAACAAGTGCATAACACACACCTGTCGTGGCGATGCAGTCAAACCCAACAAAGGCATAGAAGCAGGTGGCAGCTCCAGCCAGGGTCCCACTGAAGCCATAGGGCATGAACCCTCCCACTCCATAATCACTGCTCACATTGGCTGTCGCAGACAGGTTCCTGGAACAGACAAGTCCATTATCCAATGTGATTGCCATTACTATAATGGGAATACAGTAGTGGACTGAAAATATTTTTTTCCCCCTGTGTGACGAGGTTGACCTTATGACTTCCTTCATTACCATGTAATGAGTTCCTTCATTACCTATAATAATAATAATGCAGGACCTGTTGCAGTTACCTTGTGACTATGGTGACATTCATGAGAGTTACTTAATTACCTTGTGACTATGGTGACGTTAATGAGAGTTCATTCATTACCTTGTGACTATGGTGACATTCATGAGAGTTACTTAATTACCTTGTGACTATGGTGACGTTAATGAGAGTTCCTTCATTACCTTGTGACTATGGTGACGTTAATGAGAGTTCATTCATTACCTTGTGACTATGGTGGCGTTAATGAGAGTTTATTCATTACCTTGTGACTATGGTGGCGTTAATGAGAGTTCCTTCATTACCTTGTGACTATGGGGACGTTAATGAGAGTTCCTTCATTACCTTGTGACTATGGTGGCGTTAATGAGAGTTTATTCATTACCTTGTGACTATGGTGGCGTTAATGAGAGTTCCTTCATTACCTTGTGACTATGACGTTAATGAGAGTTCATTCATTACCTTGTGACTATGGTGGCGTTAATGAGAGTTCCTTCATTACCTTGTGACTATGGTGGCGTTAATGAGAGTTCCTTCATTACCTTGTGACTATGGTGACGTTAATGAGAGTTCCTTCATTACCTTGTGACTATGGTGACGTTAATGAGAGTTCATTCATTACCTTGTGACTATGGTGGCGTTAATGAGAGTTTATTCATTACCTTGTGACTATGGTGACGTTAACGAGATATTCTTCTGATATATCCCAGTTGCGGGTGTCTCCCTTGACAAACCCGGAGACGATGACAAACATCAACACCAGCACATTGATGGCGGTGAAGACTTTGTTCACCCAGGCTGACTCCTTCACTCCGAACGACAGAAGCCCTGGAGGAATGCAAACGTAAAGATGATATAAGGAGGTAGTGACTTAAGGAGGTAGTGATGTTACATTACAGTTCTATGTGTAACACAGATGCAGTGTGAGTGTGGGTCATGATGCTCTCACAGGCACTGCACATTGCAGTGGCCATTCCTACATTATTGTGTCGGACTCTTACCACCTAACCTGCACGGACTACAATGTATAACATATGACGTATATCATGCCAGTTAGGGTACCTTGTGTACTCTATACTGCACCTGTGTATACTGTTTACTTTAATTACTCATGGTATATTCAAATTATAATTCTTATTGCCCATATTTATTGTTACATATAATATAACTGAGCATGCAGACCCTCTGCACCTCTGATTACACAGTTTACTTTCTCATATTCTTATATGCAGAGTTAATTATATTGTTTTCACTGTTTAGTTGTATTTAGTTGTTCCATTTATTATAATTGTATTGCCTATATTTATGTCTTTCTACTATTACCCTGCCCATACCTGTACCTCCCCTCCCTCATGCTGCTATGACGCCCGAATTTCCTTAAGGGGATCAATAAAGGAATATCTTATCTTATCTTAATGTATATTACTGTATCTTAGCTTATCTTACATCCAAAAGGTAAGCCATGAAGGATTTACTCTGTCAAATTAAATGCAAATATCATAACCATTACATTCTACCCCCACACACACACGCACACGCACACACACACACACACACACACACACACACACACACATCCCCACCCCATCACTCCTCTCCCACCCCACCCACCCTCCACAAAACTGATTTTAATGTGTAACTTGGTAGTCTACTGTAGAAAGGTTCTATTATTTCAGTATAAATTGACCCCATTCATTATGGCTACTGTAACAGTGAGATATCTTGGCTTGCTTGTACGTTGGAGGAGGTTGGGTAGGAGGGGTGGGTGGGGGACACTACAACTGTACAAGCAAAACTGTACATTGGAATATTGACAAAACCATACTTGGTAATTTACTGTACATTGGAGGGGGTTGGGTTAGGTCATTAGGACATTTACAGGGGCCAGTTTCGAATTGCAGTCTCCCGTAGGTGTTCTTTGAGAGCGGTTTTGAAAGTGGGTAGTGATTCACATTCCTTTACAGCTTTGGGTAGGGCGTTCCACGTTGATGTGGCATAATTGCTAAACGTGTTTAGTCCCTTGTTTGAGCCGAATCTGGGTTTAACATGTACCTTTAGCATGGCAAGCATGTGACCTTTAGAAAGGTTTTTAATAAAATGGAGGATTGTTGATGGGTCACATTAGTCAAATCAGATCACTGCATTGGCGCACCAGTAGATAAGACACATGGCCTGACATTTTCTGAAACGTTTAGAATTTCCTAGGAAAGGGTGTTTTAGTTCCATCTAAACTGTCCTGTGGGCACAGGGGGCACAGGGAGCACAGGGGGCACAGGGAGCACAGGGGGCACAGGGAGCACAGTGAGCACAGGGGGCACAGGGAGCACAGGGAGCACAGTGAGCACAGGGGGCACGGAGCAGTGAGCACAGGGAGCACAGGGGGCACAGGGAGCAGTGAGCACAGGGAGCACAGGGAGCACAGGGGGCACAGGGAGCAGTGAGCACAGGGAGCAGTGAGCACAGGGGGCACAGGGAGCAGTGAGCACAGGGAGCAGTGAGCACAGGGGGCACAGTGAGCAGTGAGCACAGTGAGCACAGGGGGCACAGTGAGCACAGGGAGCACAGGGGGCAGTGAGCACAGGGAGCACAGGGGGCACAGGGAGCACAGGGAGCACAGGGGGCACAGGGAGCAGTGAGCACAGTGGGCACAGGGAGCACAGGGGGCACAGGGAGCAGTGAGCACAGGGGGCACAGGGAGCACAGGGAGCAGTGAGCACAGTGGGCACAGGGAGCACAGGGGGCACAGTGAGCACAGGGGGCACAGGGAGCAGTGAGCACAGTGAGCACAGGGGAGCACAGGGAGCACAGGGAGCACAGGGGGCACAGAGGGCTGATGACACCCTGAAAGCAATGGCTGCTAATGAACTAACACAAGCTTGGCATTCATCCTATGAGATAATTACAAAGTCCTATGAGATTATTCACAGCGGACAATTCCCTTGTTCTCTTTTCTTTTTCTCACGTCTTTCTTTTTCTAGCGTTTGATTTTTCTTTTTTGATATTTCACTTTAGTAGAACATGTCAAGTTGCAGCAGTCTTACCTCTATGTAAAGTAATCTACAAGTACAGTAAGCTAATTCAGAAGTATGATATTTAGTTTGGTCCTCAAAATTAATGGAAGTGAACGAGGCTGACGCCTGGGAGGAATGGTGGTGACAGGGACAGCAGTGGTCACTAGTTTACTTTGTAGATTACTTTAGATAGAGGTAAAAAAGAATGCTGATTTCTGACTAATTCTACTGAAGTGAAATATCCCTTTAACCCTTTCACTGCCGCACTACCAAAACGGTTAACCCTTTCACTGCGACAATACGCAGAAAGTTAACCCTTTTCACTGCCACACTGCCACACGACCGTCGGTTGTGTGATAGTAAAGGGTTAACCTTCTGTCGTGTGGCAGTGAAAGGGTTAAGATCAGAGTAGAACTTAGTACCTTACCAGAGAGCAGCAGGATGAGGCAGACTGCAAAGAAGTCCGGATAGGCAGCGAGACCAGGAGAGTTCATACTGAAGTAGGTTTTACAGAAGCGCTCGATGTGGCCTCCGATGAGATCGTCAAACGTGCCACTCCAGGCCCGGGCCACCGACGACGTACCTGTGAGACACACCAAGAAAAAGACATAGCATAAACAAACAGTCCTGTAAAGACACGCATCACAGAACACAAAAGTGCTATATGGAGAAATGATGTTAAATCATCCATTGCTTGACATTTTCACGAAGCCAGCTGTCCTGTCTCAACACTCTTAGTTTGTGTCATTCAACAGATCTCTAAAATCTGCAGAGGGGGATTAATCATAGACTTTATTTTTTTATCCACTTTTTCTCCTTATTTTTCTATATTTCTCCCATCCCAATTTCGTATTGCCAATTCTCCCATCCCTTGTCTTGAACGTTGCGAGACTATGCCCCCCACTGGTCGGTTGTAGTGAGGATAGAAGCCTTGCATCACGTGTCCCCTCCGGTACACGAGGAGGCAGCCTGTCGCATCTTTTCACCAGACAGTGCGGACGCTCAGTGGCGAGGAGTAACGCGTGGGAGGCTCACGCTGCCCTCGATACTTCCTGTCTCTGCTGTACAGGCGTCACCCAACCGACCTGTAGGAGTCGCTGTCCACAACGTCCAATCCCCACCCATCGACTTCCACCCGCTACCTCTGCCAATTGAGATAGTATGACGACTGGCCCAAGCCGCAGGCAATGCTGACACCGGGATTCGAGACCGGAGTCTCTTGCATTGGTGACGAGCACAATCTCCGCTACGCCACCCAGCCGCTGATTAATCATAGACTTGAACCTGAATGTATTCAATGTAAATAGATGTTCTATGTGAAGACACTACATCCAGAGGGTCTCAATGAAGAGCTGTCTCTGTCTCTTTTGTCTCCAAGGCCTTACACTGTAGCTGTCCTCCTTGTGGGTGTGTCTTAATGCTTTGTCTCCACTAGCCAGGCTTTAGCTGTGTTGTGGCCTGTCTGGCACACAGTGAGCGTTTCCATTGTCTTTAGAACCTGGCTGGACCCCGGCTGAGACAGCGACCTTTCACAACCTGGCTGGGACTGTCGTATCATCATGGTTTAGCTTGTGTACCACAGTTGTTGGTGTGAATTTTGAAAGGTTGCCTAGCAACCGGAGAGTTCACAAGAAACGCAATGGAGATGCAAACCCAACCATACCATACCAAACCTGGCCATGGCTGATTGATGGCACTCCTCACCTCCCATCAGCCTCATTCCTATTGGCTACTTCTGATAGACTGGTTTCCAATTAAATCAATGGAAGTAGTGCTGAGGATGGTCTGAGGACCGAAACCGTCACCCCTTGTTTTTTTATTGTATTTATTTTTAGGCTTTCTGTATTTTTCACCCATCCCAATTTAGTCGTTATGCCAATTCCCTTCCTGGTCGTTGCGCGCATTGCCCAGGCGGGCGGGCGAGCGATCAGCGCTTGACTTTTGCTCCCATGTTAACGCCGTCGCTGTTCACACCGGCCGCGGGCGGGTGACTCACGGGGGGCGGGAAGCAAATTTTTTCGCTTCGGTTGGAATTTGAGGCGTGCGCCACGCCCATTTTCACAGAAATACACTCAATAACTTTTTCAGGAGTACAGTCACACTGATTTCATCATTATACAATTCATTCTAACATTCTAATTAATGAGATAATAACGGGTTATACATGCAAAATGGACAATTACAGAATAGAACACAGGAACTGAGGTGCGGCTGGGTGGCGCAGCGGAGATTGCGCTCGTCACCAACGCAAGAGACACGGGTTCAAATCCGGCTGTCGGCGTTGCCTCCGGCTTGGGCCGGCCGTCATACTGGCTCAATTGGAAGAGTCAGTGGGTGGAAGTCGATGGGTGGTAATCTGGACTCCTTTACACTCCTCCCTTATAGTGTAATTATATTGAAGATCCACTAATGAATCCACTAATGAATGACATGAAGTAACCACATTTAGATGATTACAATTCTATTAGATTTGTTTAGATTATACTTTAAAAAAAAATTGGGACATATTCCCTGGCAGAGCACAGCGCCAGGCTGGACACTTGCAGTGCAGACTCTGACCACAGGGTTACTAAAGTGGCCAATCAGATCTTGGAACCCGAACGCGGAACTGCAACTCCGTTGGTAAAAGACACGCGACCAGGACACATACCCCACTGGCTTCCCACCTGCTAACACCACCCCTTGTTTTTGTTCTTTTTACAGCTATTCACTTGTAAATACATCTATTTTTGCATCCAGAGTGAGAGAGACTCTATATATACTCTTTTGTCAGTGTACAGGCCTTTGTTGGATTACATAGGAAAGAAATACAGAGGAGGACAGAAAGCGTGGAGAAGATTTGACGACGCTACTTGAATGGAAGGATATTTTGGAGCATCGGCTCACTCCCCAATATAACATGTTGATTAGACTTAGAGACCGTGACATCACAAACCCACCGATCACATAAGAGAGGATGAGGTTCCAGCCGGTGATGAAGGCCCAGATCTCCCCGACGGTCACATAACTGTACAGGTAGGCGGAGCCAGTCTTTGGCACGCGGGCACCGAACTCGGCGTAGCACAGGCCGGCCATGACGGAGGCCAGCGCCGCGATGAGGAAGGAGATGATGATGCTCGGGCCCGAGTCGCCCTTGGCCACCTCTCCGGCGAGAACGTAGACTCCGGCCCCCAGGGTGCTGCCGACGCCGAGGGCAATGAGGTCCACGGTGCCGAGGCAACGGCACAGCTTGGAGTCCTCTAGGTTGTTCATGTCCACCACCTTCCTGCGCACCAGAGAGCGGCCGAACGACAGTACCTGACCCAGCATGTTGACGCCTACTGGCGGAAAGAAAGATCACGTGAATAAATTAGATTCTATTAGGAACAAACATAGGAAAAACAAACAGTCCTGTAAAGACACGCATCGCAGAACACAAAAGTACTATATGGAGAAATGATGTTAAATCATCCATTGCTGGACATTCTCAACACTCTAATTTTGTGTCATTCAACAGATCTCTAAAACCTGCAGAGGGGGGTTAATCATAGAGCTGTATCTGTCTCTTTCTGTCTCCAGGGCCTTACACTGTATAGTGCTGTGACAAACTGTCAAAAAGGGCTTTAGTTTTTGAGATACCCCTACCGGAGGTAGAACAAAACACAACATTGTTTTTCCTCATCTCCAAGGTCTCCCATATATGAAATGGATTCTTGTATAAAAATATTTTACTGCAAAAATAGGTAAATTGATAGATATTGTTATACACCCCCAAAGGAAAAAAGAACCAAAATATAGCCTGGCCGTATGGGAGTTGAGACATATAAGCTCATGTAGATTAATTATACAAGCTCCAAGAGCTTTCAAAATTGGCATGCTAGCAGTCAGACAGTTGCTTAACCTAATAGAAGAACCTGGATGTGAATATCTTTATGCATGTAGGAAATATATACCTATGTACACATACTTAAAATAAGCGGAAATGTAAAAAATGTATATCTATGCAGAATGTTCTCATTTACTTTGTAGTACCTCTGCCATGGATTGTCATAGAAACACAGATGAGGGCTTTTCGGAAAGGTGTGGTTGTGCTGAATCCAGCAATACCCCATGTGTAAATATAGCATGCATGGTCAGGGAGTTACATCAGTAAATGTATGAGGTGTCCTAAATTAAAGAAAATGAAACATTGACATAATGAAGTCTTCAGTCCAAAGCCCATTATCAGTGGTGAGAAGCACGTTGACAAATTCAATGTTACTGCTATGTCCAGACCAGCAGAGGTAGTTAAGTAGTAGTAGTTAAGTTGAGTAGGCTATGATTAGCACAATTCTTACAGCTAATAATACCATACCGTTAGGTTACATGTTTAATTCAACATTTATTACATGTGTGTGAAAATACTAATTCTGAAATGTATATTTTTCCTTTTTACTAGTCTCTTGAAACAATGGAGAATGTCTTACAGACATTGCATCCAAATCTGTGTATCATCTGTGGGAAACATTTGGAAAAAGGCAAGAAAAAAGATCCCTACATCCAAAGACCCACAGTAGAAGGCCTCCAACGCATACTTACTGTTGCTCAGCAGAGAGATGATGATGTTCATAAAACCCTGGCTCTCTATACGGATGACATACTTTCCTCCAAAATAAATGTATCATATCATGTATCATGTAGAGCAAAATACTCCAGTAAGACCAACATCAGTGAGCATCACATTGTAAATGTTGAGAGTGAGAGCCTACCTGCACCAGTGTCATCAAGAAGACTGAGTAGGGTTGATACAACATCATTTAACATACAAAGAGATTGTTTCATTTGTGGGAAGGCCAGTACTCGACCAGAACTTCTGACAGCCATTACAACTGGTACAGGCAAGAGTACCAGAGACAAGGTCCTTCATGCAGCATCTGAAAGGCTTGATGAAGATGTACATCTTCGGCTACTTTCATACCCAGATCTCTTTGCGTATGATGCCAAATATCATAGAAGCTGCCGTGCACACTACATATCTGAACGAAATATAGCAGCTGCCAGGCGAAGACAAAAATAAAAAAGCAGACCATTATCTATGACAACGCCTTTATTAAGCTCACTGAAGACATTGATAAAACAGTATTGTCTGAAGATATGAAAGTGATGACTCTAATCTCTTTGACTGATAGTTATGATGACATACTGAAGACCCTTTCTGAGGAAGAAGATGAGACCACGGTCCAACACAAGAAATATAGATCCTGGAAACTGAAGGAAAGGCTCATACAGCATTACAAGGATAGGCTGGTATTTGTCGCACATGCCGGAAAGTCAGATCTGGTGTGCTCTGAAAGTATGCCCGTTGGTTATGCACTGAAGGAAGCTGCCCAACTCACAGAAAAGACAGAAGACTGTGAGACAACACTTCCACAGACAAGTCAGAGTCTCTCTGAAACCCAAATATTACATAGGCTGCAGACATATTGAGGAAAAGCATGGAGCAGGTTGAACATGACTGTAAATCAAATGTCAGCAGTGATCGGCTATCGCGTCTCCAATGCAGCAAGTATGTACCCAACATCCTGTATGACTTTGTGAACTGGTGTGTTGATTCACACACCCACAGACATTACCAAACATGTGATGAGGAACTAGCTTTGAAGGACAATCTGTGTGTGATTGCAATCTGCCATGATCTCATTGCACAGTGCTGTCACATCAAGACGCCAATCACACTGGGACTTGCCATTTTGATTCATCATGAGTTTGGTAGTAAGACACTCATCGATGAGCTCAGTGCAATGGGGCACTGTGTTTCCTATACAGAGGTTAGGCACTTCCTCACATCTGTGGCAGCAGACCAGATATCAAGGACAGAGAGTGGTGTCTACATCCCAACTGGCCTCACTGGAGTCTCTGAACACGGAATTGTTGATGCAGCCATCGACAACTTTGATCAAAATGAGGACACTCTGGATGGGAAGCATACAACACATGCTATGGCTTCTGTTGTGTACCAAAGAGGCCATGTCTCCACAGCAGATAAATGCCTGGCACGGGTCCCAGAGAGGTCTCTCACCACCTTAAACACATTTGACTTGAAGATAAACTTCACAGGTACATTTTGTGTATTTCTTTTTATCTGTTTATGTTATGTATTTGCTCAGTCACATGAAATACAAAAAATTTATGGGGGGGGGGTCAGTATAAATGTATTTAGAGTATTCTGATTTGATATTTAATGCATATGATCACAAGCTTATCTTCTCATTTCAATTTTGATCTCCAAATCTCCAAAGCGGCCAGAACCACCTGAACTTCCCAAACTTGAGATACTGCACACAAACACAGCAGTCTATAAAGCTGTTTATAGCTGAAGATAGAGATCTGGTATGGAAGCTGGCCCGAAACATAAGAGAATCAGCAGCATGTCCCTGTATGGTCTGCATTCAATGCCTTCACGTCAGACACTGCTTGTCCAGTAGCCCGTGTACTCTACATGCCCTTCATAAGAGAATCACCCACATAAATCTACAAATCTATGATACGACTTGTACAGCGTGCTGCAGAACTGGGACAACACCATATTCTTGTGACTGCAGACCTAGCTATTTATAGAAATTGCCAATTTTGGACTGTCTGAAAGCCTAGAGGAGGCTTTTCCTGTGGCAAGAAAGTATGCCCTCCTCTTGTATGGCCAAAAGAAAATGGAGAATGGATGTCCTTGCACCAACCTGGATGAGCAGAGGTACACACTAGCATCTACCACAGATTCATCAGCTGCAAATCTACCCCCAACAGAAGATGCCTTCCAGCAACATGTGTTGATAGCCTTATACCAAACAGCAGTGTGGCGTCACAGCCATCTGGCCAAGCCTCTTCTCTGGAACCCAGTTGGTAGAGGGTGAAGGCTCAGAGAAGATGGGTCCATTGAACCTGTGATGTTCCAGAAAGCACCGGCACCTAAGGAAGTTCGAGACATCACCCACCTGTACTGTAAAGATGGAAACTGCAATGATGCCAGCAAATGCCAATGTCTTTCAGTGGGCTTGACTTGCACTGAGTTTTGCTCTTGCTCTTTCCCTGACTGCCCAAATATGATCCATTTAGTCACCGATGATAATGTGGATGAGTGACAGTGATGTGTTGCTGTAGATTGAAATAAAGGTGTTCTATTTCAATTTCAACCTGATTTAATTGGATCTTTGTTTCCATATGAAGTATCATAAAATGTATCATATGAAATGTATAATTTATTAAATGTATTATAAATATATTAACATAGACCAGAACATTACCTCAAGTGACTTTACTTTGCAGTAACATTGAACTTGTCAACATGCTTCTCACCACTGATAATGGGCTTTGGACTGAAGACTTCATTATGTCAATGTTTCATTTTTCTTTAATTTAGGACACCTCATACTTTTACTGATGTAACTCCCTGACCATGCATGTTATTTATTTACACATGTGGTATTGCTGGATTCAGCACAATCATACCTTTCCGAAAAGCCCTCATCTGTGTTTCTATGACAATCCATGACAGAGGTACTACAAAGTAAATGAGAACATTCTGCATATAATTTCATTTTTTACATTTCCGCTTATTTTAAGTATGTGTACATAGGTATATATTTCCTACATGCATAAAGATATTCACATCCAGGTTTTTCTATTAGGTTAAGCAACTCTCTGACTGCTAGCATGCCAATTTTGAAAGCTCTTGGAGCTTGTATTATTAATCTACATGAGTTTACATGTCTCAACTTCCATACGGCCAGGCTATATTTTGGTTATTTTTTCCTTTGGGGGTGTATAACTATATCTATCAATTGACCTATTTTTGCAGTTATTTTTTTTTATACAAGAATCCATTTCATATATGGGAGACCTTAGAGATGAGGAAAAACAATGTTGTGTTTTGTTCTACCTCCGGTAGGGGTATCTCAAAATTTTGGGGGCATTGTCACTAGGCTAGTAGCTGTCCTCCGTGTGGGTGTATCTTAATGCCTTGTCTCCACTAGTCAGGCTTTAGCTGTGTTGTGGCCAGTCTGCCACACATGTCTGGCACACAATTTCCTCTCTGTAGGTTCAGTAGAAAGCTATCTGGCTGCATGCTACCCTAGCTTTGGAACGGATACGGACCGCTAGCCTAGCTTAAAACCCCTGGGAGAGGTGTTTTTAGCCAACAGTAAGGCTAGCTGGTCCGTATTCACTTCCATTAATTTGTGCTAATCTAGGCTAGGCTGAACACACAGAGAGGAAATTGGTATTTATCTTCTTGTCTGACTCTGGAGAAGATGGTAAGATCATTTCCCATAATGTTGGCATGTTCCTTTAACGTTGCAGGTGGCATATGACAAGAATAAAGAGTTTATAGGGTTATATGGAAACAAATGTATATCACCATATTCAGAGGGACGTTTTTGTCTATATACATCACAATGTTTGCTTGGGTTATTGAAAATCACTTTAGATAATCCACTTGATGTTCATCACGTGCAGTGGGGTGATGAGTGTGATTCAGTATCTATTTTTTATTTTTTTTTATCCACTTTTTCTCCTTATTTTCTATTTTCGCTGTTTCCTATTCTCCCCTCCCCTGTCTTGAACGTTGCTCGCATATGCCCCCCACAGGTCGGTCATAGGGAGGATAGAAGCCTTGCATCACGTGTCCCCTCCGGTACACGAGGAGGCAGCCTGTCGCATCTTTTCACCTGCCAGCGCGGACTCTCATTGGCGAGGTGTAACGTGTCTGGCTCACACTACCCCCGCCATTTTCTGTCTCTGCTGTGCAGGTGTCCCCCAACCGACCTGTAGGAGTCGCTGTCCACAATGTCCAGATTACCACCCATCGACTTCCACCCGCTAATTCTGCCAATTGAATTAGTATGACAGCCGGCCCAAGCCGGAGGCAACGGCAACAGCCGGAGTCGAACCTGGTGTCTCTTGCGTTGGTGACGAGCGCAATGTCCGCTGCGCCACCCAGCCGCCTATTCAGTATCTATTTCTATTACTATTATTACTTCTTCTGCCTGTACCTCCCCTCCCTCATGCTGCTATGACACCTGAATCTCCCCAAGGGGTTAAATATGGGAACACTAGACTTCACTTGACTTGAGTATCAAACAGAAATGGCCATTTAAAAATGACATTCTACAAATATAATATTTTGTAAAGTAATTCTGTGAAAAATCAGACTTAATATTTGCTTTTTTTATCATTAATTTAGACACAAATAAAACACAAGTATTGATTCACAATATCAAAAACAACAACCCAGATACAGAGTCAGCTAAATGTAAATGTGTGTGCGAGCGAGTGTGTGTGTGTGTGTGAGAGAGAGAGAGAGAGAGAGAGAGAGAGAGAGAGAGAGAGAGAGAGAGAGAGAGAGAGAGAGAGAGAGAGAGAGAGAGAGAGAGAGAGAGAGAGAGAGAGAGAGAGAGAGAGAGAGAGAGAGAGAGAGAGAGAGAGAGAGAGAGAGAGAGATTCAGTAACTATGGTTCAAGGGAGATAAATCAAAAGGGGCAGGTCACCCCATGGTTACTACTGAAGTTTATCTTGGTATCAATATTTGAATAAGGGTTCACTTTTTTAACATTCAACAGGAGGCACAAGAATTGAGCAAGGTTTGTTTTGGCAATACCTGCTTCAAAGTTGTTTTAACTGTTTTGTGCCCATAAAGATCCACAGGCAGCACTTACAGCGCATGGGAAGAGGTACAAACCAACACGCAGGAAGCCTCGCAGACCAGCGGTGCTCCCCGCGCACGCGTTCACACAGAACGCCCCATCGTCCATCTGACTGGCTGACTGAGTGGATGAGTGACAACCATTTGCCGTGCGTACCAGGATTTTGACAGTTCAACCCAACCTGTCATGACATTATTGATGTAAGGAACGCAGCCCAGAGACCAAAACGTTAGCATAAGTGGCGTAAAGTTCATAGCGGTCTCATTATGACACTTCGGTGGTTATGATGCAAGTGAAAGGACTCAAAAGGCTGCATTCATCAAAGGGGCCATGAATGTACAATACGGGCCATTCTCTTGGCTCTCCACACTAATTGCGGTGCATCTACAATAGGAAACTATAGGCTTTTTTGGTCATTGCCTCATGAATGTAAAACTGTCTCTTTGCATTATTACAATTGTCCGTGAGACAACCATATTTTCTTTTAAAACATGTATTCAATATGAACAAAGAGCAATATTCCCGGCTAAACTAAAGAATTTTCTCAGTGTGCTTTTGAAGTTTAATCTTCTTCTTTCTACCAATGCGTTCAATACCTTGGATTTAAATCAACGCTGACTACCGTCCAACATGTGCATTGATCTCCATTCAAATGTGGACTTTCAAACCGAGAGAAATGCAAATCAGGTCTCCTAAGTGACAGGTCATTAGCATGACAATCTCGGTTCTGTTACAGCCTCTAAGAAGTACAGTGGAGCTGCACAGGATGGAGCCACGTCCAGAGTAACGTGTGTTTAACACACGGGAGCCTCGTGCTTTAAACACCGTTAATAACAGGTCATGACATCATTTAACTGGAAATAGAAATCCAATCATTCAATCTCATCAGATAAAAGATATACAGTAGTTTATCTGAGTAGGACTATTCTAAACTCTTAACATTTCAATAGGACTATTCTAGACTCTTAACATTTCAATAGGACTATTCTACACTCTTAACATTTCAATCAGGACTATTCTAGACTCTTAACATTTCAATCAGGACTATTCTAGACTCTTAACATTTCAATCAGGACTATTCTAGACTCTTAACATTTCAATCAGCAGGACTATTCTACACTCTTAACATTTCAATCAGCAGGACTATTCTAAACATTTAACATTTAAATCAGTAGGACTATTCTAAACTCTTAACATTTCAACGTGTAGGACTATTCTAAACTCTTTAACGTTTCAATGAGTAGGAGTATTCTACACTCTAAACATGTCAATGAGTAGGACTATTCTACACTCTAAACATGTCAATGAGTAGGACTATTCTACACTCTAAACATGTTAATGAGTAGGACTATTCTACACTCTAAACATGTTAATGAGTAGGACTATTCTACACTCTAAATATGTCAATGAGTAGGACTATTCTACACTCTAAACATGTTAATGAGTAGGACTATTCTACACTCTAAACATGTTAATGAGTAGGACTATTCTACACTCTAAATATGTCAACGAGTAAGACTATTCTACATTTCCAGCATAAAATAGCCTCCTCAGCTTTCCATTTGTAAATCAGATTTAATTTCACTGTTGAAAAACTATATTGACAGAGATTGACAGACAAATAGTCCAAAACTACTTCAGCAGGCAGAATGGTCAATCCTGGCATGACTTTTTATAACCCGGTGTACAATCTGTGTACAATCCCCATATCATACTCAGTGTTACTTGTTCCTAAACATTTGACAATTAACAGTTGCAACAGAGTGTCATGCATGAGTGTATAAGCCAAGCACTTACCTGGTGGAATGACACAGACTGATATTATAAGTGCAAGTTGTGACTTATTGTAGGGAATCACTACGGCTTGGTTGCCCTTGGGGAGTGCAGATATATTATGCCAGGCTGTGTGTGTACGGATCCCATGGACTGGAGCCTCTGTGCTGTGCCTCACAACTCTGCACAGCTCTCACTCACTCTGCTGGCATGTACACTGCACAGAATGCTGTGCTGACTCCTCCCCTTTGTCCTCAGCTAGTCTCCATAGGCTCTGCCCCTACCATGCCCCCCGACCCAGACACCAGGCCTCCCCTCCCGGCCCGGCGGAGTGACGTCCCCGGCAGCAGTGAGGGGGAGAGGGAAGCAGGAGGGCGGGGGGTCTTGTCTACGGCTGTGGTCTGAGGGGGGCAATATTGCACCATAAGTCCTCATCCTGAGGTCACTGGCCCACACAGCAAGAGGGGATAGAAGGAGGGCAGGTATCACTACCCCCCCCCCTCCCACGTTTTCTGGAGAAAAGGCGATTTCTAATGTACACACAGACCAAACAGACCCCAGCTGCCCAGGTACTTACTGACACTGATAAATGGTTAGGCAACTGACATTGACAAACATTGAAACAGACACTTGTGTTTACCCAGTGCAGCCTGGAGGAGTGCTGCTAAAAGCATGCGTGCTGATTGGTCAATGGAGGGTGGACGAGCGACAGTAGGGGGGGGGGGGGGGGGATGAGTCCTCTTAATGGACGATAGCAATTGCTCAATGTTCCCTGAGCTATTGGGAGTCATGGACATCGGCAGAATCAATAACACCGGCCCAGCGGACTCACTGTGGCATTGCATATATACGCCACCAGAAGCCTGGCATATCCAGACAAACTTCACAAAGAACAACCTATCACGACAGTGTTTTTGGTCTATCGAACACTGCCTGTGAATTACAAATCGGTTCGAATCCGCAGCGGAGGGGCATTTCAGCCGAGACCAGCTCAAACCAGCTTTGGACCTCAGTGGGAAGGTCACAGCTGGCCCCAGAAAGGCTGCCCATCCCACAGACGGGAGACTCCAGAGCCAGACAACAGGCAACTCTATTCCTCTCTCAGCTTGCCTGTCCGACCATGCAGCCACTACTCTTAGTAACGCAGCCAATCGGCGTCCGAGCCTTGGCCGCCTCGGCTGATTATCTGACCCGCATGCTGATGGGAAAGCAAATGTCACCCTTAATGGCTGGCAGGCTGGAGACACCGCTGCCAGCGGCTTGTCTCTCTGGCTCCCACACACACACACACACACACACACACACACACACACACACACACACACACACACACACACACACACACACACACACACACACACACACACACACACACACACACACACACACACACACACACACACACACACACACACACACACACACACACACACACACACACACACACACACACACACACACACACACAGATAAAGACACAGGCACAATTGCATGCACAATAAGCATGCATGCAAACCCACACACACACACACACACACATGCATGCACGCACAACCACACACACACACACACACACACACACACACACACACACACACACACACATAAAGACACGCTGGCACAAGTGCACACACAAATAAGCATGCATACAAACACACACTCACATACACACACACACACAGATAAAGACACACAGGCACAATTGCACGCACAAATAAGCATGCATGCAAACCCACGCACACACACACACACACACACACATGCATGCATGCATAACCCCACACACACACACACACACACATAAAGACACGCTGGCACAAGTGCACACACAAATAAGCATGCATGCAAACACACACTCACATACACACACACACACACACACACACACACACACAGATAAAGACACACAGGCACAATTGCACGCACAAATAAGCATGCATGCAAACCCACGCACACACACACACACACACACACACACACACACACACACACACACACACACACACACACACATGCATGCACGCATAACCCCACACACACACACACACACACACACACACACACACACACACACACACACATAAAGACACGCTGGCACAAGTGCACACACAAATAAGCATGCATGCAAACACACACTCACATACACACACACACACACACACACACACACACACATACATACATACATACATACATACATACATACATACATACATACATACATACATACATACATACATACATACATACATACATACATACATACATACATACATACATACATAATGACACAGGCACAAGTGCATGCATGCAAACACACACACAGAGACACACAGGCACAAGTGCATGCACAAATAAGCATACATGCAAACACACACACTGTGTCACTCAACGTGTCTGACTGTGTCACTGTGTTACTCAACGTGTCTGACTGTCACTGTGTCACTGACTCAACGTGTCTGATTGTCCGACTGTGTCACTCAACATGTCTGACTGTGTCACTGTGTCACTCAATGTGTCTGACTGTCTGACTGTGTCACTATGTCACCGTGTCGAGCCAAAGGTAGTATGTTGAAAAAAGGTTAGGAAACATGTCTGCACACTTGTTTGTAGGATGAAGGATGATGGTTTAAGTGCAATAAATTATCACTAAATCTCAGCAAAACAACTTTATTGTTTTTCACTCAAATTGGATGCGCACTGATCATATTTGCATTACAATTTATGGAAAGGAGCTGTCAAGAGTAGTGTCCACAAAATTCCTGGGGGTCGTCATCGATGAGTCACTATACAAATGCCACATTAAATATCTACTAACAAAACAGTCTAAATATGTTGGTTTATTCTGTAAAATTATTACCTGCCCTTCTCACTCTCTATAAAACTTTGTATGAACCCCTCATTAATTATTGTAATGTCATATGGTGCAACACTTACCCCAGCCATCTCAAGAAACTTGAAAGTTTACAAAATAAAATACTACGAGTAGTGTCATGGTCCGGGTTTAATACGCCCTCACGTCCTTTGTTCCATCGCGTTGGTCTCCTGAGGCTTGCTGAGTCTAATGTACACCAAAATGCATCAATTATGTATCAAGTTGTAAACAACATGAATCACAGACTGTCTGAGCTTGTCCCAGTCTGCCGTCCACTGCACATCCACAACACAAGAAATAGGCATCTTATCTTTGGCAAGAGGAGAAAACTCAAATGTGCCAGCCTAAGCATAGCATGCAGGGGCCCGCAGATCTGGAACGGCTCGACGAGAGTCTGAGGGCTAGATCCACAAAGAATGGATTGCACTGTGCTAATTGCACCCTTACTTACAATTCATTATGAATTGAAAATGGGGGACCATGATGTAAACAAGACGAAAGTATTTCTCTGGTCTGCATCCCCTTAACAATTGTGTGTATTGAGCCGTACTGTATTGTACCCATTCTGCAATCTGTTACTAAAATGTCCATTCAATCAATCACCTGCGCGGTGATTGATTGAATGAACATTTTGTTGGGGACACGATGGACAGTGACACCAATACTGGAAATCGTGATCAGACAATTGGAATATTCTTTTTGGGATACCTCCTAGTAAAGGTAAGGACTATATGACATCAATCCTACTTTGATCCAACCATGATTTCACATCGATCTCAACGATTATAATTTATGTAACGTACTCCAAAACGTATGCTGTTGGTGACGATCAAAGCATCAAAAAACTACCGCCCCCCCCCTTTCATGCATTCATGATGAAACATAATACATATTTGATTTGGAAATAGTATAGCGTGTCCAGGCAAGAAACGCCAACGCTTATAGCAGAATTCACATAGCGCCCTATAACTCAGCTTTTCAGGAATTAGCCCGGATCACTCCTACAATATTCACCACGGTATAACACGCGAACGTATACATGAAAAGATTTATTCTTTTTCACATGTTGAACAATGGATAGTTGATGTCAAATGAGCCATAGTATTGTCTCCATAGCTATAATATAGAATATAGATATAGCCCTGCAAAAGACCGCCACGCATCCCTATCTCTTAGAGCGGTGGCGTAGTAGGAACAAAGATGGCTAGACCCGCCGGCGCTGAAAGAGTTCATGGAAAACCGCAAATCTGCAACTGTTCTTTACACACAAACATTGACTTCTGTGTACTTATACTGTATATTATTCAACTCATCATGAGCAGAGCTTTCATTAGCCTATGAAGGCTCTGTGACGGTTTTGAAAAAAGTCCCTTTTGGAACAAAACATTTGCAGCCATCTTGCATTTGAAGGTCAAAAATAGGTCAAATCATTATATAAACACCAAATATATTCCTTGAAACCATGCTCTGAAACCATGTATTGTGCATCATTGTAGGTAGAACCATTAAAAAGTAAATTTCCACGGCAGCCATTTTGGATTTTGGTCTCTCACAAAATGTCCCAGCCTTTTTTTTTTTTTTTTTTAAACTTTGGCCATTCCGCTGGCTCTTTTTTGCGTTTATCGCATTTACTCTGGTCAAGAATGACCGACAGAAACAGGCTGAAGGGGTACAGATGGGGGGGAAGACACTCTGGGAAGGGCACGGCTGCAGTCCGGGATTCGAACTCGCTAAACCCCAGATCCGTGACGAGCACGGTTGTCCCCGGCGCCGAAATAGCGCTCGAGGTACGCGGTGAGCTACTGGAGCTCCCCCCAGCCTTTTTTTTTTTTTTTAAATACAATAATAATAATTAGTTTATTAAACCTCCTAGATGACAAATCCATTGAGAAATGGACCTTCGCTCTCCACGGTCACGGAAGTGCAACAGATGACCCAACTATATTGTGATGTGATTTGCAATATATATGTATGTAATGGAGTAAACAAAGATCCAACACATCTCTCTGTCGCCTGTCCCTCTCCACCCCTTCCTTATGAATGTTAGATGTGGGTTATACTGTACACTAGACTAAAGGTATTTGAGGTCACATCAGCCTACTGTATGTTATTGTTGTAGCAATGGAACAACAATACTAAGTTGTACCACGAAACTGTTACTTTGTTTGTCCATGTAAGACCTAACAAATTACCAGTAGCTCCCTTCTCCTCACTTTTCTTTTCTTTTCTTCTCCTCTTCTCTTCTCTTCTCTTCTCTTCTCTTCTCTTCTCTTCTCTTCTCTTCTCTTCTCTTCTCTTCTCTTCTCTTCTCTTCTCTTCTCTTCTCTTCTCTTCTCTTCTCTTCTCTTCTCTTCTCTTGTCTTGTCTTGTCTTTTCTTCTCTTCTCTTCTCTTCTCTTCTCTTCTCTAGATCTCTTCTCTTCTCTAAATATCTGTGTTGAACTTCAGTCAACACCCTCTGGTTATTGTGATTAAGTATACATTTTTTATATTATTATAAATCCACATTCAAGAAAAACATCATAACAATGTGGAAACAGCTTTTTTTCATTTAAGTTGAAAAACTGTGAGACACCAACGCTTCAGACCTCCTCTATTCATAAAATATGTTCTCATGTGTGCAGCTGTTGGCCAGGAACTTTGCACAACACCAGAATATCTAGTCTAGGAGCCTTTTGATTAAAAAAAGTATATATATAAAAAAAAAAAAAAGAGACCTATGTACTTCTACAGTACATAGAAGTATGGCACACAAAAACTAAGTCATGTTTGTCATGGATCATTCAGGCTACAGCAAAACTATACTACAGTGATGTGTCAGTGATTTCACCTAAGTATACATGGGGATTTATTTGGTCTTTAACCTACAGTATCCCTCGACACTAGCCTACATGTATTACATTACATTAGATTAGATAATTAGATTAGATTAAAATGTATTTTCATAGTAAAGCACAAGTACAGTACAAAAAAAGTAACTTCTAACCAGAGTACAAATGTAACTGTAAAGTGCATTATACAATGTACAAGTGATTAAATGCTATATAACAAGCTGCTACAGAGTAATTATTCCTTTTGATAAAAAAAACTAAAACAAAACATGATACCATGGCATGGTTCAGTGGTTCCAGCTATTTGACATGCACTAATTGTGTGAAACCAATTGAATACATTTGTCCACTGATAGCTTGATTGAGCCAGCTTGGCGAACGTGGATATGGTCAACAGACGGAGTGTTGTTTGCCCTGGACTGTGGCACTGGGCTGCTTGCTCCACTTAACACCGGCGTCACTGGGAAATGTTGAAGTGAACAATTAGTGAAAAGGCAGACAACAGCTCAGAGCAGAAACGTTTGGACACATCAGTGCACTACAGCCACTTAGAGTTAACCCTTTCACTACCACACTACAGATGGTTAACCCCATTCACTACCACACTACAGACGGTTATATATTCGTACTGGCATCGCGTCCCGCTCTTAAGCCATACCGAGATATACCTCATCTCATGTACCTAGTGTACTCCATCAACGAATAAAACCAAATACACCCAGCACCTGCCAGGCCCCGCCCCTACTGCCGTACTATATAGTACTGGGCGTGGCCACCACTCACTCTTCCTCTATTTTCGTTTGTTATGAAAAGTTTAGATAATATTGAGTGCTTACGGAGATTTGCTTACCCCTGGAATCTTCGGGGTATGTTCCAACGACACGTCGGGTCTATTCTGATGTTCCCTCTTCTTGTGGCAGCAGATCGAGGGACAGCGTGCGAGGTTGGCTATCGAGCCGGCTCGCACACAGGTAGGTCATCAGGCATTGATGCTAGTGTTAGTAATGCTGGGTTGTTTTGTTACACAACCGAGTTGTGTGTCGGCGCCAGGGGCGGGATGGTTTGGTGAACGTTCCCCTGAAGTGGACGGTTTCCAAGCGATCCTGGAGCGTGCTGCTAAACACTAATGCTAACGCTAATGCTAATGCTAACACTAATGCTGAAATGCTGGGCACTGTTCTAATGTTCCCCGCCGTGGGATGTTGTCGCTTTTCCCTCCTCTTAACCGGTTCATTGATGAAGGTCAGTCAGTAGCTAATGTGGGGGGTTTTGCTGAGTCCTATTTTACCCTTTTTATGGGTAAATGGGTTGACAACAGGGTGCAGGGCGGGTGTGCCGTGGCTAGTTAGCCAGGTAGCATCGATCCTGTGCCCCGGCGGGGTTGGACGGTGTCCCACCCGGAAGCCGATGCTTGAGAGCGAGTCGGCCCGGCGGGTGGCAGTAGAGCTATACTGCTGCAGGATGGGATTTAGCGGTGGCCAATGTTGTGGCTCAGCTGACTGTTTTCTGTCCACATTAGCGTCGAACGCTATGCTATATTGGGCTACTGTTTTCTGTTCTGTCTCTCTGCTACGGGAATGTCTGTCTATACTACAGTTTTCCCTCCTCTCAACCATTCATGCTGACGGTCAATCGGTGTCTACTGGGGGAGTAGTGCGGGGGGGGGCTTTGTTTACCTTCATGGGTAAATGGGCTGAGGTCTAGGGCTGGTGTGCTGTTGTGAATATTATGAATGAATGCGGGACTGGTTCTCTCTGGTCCGCCTCCCCTTAACGTTGTGTGCATGGGCTTGCCCATTCTACAATATGTTCGTGGTGTTAGTTCATTTATTCATTAACCCCTTCATGGTGCACACCACAGTGGAGGTTGCTGGTTGCAACCACCACTGGTGCTCCGTGTTAGCATCAGTCCTTTGCTTTTGACATGTTGAAACAGTGCCCCGCCTGGCCGACGCCATGAGGTGGGTTGGCCCGGCGAGTGGCTGGTGGGCTGCTAAAGCTTGTACCGCCACGGTATGAAATTGGCAGCGATTAGTAACTGTGTTCGAATTGCTGTTTTTTCTATCAAAAAATGGTGTCTGGTGGTGGGGCCTTGAGGGCCAGCCGACGTCGACACATCGCGCAAGGTTGTTGACGTTATTAGCTTTGACCTAGCCGCAAGCTATAACCGCTCAGGGCTCCCCTCTCCGCAGAGGATTTTGGTCTTCCGCTGGAGCGCGGGCGGTATTGTCCTAGGCCCCACACCGCCTCACACCGCGCAGCCAGAAGAAGAGAGAGTACGGCCTCGTCAGCGGCGATGACGAGGCCCTCGACAGGCGGCCATGTTTTCCCCCGCCAGAGGTATCCTGGGCGTTGAATCGACAGGTGTCCACAAGGCCGACAGCCTTGGCGGCCGAGGGATCGGCCATGTTGGATGGGCTCGGCTTGGAATATACAAGCCGTCGCCGTCCTGCCGCGAGCAGCCCACTCTCCGATCACTCCCTCCCCCAGCACCAGCGGAAAAAGGGGGCTCTGATTGTTTCCTTTGGCTGCGGGCCGCGTGCCTTCGTTGAAGCGCGGGCGGCCCCACTTTTCGCTTCTCATGGGGACAGGGGCTGACACCCAGTTGATGGCTGAGCCTGGGTCTGTCCGTGAGAATGTTGTGCTGTCAAGCGGCTCCCACACCATAAGCTGTGTTGGTTGAGCCTGGTGTTACGTCTGTCAACTATAAGTGTTGTCAGCAGGGGGGCTCGAAACCTTTTGAGGCACACAGTGCAGGCTTCCCCGGCCTCGCCTTCGCCAGGCCAGGTATCATGTTGGTGCCTCCCACTCCTGAAAGATTGGCAGTGGTCTCGCAGGCGCGCGTGATTTGGGTGGTAGTAATATCACTGCAGGGCTACGGTGTGTAGGAACCCATGGGGGCCTCACACCTTGCATGTCCGGCTGCAGAACAACTCCTCAGCATGTTCTGGAGGGGTGTTCAGTGGGGGAGCTTTTGTCACCTAGAACTGATGTCAGCTTCCCCCGTATCAAACCGGCCCTTTCTGTCGGGGTCCCCCCTTGGGTGCGATTGCCTCGTGGGTAGTGTCAGGGTCAGATGTCCCGACACGGAACGCTCTGCTCGCACGGGTCCAGGGTTGGCTACGCACAGCGGGTGGGACCGGGCCGCCTATCTACAGTTCCTAGCGGACCTGCGCCACATGGCGGTGGGTGCGTTGGGAGTGTCATCACATATGGCTACAGCAGTACCATATGTCGAGGTGGATGGAGAGAACGCTGTGGCGGGGACTTGTATTTAAAACACAACCCCACCCGTTTTCGGGTTTGGTACAGACCCTATTGTCAGGGTCACCAGCAGTGACAGCTCTGGTCGACGTGATCTGTTCTCTGTGGACGAACTAAGCCATCGTCGTGGCGTTTTCCTCCCGGTGTTCTCTGGTGGGGTTAGCGTATGAGTACCAGGGGCTGCCGTTCGGCTTTTCTCTGGCTCCCCGCATCTTCACCAAGTGCGTGGAGGCCGCACTGGGGCCTCTGCGTCGTCAGGGGTTACGAAGTGTAGTCTGCCCTGCCGACGTTCTGGTCCTTGGCGGTCAAGGTGGATCGTCAGGTCTCATGCCAGGCAGGGTTCCTACCAGCCTGGGGTTGCTGTAGACTGGAAGTAGAGTACTCCTCTTCCCAGTTAACGGGTGGAGTGCTATGGGCATCCCTCTCAGAGCGTGTTGCGAGGGTCCGTCCTAGGACGGTTACGGCGCTGTCCGTGATACGCCTGCTCGGTATGAGGGCATCTGCTCATTCCGTGGTCCCTCTTGGCCTCCTCTTCACCCCAGGAGGAGGTTACGGAGGTGGTTTTTTTCCAGTATGGAAATAGACCCTGTGAGAGGCAAGTCAGGACGGACAATACGACGTCAGTGTCGTATATCGACAGACAGGGAGGAGTACGCGGCTGGCTATGGGCGTTCTCCATCTGCGCGGCCTGAGGGCTCTCCACATCCCCGGCAGGGTGAATGTGGGTACAGGTGTAATGTCGCGGGGCGGTCCTCATCCTGACGGGTGGGGATTATGTCCGGACATAGTCAGGCAGGTCTGGGACCGATGCCGTGCCGCCTGGGATTCTTTCCCCCGTACATCTGTTAGGTCAGTTGTTGGGGCGGGTACGTTGAGGAGCGCAGGTCCTTGATCCTGATTGCGCCGGACCGGGGCGCAGCTGTGTGGTTCCCGGTCCTGATCCAGCTCTTGGTATCCCGTCATGGCCTGTTCCTTGGTCATCGCGGGCCCTCTCTCAAGCGCACAGGTCTCTGTGTTAGTTCCCTGTGCTGGGCCAGCTGCTGGTGGGTTGGCTGGTGAGAGGGTGAGTCTGGAGAGGATGGATCCTTCTGTGGTTGGTACCATCCGGAACGCGCATGCTCCCTCCACTATCGCGGATTACGCAGGTAGGTGGCGTATTTTCCAAGAGTGGTGTAAGGCCACCCTCTTGTGAAGCGTTTCCTGCTTGGCGTTGACGCCTTAAGCCGGTTAAACGCTCTTTGGCTCCGAGCTGGGATCTTCAATTGGTCCTCGGTCGGTTGTCCTTGGCCCTGTTTGAGCCTCTTGAGCAAGCGCTGTTGGAACGGCTGTCGTTCAAAGACTGCGTTCTTGCTGGCCATCACCTCCGCTAAAACGCGTGGGTGTGCGTGTGCTTGTGCTCTCCGAGGAAGAGTGAGTGGTGGCCACGCCCAGTACTATATAGTACGGCAGTAGGGGCGGGGCCTGGCAGGTGCTGGGTGTATTTGGTTTTATTCGTTGATGGAGTACACTAGGTACATGAGATGAGGTATATCTCGGTATGGCTTAAGAGCGGGACGCTTAGCCAGTACTCATATAACTAGGTTATATACCCTGTCGTTAACCGCCGTCTATAGTGTGGTAGTGAAGGGGTTAACCTTCTGTAGTGTGGTTGTGAAAGGGTTAACCCTTTGTTGTGTGGCAGTGAAAGGGTTAACCTTATGTGTTGTCGCAGCGAAAGGGTTAACCATTTGGTAGTGTGGTAGTGAAAGGGTTAAAACAAGGACACACAGTGTCACGGATGCCAAGCATTCTGGCATAGACTGAGCCGGTCTTACACACACAAGTGAGGCCTGTACCTGTGAGCCGCCACTAGGGGCAGAGTGACTGAGTGAGTGAGTGAGTGAGTGAGTGAGTGAGTGAGTGAGTGAGTGAGTGAGTGAGTGAGTGAGTGAGTGAGTGAGTGAGTGAGTGAGTGAGTGAGTGAGTGAGTGAGTGAGTGACATTGTCAGTCATATAGAGGTGCTTCGCATCTAAAACAGCAACAAAAACAGCCACATTTTGGCTAATCAGATATTTAGCCTTCAATTCAATAACAAAAATGCAATTAGCTTGTGACAAAGTCAAATAAAGGGAAGATATGGTCAAAAAAGGTATACAGATATGTAGCAGATGTGTATTTCACTGTGGCGTAACTATGTGAATTCTCTTTCAGTTAAAACATTTTCATAAAGAAAGAACAATTAGACTTTATGAAGTTGAGGGGTAACAGGTTTCTGTATGACTATTCTTTTTTTCTCATGTTATTGTAAGTATAGATTGTTAAATAATTGACAGACCAACTATTTCTGTTGTTTATTTATTGGGAGTAAGAGAGTAAGGGGCAGGCAAAATAATATTTTCTTTTCCCTGCCCTCCCTGCTCTCTTTTTCGCTCATGGAATGTGCCGATTGAGAAGTGATTTTGAATATGAAACACTTTCTTTTATGGAACTGTGCATTACCATGAACAGAACAAATGCAAATGTAATGAAATTAATGATGTAGGACATAATAACTGTTAGTCACAGAAAGTTAAAACAAAAAAAAACTAAAATGACAAAAGACACTGGCATAGAGTCATGTCAAGAAGAGTCCTTCAAACAACAAGGCTGCAGTGTCACACGCTAAATATTACACACACTATGTAACGTTCACAACAAACAAAGAGGATAAGAGAAATTCTTCAAGTGAGATAACTGTGAAGTTTTTCATTTGAGTCCTTCACATGAATGTATTCATTTGAGTCCAGACTGCGCCAGTGTGTCCCGACCAGAACGGCTCATACAATGTATCAATGATGTAAAGGTTTCCTCTTGTTCAGTCCAACTCCATGATTATCTTTCCATGAAAAACTCATTGCCAGATTACATGTCTAGACGTGAATCGGCTCTTTCTCTGCTTGTCAAAATGGAACATCTGGAGTAGTTCCAGTTCCCCAGGCATCAAATCACCACTGTGCCATTTCTGCCATGAACACCCTGATCACAACTATCAATAATTCTCAGCACTGATATATGTGTAATCAGTATGGGCGTAACAGAGTGTAATGTCCACCTAAAATGCATTTGCTCAGGAGAAGAGCGTTTGATTGATTGATTGATTGATTGAAAACTTTAATGAACAGATTTCAGAATGGGTACAGTACAGTACAGCTCAATACACACAATTGTTAAGGGGACGCAGACCAGAGAAAGACTTTTGTCTTGTTTACATCAGGGTCGCCCATTTTCAATTCATAATGTTCGCTGTGCTTCAGTGGTTTCCAACAGTGTACTTCTTCAATTTAATATACCAACACAAATCCTCTACATATTGCATTTTAAGAGCAGTCTAGGTACTGCAGCCTAAAGACATTACCTGTTCTTAGTTCCACTAAATGCTCTCTTTATTAAGTAGCGGGATGCAGTATTATGTATTTATTATCATTGAGGGCGATCTTTGCCAGGTCCTCCAAAAGTGATTTCCTGTCTCTATCTGGGTCAGTGAAGTTGTACTTGAATATAATTAATGTATTCATTATTCACATTATATAATACACATAATATGATTGTGAATGACTTTCCAATACATAGCAACCCATCTTGCATTGTGGAGGAGGCTTATGCTCCAACCAGAGATACATCGATGACCAAATCTACTGTTAAACGGACCCAGTCAAACAAAGACGTGCCACTCTGTGAGTGCAATCAACATTTGCATAATGGATCATGAAATAAATAAAAATAATTGTGGAATGCAAAGCACCTCTACGACCGGCAATGTCACTAACTGACTCACTCATTCATTCAGTAATTCAGTCATGTTTTACTTTTACTTTATTCGGTTTATTTGATCAGGGACAGTGCATAATATGATTTTGATATTATCAATCAACAGTAATACATTTATAAATGAATAAAAATGAAAAACTGTAAATATGCCAATTAGCAGGGTTGCTAGTTTTTAGCTGTAGTCCCTGGGCTAGATGTTAAAGCCAGAAAAGAAACAGAAAAATAGAAAGACATTAAAACTAATATAGAAACTATTTAAAACATTTAAAACATATTATGTACATTCACTCACTAGACATTCATGCATCTATCAGATCATGCGACATACAAGGACATTACATGGTCAGGCGACACAGAGTACAGTCGAGTACAGTCGGACAAGCAATGCATTGCAGACAGTCATGCAGGCAACACACACTCTATGCGTAGCAGGTTAAAAACAAATCAAAGCCCATACACGAACAAGCACTGCACTGCACAGGCAGGCAGGCACACACACACATAGACAATCAGAACAGTCAGGCTAATGGGCAAGCATACAGGGTTGGGCAGCTGGACCAGGCATGTGCACACATAGAGCCCAAGGGGTGCTTGAGCACCTGCCCTTTTGAGCCTCATAAAAAAGTGCCCTTAAAGGAAAACTCCAACATTTTGGGAAATTAGCTTATTTGCCATCTACCCTGGAGTTAGACAAGAAGATACATACCTTTTTTATTCTCTGTGCATGCAGTAGGAGTAGGAAGACGTGCACGTTAGACTAGCTTAGCGTCAGTCACTAGAAGTAGGTTCCTCCATTAGCCTAGTTCCCAACGTCTTCCCACTCCTACTGCATGCACAGAGAAGATAAAGGTATGCATCTTCTTGTCTAACTCCAGGGTTCCCAACCTGTTATTTTTTTTTTCCTCCTTCTTTTTCCGATTTTTCTCCCATCCCACTGTTAGTCGTTATGCCAATTCCCAACCCCCTTCCTGGTTGTTGCGCACTTTCCCCTACTGTTGGTCCGAGAGGCCGGAGACTGTCACATGCTTTCCTCCGACGCATGTGCAGCCAGCCGGCAGCCAGCCTGGCCGCGCAGATTCTCACTGGGAGAGTGTAATGCGTGGGAGGCCGCACTACCTCTCACCAGATCCTACCTTCGCTGAGCAGGCGCCCCGACCGAACTGTAGGGGTCGCTGTCCACAACGCCCAGGACCCACCCACGGCTCCCCTCCCCCTAACTCAGCCAAACGAGTTAGTATAGCGATCAGCCCGAGCCAAGGCAATGCTGACTCTCCGGGAGTCGAGACCGCAGCCTCTTGCATTGGTGACGAGCACAAGGAGTGTTAACTGTTAAGATACATACCTTTTTCTTCTCTGTGCATGCAGTAGGAGTAGGAAGACGCGCACCGTTAGCCTAGCTTAGCGTCAGTCACTGGAAGTAGATTCCTCCATTAGCCTAGTTCCCAACGTCTTCCTACTCCTACTGCATGCACAGAGAAGAAAAAGGTATGTATCTTCTTGTCTAACTCCAGGGTAGATGGCAAATAAGCTAATTTCCCAAAATGTTGGAGTTTTCCTTTAAAAAAAATAAAAATAAAATAAATGTTTTCTTATTTTTTTCCCGTTGCGCATATAGACTGCCCTTCCAACTGAAAAGTGTCAGGATAGAATAAAAATATTAGGTAAAGAGAGAGAGATGCCCCGTATTCCATTGCAGTTTGCACGGCCTCCTCAGCGTGCCTCTCCGCGGACCTATATATTTTATGCATAGCGTGGGTGGTGATGATGATGATGATAGAAACCGCTGTGGCGCATACAGTTGAATGCTGGTATTACACTCACTGAGGGACACGAAGAAGTCAAGTCCGATGGGATTTGGGAATCTCAAATACAAATCGGGATTGGAATAAAAAATGCATTTATATTAAACAATACAGAATATACAGCACTTCTTGGGGTCTGTAGGGTAAGCACTTATTCCCTCTCCCCTGAACATTTATGGAGATGTATGGGCCTTTTAAGTCAGTGATAAAAGTGTCTTTCAAGGATAAGTGAGCTCCTGTACTGATTATTATAGTTCAATATTCAATCTTTAATCACCAAAACCCCCCAAAAAGCATAAAAAGGGGGCCCCCTCGCCCCCAAAAAGGGCCCCCAAAAATCGCGCTTGCGCGCTTCACACGCTCGGTTCTAGGATACACAGGTATAGTGCCCTTTTCAGCATTTGTGCACCTGCCCCTCTAAAGTCCTGTGCACGTCCCTGAGCTGGACTGCGACGTGGAGATGCTTCCAGCTGCAGCACGTCAGACCGCAGCGCTTACAAGCCCCGCGCTTACAAGCCCCGCACATAGCGACCCCTCGCTTCCATTGGCTGATTTTGGTCACGTGATTTGGGTCCCACCCAATGGCTGAGGTCCCCCGCGCTTAGATACCCCTCGCTTCCATTGGCTGATTTGGGTCACGTGATTTGGGGACCCAATGGCTGAGGTCCTCCGGCCGCTCGCTTTCATTGGCTGATTTGGGTCACGTGATTTGTGCAACCAAAACATTACGTGAAACTAAGTGAAGAAGAACACTAACAGATATAAAGTTTATAAACAAAATGGGCGCATCTTTCAACACAGTCTTTGGGTAAAGGAGTAACCTTAGCCTCCTTCCATCTCTTTGGACATAGTCCCACTTGTATACATCTATTAATAATATGACACTTGTAAGATTCTGATCAAACTGGCCAGTATCACGTCTTCGTCTGTTTGGCCCTCCATCCAATTCCTCTGCGTTGTGTACTTTTAATGGTCCTGACGTCTCCGATACTGGTAGATAAGATCCTTATCTTCCCCCGTTAGTGCAATCCATAAACCATAATACTTCTCCACTTCCGTAAGAATTCGACACTTCGACACTGTGAGATACCTTATGAGGAGAAGCGTTGTTTTATTACTATAAACAGAACCTCATAATCAGATGTTATCAGATGTTATCAAATTGTATCGTCCTTGAAGAGTCTATTCTAATGATCTCTCGGTGTGTTCAGAATTGTCCTTTTGTTATTCAGTCCAATAGTGGTCAGGCCTAGTCGTTAGCCTGAACCCTCCTCGTGTTAGCCGAAGCTAATGATGTCGTGGCATTCTTCCTCCTTCCCCCCCCCCCCCTCTCTCGTGATAAGAGGAGAGAGAGAGTCCTCTGTGTGATCTCAGTCCTACTCGCTCTCGGTCAGATTATCGTCTGAGTCAGATTCTAGTCTGCTCAACACCCGGAAACACTGTTCGACTTATAGATGTTCGTCGTCGCAACGACGGCCCCGTCTTCTGGTTGTCATGCGACGTGTTGTCATGACAACTGCATAACCTTTAACACTAATAAACTCACGTTTCATTAAGATGAACCTCTCTCCCTCCTGGGCCCTGGGAGACAGTACACTCTAATCTCAGATGTTCTTCTAAGGAATTCATAACAAAACCCTTGCTGACGCGGCCTGTGCCTGTGAAACCACTGGTTCCACCACCGTTCTATCACCGTCTCCTGCTTCCATGCACATTTCGATCTACCATTTTAGCTGTGGTCATCTCTCCCCAATCTATACATCACATACATTGAAAAAGCACCGTTTTCTCTCAATCCCCCCTTGATTCTTATCACCCCTCAGAATCATAAGACTACTTGGTTTTTCAATTAATTATACACAAAAATAGACTCATAACAATTAGGGCCCCGCCGTCTGCTGTTTTCCTTTTGTTTTCCATTACCCGCATCACACCCAAACCAGAAAGGATAAACAACGGTCATGGAGGAGAGAGAGAGAGAGAGACAGAGAAAAACACAGATTGCAACTTTTCAGACGACACACCTAAACCCTTCGGCCCCCCTATTCGGTACCCCACGTCCAAATCAGAGCGCTCCCTTCCCTCTCTTACAGTACACCTCCCATCTTGGGCCGGTCCCATCTTCTAGGGCAAGGGCCCCTTTCAGTGACGGCTCCTTTCCTGAGCTGGTCCCCCTTCCAGGGCGCGGTCCCCTAGGCAAAAATGTCCCCCCTGGTCTGCTACTGCTCAGTGTCTCTGGCTGTCCTCTCCACATCTGCTCCTCCACCGCCGCCGTCTCCTCCCTCTCGTCGTGGATCATCTGTGTACCAGGCTGATCCTACAGGGCATTACCCGCATCACACCCAAACCAGAAAGGATAAACAACGGTCATGGAGGAGAGAGAGAGAGAGAGACAGAGAAAAACACAGATTGCAACTTTTCAAACGACACACCTAAACCCTTCGGCCCCCCTATCAGGTACCCCACGTCCAAATCAGAGCGCTCCCTTCCCTCTCTTACAGTACACCTCCCATCTCGGGCCGGTCCCGTCTTCTAGGCAAGGGCCCCTTTCAGTGACGGCTCCTTTCCTGAGCTGGTCCCCCTCCCAGGGCGCGGTCCCCTAGGCAAAAATGTCCCCCCTGGTCTGCTACTGCTCAGTGTCTCTGGCTGTCCTCTCCACATCTGCTCCTCCACCGCCGCCGTCTCCTCTCTCTCGTCGCGGATGATCTGTGTACCAGGCTGCCGTGCCTGGCCCCTGCGGCTTCCTCCTCCTCCAGTCTGTCTCCTGGCCATCTCCATCGCTGTCGGTGTCATTCCCCCCTTGAAAGCAGAAACACAACACCGGCAGTCTTTCTGTACACTCGACCCTGTGTTTTCTATTAGTCTACCGTGACTTTGGGCCTGCAGCTCGTTCTCTATATATTTTTTTTTTCCTCTGCAAGCCCCTGCCATGGCCACGCCCTTTCAGACTGTTGGACGGTGTGAGTGTCCTACAGCCCATGGCGCTATTTGTTCTCTATTAGTCCCCCACCTTCTCAACACCCATATCTAATCCTACAGGGCTGTTCCCTGTTTTGTTGTCTTCCGGCGTGACACCAGCAGCTAAACGATACCCACTCGGCGCTCTACGTTTGTCCCACGGTTGACCCCCAGCGCGCGCCAGTTCTTTCTGGTGACGTGTCCCCTCAAGACTCTGCCTATTTATTAGGTGTGAGAAGGCCCCACTGGAGATCGAACTCCCTCTTATTTCATAATTAAACTTATTTAATTAACCTGTATATCGATCTTATTATTATGATAATAACATACAACCGAGCATCGCTCTAACATACAACAGAGCAGGTTGGTTCCCTGCTCCTAACTCACATACGTACTCGTACTATCATCTAACATACAACAGAGCTGTCCGTCGCCCTATACCCTACGGGGCTGTCTACCGTCGCCCTGGAGCTGTCACCGTTGCTCTATACCCTACGGGGCTGTCTACCGTCGCCCTGGAGCTGTCACCGTCGCTCTATACCCTACGGGGCTGTCTACCATCGCCCTGGAGCTGTCACCGTCGCTCTATACCCTACGGGGCTGTCTACCGTCGCCCTGGAGCTGTCCCGTCGCTCTATATACCCTACGGGGCTGTCTACCGTCGCCCTGGAGCTGTCCCGTCGCTCTATATCCTACGGGGCTGTCTACCGTCGCCCTGGAGCTGTCCCGTCGCTCTATACCACACTTTGAGTTCCTTTACAAAGTTCTACATACACCACCGTGTATACACACAAGCAGTTGGTAATCTTGGAAAAATTAAACTCCTTAATTAACTTAAACTCTAAATATTCCCCTATGGGTAATGGAAACTCCCCAGCACTACCCCCCCCCCCTCCGCAATTAAACTCCTTAATTGAATTAAACTCTAAATATTCCCCTATGGGTAATGGAAACTCCCCAGCACTACCCCCCCCCCCCCCCTCCGCCACTAGGTGGCGACCTACTCCTCCTCCATTTGCTTGTATTATCCCACTGCCCCCCTAGATGGCGGCCAAAACTCAGTCTAGAGGATTGTAGGTGACGTGTCACTTCCTGATTCTAAACCCCTCGTGGCTCTGCGGCCATTTTGATTCGGTGCAAATGGCTACTCTCTCAACAAACGGCCGCTGCCCTTCCTTCCAAGGCCTGAAAACACCGCTGTTTTTCCTCTCTTTCCTATCCATTATCAGGGGACGCTTTCTCAGACTAATACTCTTGCCTGATCGGACATAATACACACTGGTACAATCTCCTTTCGACTTTCCTTCTGTTATGAAAACAGTCCCGCCATAACAATTTTTCGATCTGATTCAAGCGCCCCCCCCCCCCCCTTTCCTCATCTCGCATTTACCCTCCTTAAACCAAAACTGTGCAGCCTGCCTCATTTGCTTTTCATTCTCTGTAGATAACACCCTCGATTTTCACCATGGCTCTCTGCTCATATTATTACAGCTGGCATTCTCTCTCTGTGTCAAACTAGAAATGTTTACGTTTACGGATTCACTATCTGTTCGTTTTTATTTGGCTATAAAATCAAAACAACCGTGTGCACAGTGAACTCACATTTTTGATCGGAGCGCTGTTTCCCCTACAGCGCTGGTTCGCCTCCTGACCGCTCGACTCGCCGCTCTCTCCCAGGGCTGGCCGGCCTTGCTCGATCATGATTCTCCCACACATTGATGACTGTTGTCCACTGTCGCCCCATTATTGAAAAAGTCTTTATCCGTTGTTCTTATCTCTTGCAAATCCGGCTGTCATCAACAACCAACAACAACCAACTGTTCCCGTTGTTTTAATCTCTTGCAAATCCGGGTCCCAACGGCATCAACTGTAAGATTCTGATCAAACTGGCCAGTATCACGTCTTCGTCTGTTTGGCCCTCCATCCAATTCCTCTGCGTTGTGTACTTTTAATGGTCCTGACGTCTCCGATACTGGTAGATAAGATCCTTATCTTCCCCCGTTAGTGCAATCCATAAACCATAATACTTCTCCACTTCCGTAAGAATTCGACACTTCGACACTGTGAGATACCTTATGAGGAGAAGCGTTGTTTTATTGCTATAAACAGAACCTCATAATCAGATGTTATCAGATGTTATCAAATTGTATCGTCCTTGAAGAGTCTATTCTAATGATCTCTCGGTGTGTTCAGAATTGTCCTTTTGTTATTCAGTCCAATAGTGGTCAGGCCTAGTCGTTAGCCTGAACCCTCCTCGTGTTAGCCGAAGCTAATGATGTCGTGGCATTCTTCCTCCTTCCCCCCCCCCCCCCTCTCTCGTGATAAGAGGAGAGAGAGAGTCCTCTGTGTGATCTCAGTCCTACTCGCTCTCGGTCAGATTATCGTCTGAGTCAGATTCTAGTCTGCTCAACACCCGGAAACACTGTTCGACTTATAGATGTTCGTCGTCGCAACGACGGCCCCGCCTTCTGGTTGTCATGCGACGTGTTGTCATGACAACTGCATAACCTTTAACACTAATAAACTCACGTTTCATTAAGATGAACCTCTCTCCCTCCTGGGCCCTGGGAGACAGTACACTCTAATCTCAGATGTTCTTCTAAGGAATTCATAACAAAACCCTTGCTGACGCGGCCTGTGCCTGTGAAACCACTGGTTCCACCACCGTTCTATCACCGTCTCCTGCTTCCATGCACATTTCGATCTACCATTTTAGCTGTGGTCATCTCTCCCCAATCTATACATCACATACATTGAAAAAGCACCGTTTTCTCTCACACTGGACTTGCTATGATCGTAGCAGTAATTCTCAATAATTTACTATCCAAGTTGTCTGTGCCAGCTAACTTGCTGTGAGGTAGAGCCTGCAGTAACCTTTCAATATCACTAACCTCAACCTGTTGAAAATCAAATGTACACCCTTTATCTTTCATTATGATATTCTTAATTATGTCATTTGATTTTGTATTGTTTGAGATGTGCATTCCCTGCCTGAGCTGAGATATCTTACTTGCATAAAAATCATTAAAATGGTTGGCAATATCACATGGTTTGGTTAGGACAATTCCATATGACTCAACAAAAGGTGTACAGACATTGGATTTTCTACCCATAATTTGATTTAAAACATTCCATAGATTTTTACCATCATTTCTCACATCATATAACCATGGTTTAAAATATTCCCTTTTTCTCACCTTATTTAACTTTGTGACTTGATTACGTAAGGAACGGTACTTTTGTCTGTCATCTGCAGAACTGGAACACACTGATGCTTTTTTGGCTACAGTATGTCTCTCTCATTCATTAAAATTCATTAAAAGCTACTATCTATCCATGGGGCTGATTTGTTTCTGACATAAATAAGTCCAGTGCAACCTCTGGGTCATCCTCACAACATACCTCCTCCTAGTTTATACCCAACATTTCATTAATAAAACCTTCTACATTAAAACTCTTATATGACCGTGAGTGAAATTTCAGGGGAGCTCCCACAGACCGTAGTACAATATATACATACATGAAACACATATAACACTGTACATAACAGAATATTTTAAATAAAGTGCATGATGAGTGGTAACAGTGATTATCAAGTCCAGGTAAGTGCATGGTGCACGTGAGGGGACAGTCAATGAGCGTTTAACAGTCTGACTGCTTGGGGGAAAAAGCTGTTCTTAAATCTTGAACTCTTGGCATGTATGGACCGGTATCTCCTCCCTGGGGGAAGGAGCTGAAAGAGGTGATGTGCTGGGTGAGACTGGTCCTTGATGATACACTTGGAGCGGTGGAGGCAGCGGGAGGTGAAGACGGAGGTGATGTTTGATAGAGGAGTCCCGACAATCCTGCCTGCCGCCTTCACCACCCTCTGTAGAGCCTCTTGCTCTGCATTTGTGCAGCTGGATAACCACACAGACTTCACACAGACTGTCTGTACAATACTGCTGTAGGCCTATAATACTTATGTAAATAAGTAAGGCAATTGAAATATATCTGCAGTACAGCTCAATACACACAATTGTTAAGGGGATGCAGACCAGAGAAAGACTTCCGTCTTGTTTACATCAGGGTCCCCCATTTTCAATTCATCATAAATGTACAGTTCCCTCCCCCTTGTATATATTTACTGTATGTCACAAATGTAACGGTCTGCATCCCCTTAACAATTGTGTGTATTGAGCTGTACTGCATTCTGCAATCTGTTAATACAGTTTTCAATCAATCAATCAATCAATCAATCGATAAATCAATCAATCAATAAATCAATCAATCAATCAATCGGTCACTGTACCCATTATACAATCTGTTAATAAAGTTTTCAATCAATCAATCAATCAATCAATCAATCAATCAATCAATCGGTCACTGTACCCATTCTGCAATCTGTTAATAAAGTTTTCAATCAATCAATCAATCAATCAATCAATCAATCAATCAATCAATCGGTCAGGTCACGTGTACCCTTTCTACAATCTGTTAATAAAGTTTTCAATCAATCAATCAGGGCCTGTGGTGGTCACGTGTACCCATTCGGCAATCTGTTAATAAAGTTTTCAATCAATCAATCAATCAATCAATCAATCAATCCCGCAGTGCAACGTGACCCAAATCATACGGCAATCTGTTAATAAAGTTTTCAATCAATCAATCAATCAATCCCGCAGTGCAACGTGACCCAAATCAGCCAATGGAAGCGAGGGGTATCTAAGCGCGGGGGACCTCAGCCATTGGGTGGGACCCAAATCACGTGACCAAAATCAGCCCAATCACGTGACCAAAATCAGCCAATGGAAGCGAGGGGTTGCTATGTGCGGGGCTTGTAAGCGCGGGGCTTGTAAGCACTGCGGTCTGACGTTCTGCAGCTGCATACTATTGGCGACGTGACTCGCACAGACCTGATTTTCTATCAACCATGTTTTGAGTGTGTGTGTGTGTGTGTGTGAAGGACCTGAGTGTAGTAATACTGCGGATGTGTGATGGGATGGTGTTCTTGAACTCAGCAGCTCTAATCAAGAAGGCTGATTTACAGAATGAGCTTTTCCTCCCTGGGATGATGACGTTTCCCTCCATTACTGTTCTGGTGAACCTGCTGCTTTCTGTGAAGAACTGTGAGAGAGGTGCTGGCATCTCTGAGTTTCAGTCTTCCTTTTTCCCAGTATGTTTTTCGAGGATGGTTCAGTGTCTGCACTTTATGTGCTCATTTTATGCCTGTCTTTTTTCTGTTGTGAAGCACTTTGAGCTGCAGTTTCTATATGAAAGGTGCTATACAAATAAAGTTTTATATTTATTATTATTATTATTATTATTATTATTATTATTATTATTATTATTATTATTATTATTATTATTATTATTATTATTATTATTATTATTATTATTATTATTATTATCTAGTGCCTTCAATGCCTGTTTATAAACTGAGTGAATGGTGTCAAGGTGGTTCTACAGGTCTGAGACCAACTGGTTATACAATAGATGGGACATAATTACTGCATTGAAGTAGAGTTTGGCTGTTTCCATGTTGAAGCAGTCACGGATGTATTTGAAGTTGGCTATGTTAAATCTGTATGGCCTGTGTGACTTTTTTTACCTGCTTTTTTTTTTTACCTGTGAGGTTTAAGTACAGGGTCACAGCCCTGACACACCAGTCGCGCGCGAAGGCAGGCGGGCGGGCGACCAGCGCTTCACTTTCGCTCCCATGTTAATGGACGTAGCTGTGCCCACCGGCCGCACGCGGGCACGCGACCCCCTCATGGGTGGAAGCGATCGTTTTAGCTTTGGTTGGATTCAGAGGCGTGCGCCACGCGCATTTTCACAGAAATACACTCAATATCTGCATTATTACCACACATGTGTTGTTCAACCAGCTAATGTGTCTGTATCTTTCCCAATACAAATAAACCATATTACTATACTTTTTCAGGAGTACAGTCACACTGATCATCATTTTAAAATGAATTCTAACATTCTAATTAATTATATAATAACTGGTTATACATGCAAAATGGACAATAGAACACTGGAACTGGAAATCTTTAAAGAATCTTCAAACGGCGACTGACTTCGCAATAGACTAGGCATTTACAGCTGTTCCAATAAATGTGCCTTCCTCCGTGCACTTTCGCCCGCTCTGAAGTCGGACTCGTGTGCCAGGCCACACGCGCGATCTCGCACGGAACCCGCGAGTGCCTGCGTGCGCGGCTGGTCTGTTTGCGCCGTTAGGCAGAGGTATTTGAAATATTTAACCACTTCAAGCCTCTCCTTTGCTGCAAACACGTCTGGGTCAGGTGTTACGGATGATATTTTTTCAAAGAACATGCAGACTGTTTTCTTTGTGTTGGGGTCGAGACAGTTTTCTGAGAGCCATTTAACTATGCGTGTCATTGTTGTGTTCAGTTTGTATGCTGGCTGGGTTTTGTTCTTAGCGTGCACGTAAACCACTGTGTCGTCTGCATACATCTGTATCTGGACTGTTGTGCCAGCGCAGGATCATTCACTCATGCGTAGCCACTCAGTCCCTAGTGGTGGCTCACAGGCATGGCACTTTGTGTGAGACCAGTTCAATCTACAGATGAGAATGCGTCACATTTATGACAGTGTATCCTTGTTTAGTTAAGGACAACAGCTAACAATATCCCTCCATGGTTGTGGCCTAAGACTGGCCCCATTGAATTCCCATGGGGTCAATTACTTCCAAAAATGTATTCCAAAGTGAAGGCTTCAAATTGTGTTTAATGACCATTGTGCTCTCTTGACCTAGAATGACTAACTTAATCAAGAAGGCAATGTTAGATTAAGAATGCTGATTTTGTCTTTTCAAATGTTCAGCCAGTACTAACATATTGCCCTGTATCATAAATAGAGGGGTGTACCAATGTGGCATATTATTTTCACATCTAAATATTGGACAAATGTGTACATTACAGTGTGTTAGAAGTGTATTTTTTGTCCTTCACCCATACAGTACATAGAAGTATGGAACACAAAAACTAGGCTACAGTAAAACTGTACTACAGTACAGTGATGTGTCAGTGATTTCACCTAAGTTTACAACCATGGCGATTTATTTGGTCTTTAACCTACTCCTCTACACTATAGGCCTATACATGTATTACATTAGATTAGATTCAAATGTATTGTTGTCATAAACACGTACAGTACAACAAAAAGAAGTTGGCATCTAATCAGAGTGCAAATGTAACTGTAAAGTGCATTAACAATATGCAATGTGCAAGTGATTAAATGCTATTGTGGCAGATCTCACCCCCCCCCCCTCCCCCTCTCATGGATATGTGAAGGATGGGAGATACTTTTGCCACGGAAGGAGTAGAGACAATAGGGAGGTGTAGTCGGACGTCACTGGTTGTTCCACCCGTATAGGGATTTATCATTGGGAAAATGGATTATCGGCTATTGTAACAATTCTGCCGCATGAACATTGGCAAGCTTTCCATTTTTGCACAAAATGAGTTCCCTTCTACCACTAACATTATTGTTTAAGCATTTTTGGTTGAAATAAAGGTAGTTATAAGGTTTTTAATTTGTCGTAAAAAAAGAACTACATTTACCAGTAGGCAGCCTGTTAGGCTGTCGCCTAATCCCCATCACGGCCAGCTGATACCAAGCTAGCTAGCTAACGTTAACGTTACCCCGCTAAATGTACTAGACGTTAGCATTATGTCTACTGTCGTGAACCATTTTAAATCGGGGCATGTAGAGGAGTTTCGGGAACGAGTAAAATGTGCAGGTCCTCTTCTCAGACCTGTGGGGCAAGCACTGCACATGCATCATGCCGGCTAGCTAGCTACTGCTACACGTCACGGCCCGTTGATACCACGATAGCTAGCTAACGTTAACGTTACCCCGCTAAACGTACTAGACGTTAGCATTATGTCTACTGTCGTGAACCATTTTAAATCGGGGCATGTAGAGGAGTTTCGGGAACAAGTAAAATGTGCAGGTCCTCTTCTCAGACCTGTGGGGCAAGCACTGCACACGCATCATGCCGACTAGCAAGCTAGCTAGCTACACGTCACGGCCCGTTGATACCACGATAGCTAACTAACGTTAACGTTACAAGCTCAAAAACCTTATAACTACTACTACTGTCGTGTCCATAAGTTCCCTGGCAGAATACTTTGTTTGTGAGGACAAAAGTATACAAAGAGGAGAGAACCATTTTAAATCAGGGCATGTTAGATGAGTTTCGGGAATGCCGGCTAGCAAGCTAGCTAGCTACTAACGTCATGTAAAAAACAATAACGTTATAAACTATACACAATATGTACAACGAAACAATGATTTACATTAGTATTTTCAGTGATTTAATATGCAGCGAAATAACGTTATACGATTTAAATTATAAATACAAATATGGTAACGTGATTGTTGCTTTTAAAAATGGTGGTTGGCTTTAGAGATTAATGGTTATGATCAGCAGAGAGATACTAGCCACAGATTCAGGGTCAGTTATTTTCCCATTGTACGAATTGTTAAGCTTATGGAATGTAAGGGAAATCTGATCCTAGGTCTGTGACTACAGGCAGGAGGCTACGCTGTGGTGACGTCAGTCAGCAGCGCCAAATAGCAGTGTAGTTTCCCAGCGAACGAAAACATAAACATTATTTTGCTACCTTTACGATTAATTGCGAATATTTTCATGTTGAGCTATAAATTGTGGATAAATACGCACAGAAAGGTACACCATGCCAACGTTAATGCTTTATTTATCTAAAACGAGCCGATTTAGAAATGGTCAATGGGGAAATACATTAAGTGGAACAGAGGGTGGAACAGGAAAAAATAAAAATGACGTAACCACTACACCTCCCTATTAGGTAGCTGATTAGTACTGATAGAACACACCTGCGCATCATTAGTCCACCCACATCTCACGTGCACACGCCCAGACCCACACACTACAAAGCCACTAGGTTAGTGAGGAGTAAGGGGAGCGGAGGTGAGGTTGGAGTTGTTATTATTGAGAGAGAGAGAGAGAGAGAGAGAGAGAGAGAGAGAGAGAGAGAGAGAGAGAGATTGTGTTATACAGAGTAGTGAAGGTGAGAGGTAGTGAGAGGAGAGGTGAAAGCGAGTACAGTAGGTGTTCATTGTGTACTGGACCCTGGACTGGCTGAGGACCCGCCTTGTGTACTGACCCTGGACCGGACGACTACCCTGAGTATTGAACAATTCCTTTTTCTGTCTGCAAGCCTGTTTTGTTTTTTTGACCCTCGGACTGGATCACGACCATTCTTTTGCCTTTCCCAGTGGATTCTGCCTTTAAATCAATAAATACTTGTATTGATTGATATTGCTCTTGTGTGGACATTAAAATTTGTTTGTATTTGAACCTTGGCGAGTCTGAACCCCACCAGGCTTGTCACAATACTGTATAACAAGCTATTGAGTAATATAATAATGCTAAACTGATGTACAGTATAAATATGTACAGACTAGTGATACAGGTATACATTTATGGTAGTAAGCCATACTGGCCAATGGTATAACTAATAAGAGTAGGTTATATATATGGGGATATACAGATATAGATATAATATATATATAGGTACAGTATGTATACAGGTATGTGAACAGTGATTCACCATGTATATTATATTTCACTACACAAATTCTATGGTGAATCACTACACTATTTATGTGGTAATCTATAGTGTGTACGGAAAAATCACAGGAGTAGCCTACTATAAATCACTACATTATTTCTGTGGTAAATCCATAAACCATATGGACAAAATAAATACTATAGGTTTCACAATGGTTCATTGCCTAATGGGATTCAGCATAATTCCTCGCAAGACTATGCCAGCGACATCTGTTTGTACAAATGTATCTATTTTCTGTCATATTTCCAGGATCTGTGTTAGTGTCAAGTGTTTGTTTGTAGTAGTATTAGGCTCAAGCTGCTAAGCTCCTTGTGCATGAGCACATCACAGTAGGAGAGAGTGGGTTAGTGTAGCAGCAGGTCTGCCAAGCATCAGTAAGTCAATCACTTCTGCTTAGTTAAACCTAACAGTTTTATTGTTTCTCCCTCTCTACTGTCCTGCGACAGATGGCTGCTCCGCTCATTATTGTGGAAAACAAAGAATACACTTTACAAATCTATGTGGGCCTTTGCAAAAACTAAGTAGACATGAAGAGAGTTTTTTCATGACAATTAAAACGATACAATGGCAAAGATCCAAACCTCTAAACCACTTCTAGTAGCTGCTGTGTGTGTTTCTGGTAGGCTGAAAAGGGGAAATGTATGTTCTTCCTGTGCCCCAGGACAAGTTCAGTCAGTATTTGAGAACACTCCCAAAGCTAGGAATCGGAGAGAACCCTCCAATTGGTGATGTAACTTGGACATAATGGTGCGTTCAGTCGTAAATGTATCATGACTAAATCCTAAATCCTATACAAACAATAATAATAATAATAATAATAATAATAATAATAATAATAATAATAATAATAATAATAATAATAATAATAATAATAATAATAATAATAATAATAATAATAATAATAATAATAATAATAATAATAATAATAATAATAATAATAATAACAAATAATAAATTGGACTTTTTGAAGAAGTCTTTATTCATCATGCAGTGACACACGCATGCGATGGGCAGCACACACAGGAACACACACATGCAATTTTTGGGTTGCCGATGAAATTGGGTCTCTGTGCTTGACCCATCCCGTCGTCCTTCCCCCCCAAGGGCAGCTGGGAGCAGATAGGGGCTGCGGCATGGGGCTGTGCCCCGGGGACAAATCCAAGTGCTCCTGTCCGTCTTCGTGAGGGAACGCGATAGCGTTAGCGATCTGTTGTACATGTTTTTCCATTGGGTTTATCTTATCGGGAGGGGAAACGGGGAGAACATGCAAACTCCACACAGAAAGACCCGGGAGATACCCTACCTGGGCACCTGGCAATGCGGAAACCTGGTCCCCAAGCGGGAATCGAACCCTAGACCTTCTAGCTGTGTGTTAACCACTACACCACCATGCCGTACAAGGTGATAGCTCTGACTTTGTAAGGCCATAAAAATCTTGTGTGAGCTCTTACGCCCAAATTAGGTTTAAATTATAGCATTGCTAGAAGATCTGATTCAGAATTAAAGCCTCATTTGGGTGTAAGAGCTCACACAAACATTGTATGGCCTCACAGAGCCCCATTTGTTGTCTATGGAGCAGCCCTAGATTTTACACCTCAGTGACATCACCGATTGGAGGGCTTTCTCTCTGATTTCTAGCTTTAGAGAGTGGTGCGTGTGTCACAGTCACAGGTTGACATGGCCCCTGCTTTAATAGTATTGTTTCCTTTATGTGAATGAACTATGTGGATCTAATTTTGTGAATGAACTATGTGGATCTAATTTTGTGAATTAATTATGTGGATCTAATTTTGTGAATGAACTACGTGGATCTAATTTTGTGAATGAACTATGTGGATCTAATTTTGTGAATGAACTACTGTATGTGGATCATTTTGTGAAGGAACTATGTGGATCTATTTTCCCGCCCCAGGTTATGTGCTGGCCCTGAGAGACTAATGACAATTGACTGTGACTGGGCTAATATGAACAGCTGAAAGGAATTAGGACTAACTAAAAGTTTGTTTTTGTTTTGTTTTGATAATGTTTGTAAACACTGGTGTAAAACAAAACTAAATTTTCGTCCACCAAGGCAAAGGTTTTCGCCCCATGTGTGTCTGTATCTGTTCTCACTGTATCTCTAAAAGTACCATACATTTTATTGTGCACATTCATGACCCCAAGAGGAAGAACACTATTGATTTTGGCAACCCCATGACCTTTCTTCTAGCACCACAATCAGGCCAAAATGTCTTCCCACGACATATCTCGACAAGTCATGGCCGGATTGTCATGAAATTTGCTATGCATATTGATGACTCCATGAGGAAAGAAATTGTTCTAGCATCGCCATCAATCCAATATCTTCAATGGGAGCATCTCCTGTTTTTCATACTTTTTTTTTTTTTTTTTTAAACTACGCTATGCACATTCATGATCCCAAGATGAAAAAATCGATTGATTTGACCCCATGACCTTTTCACATGAGCGTATCTCCTGACTGAGTCATATGGGATGCATTAAAATCACATCTCATGTACCGCGTCATGTACCGTGTACAATGGCCGGTTAAGTTAGGGTGTGAGGTCCAGGCAGGTTAAGGTAAGCGGTGGATTTATACACGAGATGTCCCTCGTTGTACAATCACAAATTGTGTTGTGAATATTCATGACCCCTAGGGGAAGAAAGCGGTTTCCTCTAGTGCCACCATATGATGATTTATAGCCTGGGTCGGTTGAGACTGGCAATCAGGGCTTGACATTAACACCCGCCAAATGTGGGTAGAATTCGGCAGTGGCGTCACTCTTACCAGCCACTTTGGCGGGTAAACCGTGCAGCGTCACCGTTTTAGAGTCGTAGTGAAGAGTATCTTTCTCTCTCTCTCTCTCTCTCTCTCTCTCTCTCTCTCTCTCTCTCTCTCTCTCTCTCTCTCTCTCTCTCTCTCTCTCTCTCTCTCTCTCTCTCTCTCTCGGAACGCAGTTGGAATGTGTGTGTGTGTGTGTGTGTGTGCGTGCGTGCGTGTGTGCGTGTGTGTGTGTGTGTGTGTGTGTGTGTGTGCGTGCGTGCGTGCGTGCGTGCGTGCGTGCGTGCGTGCGTGTGTGGTTGGCCAAAATGTTAATGTCAAGCCCTGCTGGCAATACTGGAAACCTTTTTTTGTCATCAACCCAATAAAATGTTGTATGTGAAAGTAATGGCAAAGTGGAGAGATTATGATGCTTTGACGAGGCATTCTTTTAGTCTGATCAATGATACACAAGCTGTGATGCGCCCGCAGGCACGAGAGCGTAGGTCGAGTGGCATAGGCCTCACAGCCTTGTCAATATTCATGACATACCACAGGCTTCCGAGTGCATTATTGCTTTTATACAGCAGATTGCGTCTGGAAAAATATAGGATGAATACAGACAATTCTAGGGTCTTTTATATCGATTTCAGTGAACTTGGCGTAGAATTTTTTTTCCTAAAGATGTCTCGTTGCTATGGAATTTCAAATGGAGTAGGCTATCAACAAGCTTGGCAACGCAAACTAATGAAGTATTAGTCTAACGCAAGCAAAAGTCTGAGAAATTCATCAGCACCTTGGACAGTTCCGTGAGTTGGGCCAGTTCAATGCCCAGGCCATCGACTTGGTGGTGTTGAATTCATTGCGGCTTTTGTCCAGCGCGTCCAGCTCATCATTGAAAGAATGTTCCATCTACAAAGGAAGCTCTTCAAGAATATTATGTGAATATAATTTATATGGTCAAAACATTCTGGATTGAGGCTTTCAAAACTCAATAATGCAGTACAAAGAGTACAGAGTTTAATATCTGTTTTCATCCTTATGATTTAATATTTCAAAGTTACAGAATAAACGCAAAACTATAATTGATTTGTTCTATCTTTCCGAATATTTATTTATTTATGTATTGCTTACCTGTTCCACCCCTTAGGGTTGGTACCGACCCCAAAATGACATTATGGTCATAGATCAATATTTTTTGCGATTTCTTTATCAAACGTTTTCAAGTATTAACATCACTAACATGTCACAAAAGCATGTAGAATGTTGAAACGGAGGGCTAGGGCCTCCACAGGGTGCGTTTGATAGAGCTGGCGGACACTATGGGGTTGTGACTCCGATTAAAGAATCACAGAGGCGTGCTGCAGTTAATAATTGTATTTGGGAATTTGCATGTGTGGTTGTCTACAAAGGAATACAATACAGTATACATTAGTAAACACAGTAGTGACGTACATAAACATAATGTCATAAACATGTGGTCTATAGCTACAATAATATTCATTAGTAATATAGTGCAACTAGTAACTAAGACATTCACTTAACCAGAGTTATTATATATAACCTACATAGCCTATGCAGGGAATTACTCGTGCAGTACATGTAAACAATATAAGTAGGCAGACTGTAAACCAGGTGTAAAGATACATTCTATTCACTAACAGTAATGAGTGAGTTATATTTATATAGCGTAGGCTAGCTAACATGCGGCTAAGCTAACCAACGCAGCACGCATCTCAATAGCAGAGATAGCCTAGGCTAGCTAGCATGCGGCTAAGCTAACCAACGCAGCACAGCAGCATCTCAGTAGCAGAGAGAAACAACATCGACAGAAATAGATCAATGTGAACATACTGTAAGTGTAGAGTAAGCTGAATGAATGAATTAGGCAGGAACTAAACATAAGTACTGTACTTACGTCTGTCATTGACGCACACGTTCCCCAAAGGAACGGGAGTAAACTACTGCCGCACCGTCAGACAGCTGAACTGAGACCAGACTTGCGCGACGTTATAAGAAACTCTTAAAGGGCCAGTAACCTTATCAACAGACTAGAATGCGACACTAGCTGGAGCACATCACGCTGAACGATTACACTGGCATAAATCAATTACCCTTTCCTGTCAACAACAACAACATATTAAAGGGCTATTACAGAACAAAGTAGTCTTATTAACAGGGCTTTCCTACACAGCCGCACCCAAAAGTCTACTTAGACCTTTTGAACTAAACAGGAAAGTCTCAGGGGTCCTCTGTATCCGGGAGACTCGGGAGCTGCACCAACCGGGACACAGGGCGCAGGTATGTTCTGTCCTTCACCTGGACAGCTGCGGTGCGGATGCGCCCGTCAGTTAATAATAATAATAATAATAATAATAATAATAATAATGACTTGGATTTATATAGCGCTCTTCATGAGACCCAGAGCGCTTCACATAGTCCATTATTCGTTCATACACAGTCATACTGGTGGTGGTAAGCTACAATTGCAGCCAGAGCTGCCCTGAGGCAGACTCACGGAAGCGGGGCGAATAATCATCGCCTACGGCCCCTCCGACCACCACCAACATTCATTCACATGCATACACATTCATACGAGGCAAGTAGGTTAAGTGTCTTGCCCAAGGACACAACGGCAGTGGGATGGACATGGGCTTGAGCGGGATTCGAACCACCAACCCTTCGATCATTGGACAACCCGCTCTACCCCTGAGTCACGCCGCCCCACAACACAGTTCCAGGGTACGACCTTCCCAACAGGCCAGAGTGCCAGAGGAAGCTGTGGGTCAACGATGAGGGCCACCTGGCCGAGTGACAGTTTCTTGCCATCCTTCCTCCACTTCTGCCTCTCCGGCGCCCTATCTTGATGTGAAATGGCCCAAAACAGTCTACTCCTGTAGAATAGAATGGGGGCTTGTAGAGACGCAGGCGACAGGGCGGAAGGTCGGCCATTTTAGGCATGTCGGGCTTTGCTCGCCGCAGATGACATTCTCGTCAGGTGTGCTGATGCTTGCGGATTGCTTCTCTTCCACATATAACCCAGAATCGGGATCGAAGATCAGCGAATACCCTCTCAGGCCCGGGGTGGAGAAGAGTTTGATCATAATCTTGGATGATCAGCTTTGTCAGGGGGTGATGTGGATCCAAGACGGTTGGGTGAATGGCATCCATCTCCAAGTTCTCGGACCTGTGCAGCCTACCGCCTACTCTGAGGAGACATGTAGCCTGGTCATACTCCAGAGATAGAGAGCCCAAACTGTCTGAGGGAAGAGGTCAGTCAGACTTGAGGGCATTGATCTCCTCTGGGAATGAGTCCAGCTGGGCTCGTTTAAGGAGGACCTTCTCAGCGTTGAGGAAGTCGGCTGCTTCATAAGGCTGATCTGTGGTCTGGGCATCAGGCGCACCGTGAAGGGACCCGACTGTTGCTTGGACGAGATCTTTCCATTAAGTGAAGTCTTCAACGGCAGGGAGCGGAGGACTGGGAGAGGTGCTAGGTTGAGTGCTAGGTTGAGTACTGGGTTGAGTACTAGGTTGAGTACTGGGTTGAGTACTAGGTTGAGTACTGGGTTGAGTACTAGGTTGAGTACTAGGCTGAGTACTAGGTTGAGTGCTAGGTTGAGTGCTAGGTTGAGTACTGGGTTGAGTACTAGGTTGAGTACTAGGTTGAGTACTAGGTTGAGTACTAGGTTGAGTACTAGGTTGAGTACTGGGTTGAGTACTAGGTTGAGTACTAGGTTGAGTACTAGGTTGAGTACTAGGTTGAGTGCTAGGTTGAGTGCTAGGTTGAGTACTGGGTTGAGTACTAGGTTGAGTACTAGGTTGAGTACTGGGTTGAGTACTGGGTTTAATACTAGGTTGAGTACTAGGTTGAGTACTGGGTTGAGTACTAGGTTGCATACTAGGTTGAGAGCTAGGTTGAGTACTGGGTTGAGTACTGGGTTGAGTACTAGGATGAGTACTAGGTTGAGTACTAGGTTGAGTACTAGGTTGAGTACTGGGTTGAGTACTAGGTTGAGTGCTAGGTTGAGTACTGGGTTGAGTACTGGGTTGAGTACTAGGTTGAGTACTGGGTTGAATACTAGGTTGAGTACTAGGTTGAGTACTGGGTTGAGTACTAGGTTGAATACTAGGTTGAATACTAGGTTGAGTACTAGGTTGAGTACTGGGTTGAGTACTGGGTTGAGTACTAGGTTGAATACTAGGTTGAATACTAGGTTGAGTACTAGGTTAAGTACTGGAATGAGTACTAGGTTGAATACTAGGTTGAGTACTAAATTGAGTACTGGGTTGAGTACTAGGTTGAGTACTAGGTTGAGTGCTAGGTTGAGTACTAGGTTGAGTACTGGGTTGAGTACTAGGTTGAGTACTAGGTTGAGTACTAGGTTGAGTACTGGGTTGAGTGCTAGGTTGAGTACTGGGTTGAGTACTAGGTTGAGTACTAGGTTGAGTACTGGGTTGAGTACTGGGTTGAGTGCTAGGTTGAGTACTGGGTTGAGTACTAGGTTGAGTGCTAGGTTGAATACTAGGTTGAGTACTAGGTTGAGTACTGGGTTGAGTACTAGGTTGAATACTGGGTTGAGTACTAGGGTTGAGTACTAGGTTGAGTACTGGGTTGAGTACTAGGTTGAGTACTAGGTTGAGTACTAGGGATGGTCGCACCATAGGTAGGACTCTGGATACTGTGTGTAGCTACAGAAGCTTCATGTGAGATCGTAGGTTGCTCGATTGAACCAGGCATGTTGGGATCTGGGTACCATGACACAGAGGGAGCAGCAGAGCGAGACATCGCCTGTGCTGGATGGTGTAACACTGGAGTGATGGCGGCTGGATTAGCCGGCGGGGGATGCATGTTCTGTGGTATGGTAGGAAGTGCTAGAGGCACAGGTGCCACTACGTGGTGCTGTTGTCCAGGTGGTGGATAGGTCGGCTCAGATACTGCTGCACACACTAGAGGGGGTGCAGGGTGTAGATGAGAGATGGGTTGATGTGGTGAGCCTGCAGGAGCATTGGCAGGTGGAGCATGCGTCACTGGTAGCGAGTAGAAGCTCCTGGGAGACAATGCACCACTACGTGGTCCCATCTCTGACTCTTGAAGAAGTGAGGTGACCAGTTTGGCTACTTGAAGTTCCTTCTCCTTCTTCTTAAGCCGCCTCTGCCTGTCCAGGCGTTTAGCGATAGCTTCCCATGCACCTTGTGCTTCCTGCTGTAGGCGTTGTAAGCGTTGACACTCCAGGTCGGCGTTGCAGTCTTCTTGTACCTGGCGCTGTAGCTCCTCAAGCTCCAGGCAGTGGATGTGCTCCTGAAGGATAGCTTCCTGGACTGGTGAGAGAGCATGTGGTCGGTGTACACTCCCAGATGAACGATGGGAGCCAACACCTGACCTTATGGTGGGTCTAGGAATTGACTGATGTGAGGACCTACTACCTTCAGACGGAGCTCTTGCCTCACTCGCCGGGTATGAACGATGGGAGCCAACACCTGACCTTATGGTGGCTCTAGGAATTGACTGATGTGAGGACCTACTACCTTCAGACGGAGCCCTTGCCTCACTCGCCGAGTGTCTGGATGTGATTGACGGATGTGGGTGCTCGCTCCTCATAGATGGGGTCCTCGTCTCGCTAGCCCGGCGCTGTGATGCGTGGGATAGGGCCTTTGGAGGTTCATCTTGTGGTTGAGTACTGGGTTGAGTACTAGGTTGAGTACTGGGTTGAGTACTAGGTTGAGTACTAGGTTGAGTACTGGGTTGAGTACTGGGTTGAGTACTGGGTTGAGTACTGGGTTGAGTACTAGGTTGAGTACTAGGTTGAGTACTGGGTTGAGTACTGGGTTGAGTACTGGGTTGAGGTTCATATCCTACTTCGAAGTCACATAGGTGGCTTGGTAGGTGGCGCTCTCTCTGCGGGTGAGCGTGGTCTCTGTGGTGTCCTGGTCTGCCATAGCATCCTTAGGTCGCTGGTTAAAATCCGGCTCGAAGGACCATGAAACGGAGGGCTAGGGCCTCCACAGGGTGCGTTTGATAGAGCTGGCGGACACTATGGGGTTGTGACTCCGATTAAAGAATCACAGAGGCGTGCTGCAGTTAATGATTGTATTTGGGAATTTGCATGTGTGGTTGTCTACAAAGGAATACAATACAGTATACATTAGTAAACACAGTAGTGACGTACATAAACATAATGTCATAAACATGTGGTCTATAACTACAATAATATTCATTAGTAATATAGTGCAACTAGTAACTAAGACATTCACTTAACCAGAGTTATTATATATAACCTACATAGCATATGCAGGGAATTACTCGTGCAGTACATGTAAACAATATAAGTAGGCAGACTGTAAACCAGGTGTAAAGATACTGTGGTAACATTGACTATGTATTTCATAATCCATATGTCTGTAAATAGAACTATATGCAAATGCCTAGTATACTGTCAACAGCAGAGTGGTTTTGCAGTGCTAAATAGAGAACCATTCTAGAGACAGTTGCATCAGCAGACAGTTGCATCTGATAACAGCAGGAACAGTCATTTCAACCCCCACACTAACAGATGTACTCAACTACTTAGAACAAAGGAACTAGAAATGTCACACCCCACTAGCAGAGGGGAGCTGGTCTGAAACAGAGGGCAGACCAGCCCATACTTGTTATGTGCTTACAGAATGTTAGACTGAAACTAATTCAAAACAATATCATATTAAAAGGTAACTGACTTATTAGATAAAATAATATTTGAATGTCATTTAGAATGTCACCTGATTATGAAAGTAAGAGTGTTATTTCACTCTTGTTGTAAACCATATATAGAAAATAAGTCTCAATTACAAAGGTTTAGTCTGGTAAAATACACGTATCAAGTTATTCTTTATCACTGTTTGATATCAAAATGTAAGCCAAGAGTAAAACTGTGATAATATTAGAAGTGTGTAAATTCATATACATACATCTTGTAAATGTTTATTGGGACATGCCTCTGTGAAGAAAAGGCCACAGCCCGACGGGGGCCATGGGCCCCCCCCCCTCTGATGCTGGAGGAACACACACAGACAGGAGATCGGTTGGGGCAGACAGCCCCCCACAGAAGACAGCTGATTGGAACAACTCCATATTTGAATATGACTCAGATTGGTTAAACCCAGGCTAAAAATGTGAGATCATGACTAGTATAAGAAGGATAACACAGTGTTAATTCAGGAGGCCAGACAGATATACCCCACCCGAAACCCCAGGGGTTCTGGCCTCCACCACTCCACCAGAGAATGCTGTTTGCCATTACATGTGAGTAAAATCATGGACACCATTGTTGGTTAGAGTGATTCCTATCTTGAGACCAGGTTTTACTCATGTGTGAATGCTCAGTATATTCTCTATTTCATTGATGTAACAGGACTATTGTTATATGTACAGAACTTGTTTGATGTGAGAAAGCCACTGTGAATGGGCCATAATGATACACACCTCAACAATCCTTTGTACAGCCTGTTTTAATATGAAATCATCCCTGTATGTAAATGCTATATCCACCTTTGGGCCCAGAGGCAATAAAATATGAGTTTGAATTAGAACTCTGTTGTCTGACTGCACCAATTATTCCTCTCTGGCTAGGCCAGAGGGGGACCTGTTTCTATCATTCTCCTTCTTCCATCCGGTTAGCAAAACCTGTATGCACTGTGATTTTTTTTTTTTTTTTGGTCTTTTTCCCCCTCCATTTTCCTCCGATTTTCTCCCATCCCAATGTTAGTCGTATGCCAATTCCCAGTCCCTTCCTGGTCGCTGCGCACTTACCCCCCACAGTCAGATCATCTGGGAGAGTGGAGGCTACCACGTGCTTCCTCCGACACACGTCCAGCCAATCACCGCTTCTTTTCACCTGGCAGCGCGGATTCTCATTGAGAGGGCGTAGCGTGTGGGAGGACCACACTATCCCCCTCAAGTCCAATCCGCGCTTAGCAGGCGCCCCGACCGAACTGTAGGAGTCGCTGTTTACAACGACCCGGACCCACCCCGCCAGCTTCTCCCACCCTCTAATACAGCCAATTGTATTAGTGCAGACGGCCAGCCAAGCTGGTGACAACCCCGGAGCTGTGAGCTGGATTCGAACAGGCGAATCCAGCTCACAGCTCCGGGGCTGGTGACGAACGCAATCTCCGCTCGGCCACCTAACCGCCCTAGTATGCACTGTGATTAATCTAATGTATTGACTTAGAATATACGACAATACATTCTATTCACTAACAGTAATGAGTGAGTTATATTTATATAGTGTAGGCTAGCTAACATGCGGCTAAGCTAACCAACGCAGCACGCATCTCAATAGCAGAGATAGCCTAGGCTAGCTAGCATGCGGCTAAGCTAACCAACGCAGCACAGCAGCATCTCAGTAGCAGAGAGAAACAACATCGACAGAAATAGATCAATGTGAACATACTGTAAGTGTAGAGTAAGCTGAATGAATGAATTAGGCAGGAACTAAACATAAGTACTGTACTTACGTCTGTCATTGACGCACACGTTCCCCAAAGGGACGGGAGTAAACTACTGCCGCACCGTCAGACAGCTGAACTGAGACCAGACTTGCGCGACGTTAGAAGAAACTCTTAAAGGGCCAGTAACCTTATCAGCAGACTAGAATGCGACACTAGCTGGAGCACATCACGCTGAACGATTACACTGGAATAAATCAATTACCCTTTCCTGTCAACAACAACAAATTACAGAACAAAGTAGTCTTATTAACAGGGCTTTCCTACAAATGTATATTATCATCAATACGTTAGTTTAGCAATAGGTTAAAAGTGCCATTAGATCGTTTTAAGTTTTCGATTTTCGATCGTCGATCCAAGCCGGAAACGGAAATGGACATTTTGAACCATGGGAATCGTAGTCTTTTTGCAGCCATTTTGTAGAGGACATGCATAGCTGTCGACCAGCGTTGGAATTTTTCCGAACTACACTTCCTGTCACATACTGTGGGGGTTCAAAGTTCAGCGTTCTGAATGAATCATATCAATAACTGTTATGATTCGCGATAATAAGCCACAAAAGGTAACGTTTTTGACAAATATTGAAACGCAGTTAGTTTCTCCTCCCTATTGTTAGCATGTAGGAACAATTAGATCTGAAATTGGTTTCAAAACGGTTGCACTGTGGGGAACATTTAAAAGTACACTAGGTTACAGTAGATATCATTATCTGTTCTTATGCACGCCTGGTGATACTAAATCCAAATTGTACTCGGGCATTTGAAAGATAATATATGTATATATATATAAATGTGCGAATTGGCTATAATAAGGTAATGTATAAGCATCTATTCTATATTCTATAATAATATTTCAAATTGCATTGGTCCGGCTGGGAGAATTCAGTACTGTATCTACAGAACCTTCGGTTTTATCATCTTCCCTTTATTAATTTCCTTCGATTTTTTGTACACATGATCTCAAGAGGGTACTGAACGAGATCAGTGGCAGTTTTTTAAGTTTGGTCATTATTATCATGGTGTTATTCACTGTCAAAGATGCAAATAAAAATCATAATTCATATTCTCCTTTGTTTCATCACAATTTAAGCAAGCCTAGTAATAGACACAATATTTCTGACACTGTGAATACATTCCCTGAGGTCCATAGATGTACCTATAATATGCAAATAGCCCTTGTAGAAGTGGAGCAATATTCCATTTACCTAGGTATATATATTTTTTTTTGATCCACTTTTTCTCCCATTTTTCTATATTTTCTCCCATCCCAATTTCGTATCATCCAATTCAACCCTCCCCTGTCACGAACGCTGTTTCTTGCCTCCCACAAGCCGGCTGCAATGTGGACTAAGTCATACATAACACAAGTCCCCTCCGGTACTTGAGGTAACAGCAGTCGCATCTTTTCACCTGCGCAGCTCGATATCTCAGTGTCGAGGAGTAACGCGTGGGAGGCTCACGCTGCCCCCGACACTTCCTGATTCTACTGCGCAGGCGCACCAACCGACTTGTAGGAGTCGCTTGTTCACAACGCCCGATCCCCACCCTTCAGTTTCCCTCCCCGTAATACGGCCAATGTGTATTACTGCGGACGACCAGCTAAACTGAAAACAATGTGGAGAGCTGGATTCGAACACGCGAATCCTAGCGTCTCCACACTGGTGGCGAGTGCCTTGCCCACTACACCACCTAGCCGCCCCTACCTAGGTATATATTTTATGCAGATTTTCACATCGTGTGGAACAGGTTAAACGATTTGCTGCATTACGATGCCAAAGACATTCGACTTACTTACTTTTCGCGGTTCCAGGCTTGTCAAATTAGTGTCACATGGGAGACATAACTTTTTGTTAAGAGTAAACCATGCTCTACCAGGTGGGAAAGGATTAATGAAGTGTGAATCAGCACCTAGAATGACGGACAAAATCAGATTGCACAGATTAAAATTAAATGTTTAATTACAGTAGACACCAGAGGGAGTTCCACAAATCACGTTCAACCCAGATTCGGCTCAAACAAGGGACTAAACACGTTTTGCAATTATGCCACAATAATTTTTTTGAAGGCCCCTCGTCACTAGAGGCCTTTTGGAGGCCCCTCGTCACAAGAGGCCCCAAATTAGTATTATTATTTTTGTAACTTTTATTTTTTATTTTTTTGGAGGCCCCTCGTCACTAGAGGCCTTTTGGAGGCCCCTCGTCACTAGAGGCCCGAAATTTTTTTTTTTTTTTTTTTTACTTTTTCCTATTTTTTTTAAAAATTTTATGCCCTCGTCACTAGAGGCCCCAAATATTTGTTTATTTTTTTTTTTACTTTTATTTAAAAAAAATGTGGAGGCTCCTCGTCACTAGAGGCCCCACATTTTTTTTTTTTTTTTTCTTATTTTGGAGATCGATGTCATACTGTGACACTGAAATGAAAACATATTTCATTAACTAAAATATTTAGTCAACTAAAATATTTCATCAACTAAAATATACAGTACGTCACACCCTGCCGTCTGCAAGTGGCTAATCTTAGGAGTATTTTCTCTCCTCTTCATAAGAGTTTGAGGTTTTCCGTTTGAGGTAAAAACAGCAATAAAAAGTCAAAACTTGCATCTCCACATCCCAGCCCCAACGCCTGAATACTTTTACCAACGGATTTCCAGTTCCGCGTTCGCGTTCTGCGCTCTGATTGGCCACTGACGTTTCTGGTAGCGCCAATAGTGTGACGCCTCTTTCTTTCACCGGTTAAGCTTAGGCACTCTTTCGAAGTTGGTTAAGGTTAGAGTTTGTCTTAGAGCAGGGCGATAGAACACCAGCCCTGATTCCATACTCTAACCTTAACCAACTTCGAAAGAGTCGCCTAAGAAACGTCAGTCAATATTTCTATTGTATTTTTTTTCTTTTATACATACATACATACATACATACATACATACATGCATACATACATACATACATACATACATACATACATACATACATACATACATACATACATACATACATACATACATACATACATACATACATACATACATACATACAGGGGTGCAGTGCTGGGCATACGCGGTCAAACGACGTTTGGGCTTCGTCACTGAGGCCGAAGTGCCGGCCGGCCACACAAAAATGACTCGTCGCCGGCACTTATCACCTAGACTTTGCATAATAATAGGATACCGACAACCAAATACAAGCCCTGTAGGTGGGGGGTTGCTTGATCTCTCGACTGGAAGGATGAGACAAGGTGTATCATCTGTTCTGTGCGCAACCGAGGGAACATGTATGCGCGTGCGCGTGCACGCGTGCGCAGGAGTGCGCGGGCGTTTGGCCTTCGCCCATATTACGACTGCACCCCTGCATACATACATACATACATACATACATACATACATACATACATACATACATACATACATACATACATACATACAGCCCCACCCCTGTCAGGATGGAGGTAGGTGAGTTCCAATTGTTGTAGGCAATCACAGAGACGGAGAAGGTATACTCTTGAACAGGTTCGACTTTAATAGTAAAGAACACAAAGAGTAATACTAGGATACTATGCCAAGGCACGGGAACGAGAGAATAGATAATGGAGCTTAGTGGTGGTCCAGAACTGGAACCGGCCGCGTTATCTCCGAACGCCTATAGAGAAGACCTGACGAATGACAAGCAGAGGAAAGGAATGTTACATAGCCACCAAATACCAACATTCCACACACACCCCCGTAACAGCCAATCAGAAGCCAACCCCTAAGTGACAGCACTAAATGACAGGGAAAAACAAGTGACAGCAATCAGGTGACAGATGACAGAGAGGGTGGGTGGTTCTCGACCGTAGTCAAGAACCAGAATCGTAACAGTACCCTCCCCCGACGAACGGCACCAGACGTTCACCTGGGGGCCTCAGGATTCAGCCGCCGGAAATCAACGATCAGGCTGGGATCTAAAATATCCCTTTGAGGCACCCAAGAACGCTCTTCTATCCCGTACCCCTTCCAATCCACCAAGAACTGAAACTCCCTACCCCTCCGCCTACAACCCAGTATCCTCCGCACCGTGTAAATGGGCTGACCACCCATAAACCGAGGCGGAGGAACCGTAGGCAGTGGCGGGGCCAAGGGCGATGAGAGGAACGGCTTCAACAGGGACACATGAAACGTCGGATGAACCCTCATAGAGCTCGGAAGCCGTAGCCTGTAAGCCACAGGATTCACCCGACGTACCACTTTAAAGGGCCCTATAAAGCGAGGAGCCAGCTTCCTGGATTCCACCCGGAGAGGGAGATCCCGTGTGGAAAGCCAAACCCGCTGCCCAGGACGGTAAACCGGAGCCGGACGACGCTTGCGGTTAGCCTGCCGCTGGGTACTAACCGAAACCTTCTGCAGCGCCGCCCGGACCCGCTTCCACGTCCTGTGGCAGCGAGCCACATGTGCCTGGGCCGAGGGCACCTCCGCCTCCTGCTCCTGCTCGGGAAACAGAGGAGGTTGAAAACCATACTGACACTGAAAGGGAGACATACCGGTAGAGGAGGAGAGGAGGGTATTATGCGCATACTCAGCCCATGCCAACCTCCTACTCCACGTTGCCGGGCAACCGGCAACGTAACATCTCAAGACCCCCTCCAGGTCCTGGTTGACGCGCTCCGTCTGCCCGTTCGACTGCGGATGAAACCCAGACCAAAGACTGACGGAGGCACCGAGACCGGCGGCAAACGCCTTCCAGAACCTGGAAGCGAACTGAGGACCCCGGTCCGACACGATATCCACCGGAAGCCCGTGGAGAAGACCTGACGAATGACAAGCAGAGGAAAGGAATGTTACATAGCCACCAAATACCAACATTCCACACACATCCCCGTGACAGCCAATCAGAAGCCAACCCCTAAGTGACAGCACTAAATGACAGGGAAAAACAAGTGACAGCAATCAGGTGACAGATGACAGAGAGGGTGGGTGGTTCTCGACCGTAGTCAAGAACCAGAATCGTAACAGTTCTGTCAGGATGGAGGTAGGTGAGTTCCAATTGTTGTAGGCAATCACAGAGACGGAGAAGGTATACTCTTGAACAGGTTCGACTTTAATAGTAAAGAACACAAAGAGTAATACTAGGATACTATGCCAAGGCACAGGAACGAGAGAATAGATAATGGAGCTTAGTGGTGGTCCAGAACTGGAACCTGCCGCGTTATCTCCGAACGCCTATAGAGAAGACCTGACGAATGACAAGCAGAGGAAAGGAATGTTACATAGCCACCAAATACCAACATTCCACACACACCCCCGTGACAGCCAATCAGAAGCCAACCCCTAAGTGACAGCACTAAATGACAGGGAAAAACAAGTGACAGCAATCAGGTGACAGATGACAGAGAGGGTGGGTGGTTCTCGACCGTAGTCAAGAACCAGAATCGTAACACACCCCCACCTAATAGACAGTCCCCTCCCCACCATATGTAATGTATATATTCTCTCCCCACCGTATGTATATTTCTCTCCCTCCCACCCACCCACCCCCTCCTATATGGTACAGTCCTCTCCCCATCATATGTATATACTCTCTGTCAGGATATATGGGTAACAGTACTGTATATTTGCATATCATATATGTCACAAATGTAACAGTACTATATACCTGTATGTCCCTATGCCATAAATGTCATGATGTTATATGTTGTGCATGTCATACATGTCACTATGAATTGAAAATGGGGGACCCTGATGTAAATAAGACAAACATATTTATCTGGTCTGCATCCCCTTAACAATTGTGTGTATTGAGTCGTACTGTATTATTTGTACCCATTCTGAAATCTGTTAAATACAATTTTCATTAATTCATTAATTCACAGACAGTAACACAGGACAAAAACACATTTCAACCCCCCCCCCCCTTCCCTAATTATAATTTAAATTGACATTCACGTAAAAGTAAGCTTACTATTCTAATATTATATTCTTGTCTCCAAAGTGTGTGCATGTTTTTTTTCTTCCTGAGGATGGCGCCATCCCCCCATCTAAACATGATGTGTTTCTTTTCTCTTCTTGATTGATTGATTGAAAACTTTATTAACAGATTGTAGAATGGGTACAGTACAGTACAGTACAGCTCAATAATTGTTAAGGGGATGCAGACCAGAGAAAGACTTTCGTCTTGTTTACATCAGGGTCCCCCATTTTTACATTTACATTTACATTTAGTCATTTAGCTGACGCTTTTATCCAAAGCGACTTACAAGTTCTGTACGACAAGCCATCAGGAAGAGCACAACTCTATCAGCTGAGTAACAATGTTCATCAAAGTGTTGAGTGCTACAGTGTAGGTTAGTTTATTAGGACAAGTGCATGACAGTATGGTTAGTTAGGGTTAGATTTTTTTTTTTTTTTTTTATTTTATTCATCATAACATATATGACATACATGACATACAGATAGACAGTACTGCTACATCTATACATTTATGACATACCAGATTTGCAAATACAGTACTGTTTGTGATACGAAAAGAGTCCAGAAAAGAGAGTATATACATTTGACGTAGAAACTGTACATTGGAGGAGGTTGGGTAGGTGGGGTGGGGTGGGGTTGGGGGGGACTGTACATTGGAGGTGGTTCGGTGGGTGGGGGGGTGGGTGGGTGGGGGACACTGTACAACTGTACAAGCAAAACTGTACATTGGAATATTGACAAAACCATACTTGGTAATTTACTGTACATTGGAGGGGGTTGTGTTAGGACATTGCAGGGGCCAGTTTCAAATTGCAGTCTCCTGTAGGTGTTCTTTGAGAGTGCTTTTGAAAGTGGGTAGTGATTCACATTCCTTTACAGCTTTGGGTAGGGCGTTCCACATTGATGTGGCATAATTGCGAAACGTGTTTAGTCCCTTGTTTGAGCCGAGTCTGGGTTTAACATGATTTGTGGAGCTCCCTCTGGTGTTGTGATCGTGGTATTCACTGACCTTTGGGAAGTATTTTGACATGTACATGGGTACCTTGGTCGTGTAGTGTATCTTGTAGACCAGGCCCATTGCAAGTTGTTGTACTCTGTCGTCTACTCTAAGCCATCCTAGGTTCTCAAAGTGGGCAGGGGTGATCAAAGTCCTTTTAGCTTGGCCCTCAGAGCCCACCACTTCTAAATATTCTATATATTTTTTAAAGTGACATATAAAAACGCCACTGTGCGTGCGTGCACGTGTATGTGTGTGTGGGGGGGCCTCCACAAGAATCTGGCCCAGGGGCCTCTGAAGTCTTAATCTGGCCTTGTACGGGAGGCTGCAATTCGAAACTGGCCACCGTAAATGTCCAAACCCCCCCACCCCCTCCTAATAGACAGTCTCCTCCCCTCCGTATTCTCTCCCCACTGTATGTATATATTTTCTCCCACCCACCCACCCCCACCTAATGTACAGTCTCCTCCCCATGACCCCATCATATATGTATATACTCTCTGTCAGGATATATGGGTAACAGTATATGTATATTTGCATATCATATATGTCACAAATGTAACAGTATACCTGTATGTCATGTATGTCCCTATCCCTATGCCATAAATGTCATGATGTCATGTATGTTGTGTATGTCATAATATCACTATGAATTGAAAATGGGGGACCCTGATGTAAACAAGACAAACGTCTTTCTCTGGTCTGCATCCCCTTAACAATTGTATGTATTGAGCCGTACTGTATTGTACCCATTCTGCATCTGCAATCTGGTAAATAAAGTTTTCATTCATTCACCTACATCGGAACATAAAATTGTAGGCTACAGTATAATGAGCAACTTGGCAGGCTCTAGGACCACGAATCTGTGGTTTGCTGTAGACTCCCCGCGGAAGTTTCATTGAAGAACAATTTATATGAAGACCCCCTGGTCTGCAGGATGCATGATATGATATCACTATATAGGATAATTTATGATAATTAGGTCTCGTGCTATATAAGCCTTATAATTTGGGTATTTGCTCGTCTTCCAGCGAAAGATGGAACACATCCGACTGCCTAAGGTACTAACAGCGGATTGCAGTGGTTACGGTATATTTAAAATGTTCAAACAGCGTTGGACTGGGGTCTTGAAATGTATTTCTGATACGGTCTCTCCGAAAAGAAAATGTTTTGATTCCAACTCGTATTTGACTGAGCGTGTAGGCAGCATTATGATGATCGAAAGGGCGTGTGGTAACTGGCCACGTAAGCAGTCAAGTTCCTCCTTCTACAATCACGTCAGTCAAATAATGTAATGACTGGTAACAGCGGCGTGTTTCTTAGAACATCAAGTAATTATATTTATTTATTTATTTATATTATTTTAACGGAACGCCCCCCCCCCCCCTTATTTGTGGAATGTGTTGTGATATGACATCATTCATTCCCTCTTCACTGTCTCTTCCTCCTCCTCTTCCCGAAGGTGCAAAACGTCAGACTGATTGACAGAATCTCCCCCAGAAGATCTAGTGTGGGCACCCTCTACCTGACGGCCACCCACACCATTTTTGTGGAGAATGAGACTGCAATCCGCAATGAAACATGGGTAGGCAGGCCAGCAACCCTAGAACTGAGTAGTATTGAACATTTTCGTCAGTATTAAAATTGGCTCGTCGTGACACAGCAGCAAACATTTAATTTAATTTAATTTCAAACCATTATCTCAACTCGTAAGACACAGAGGTTACTAGTTACTACCCTAATTTACAGCAGCGACAAGCTTGTATTTGCAAATACAGTACTGTATTTGCAAATCTGGTATGTCATAAATGTATAGATAGCAGTATTGTCTATCTGTATGTCATGTCATATGTTATGATGAATTGAAAATGGGGGACCCTGATCTGCATCCCTACTGTACTGTACCCATTCTGCAATCTGTCACGTGACCCAGTTGGTATTGCTCATTGGCTGGAACACGGTATGTTTGTATACAGCGAACAGGTCTATACCATTTTGTTGGGAAATTAAAGAACCATGTCTAGTTGTTGATCTCCTCGTTTCCTGTTCTCAGGTGCTCCACAGTCTGGTGTTCAGCGTGGAGAAGCAAGCCATGACCACCTCGGGATGTCCTCTGCTCATTCGCTGCAAGAACTTCCAGGTCCTTCAGTTCGTCATCCCTCAGGAGAGGGAGTGTCATGACATCCACGTGTCCCTGCTGAGGCTCTCCCAGCCAGGTGAGTTCTGCTGAGGCTCTCCCAGCCAGGTGAGTTCTGTTGAGGCTCTCCCAGCCAGGTGAGTTCTGTTTAGGCTCTCCCAGCCAGGTGAGTTCTGTTGAGGCTCTCCCAGCCAGGTGAGTTCTGCTGAGGCGCTCCCAGCCAGGTGAGTTCTGTTTAGACTCTCCCAGCCAGGTGAGTTCTGCTGAGGCTCTCCCAGCCAGGTGAGTTCTGTTTAGGCTCTCCCAGCCAGGTGAGTTCTGTTGAGGCTCTCCCAGCCAGGTGAGTTCTGCTGAGGCTCTCCCAGCCAGGTGAGTTCTGCTGAGGCTCTCCCAGCCAGGTGAGTTCTGTTTAGACTCTCCCAGCCAGGTGAGTTCTGCTGAGGCTCTCCCAGCCAGGTGAGTTCTGTTTAGGCTCTCCCAGCCAGGTGAGTTCTGCTGAGGCTCTCCCAGCCAGGTGAGTTCTGCTGAGGCTCTCCCAGCCAGGTGAGTTCTGTTTAGGCTCTCCCAGCCAGGTGAGTTCTGTTGAGGCTCTCCCAGCCAGGTGAGTTCTGTTTAGGCTCTCCCAGCCAGGGGAGTTACCATTGTCTTTAAGAGGACGGTGAAGAATCACATGGTGTGGTGAGCAAAGGATGTTTTCATCTGTCCTGTTGCTGCCACAACGCAGTTCCCCCAGGAAAGTAGTGAGTGGAGGTGCTGCGGTGCCTCGGGGGGGAGAGGGCCCAAAAGCCAAGGTGTTAGCTTAAAGGAACACGCCAACATTATGGGAATTTACCGTCTTCTCCAGAGTCAGATAAGGAGATGGATAGAAAGCTATCCGGCTGCAAGCTTAGCACAAATTAATGGAAGCAGATCCGGACCACTAGCCTAGCTTAAAACTCCGGTTGTTTTAAGCCAACAGTTAGGTTAGCTGCTCCATATCCACTTCTTGTGCTAAGCTAGCTTGCAGCCGGATAGCTTTCTGCTGAACGTACAGATAGGAAGTTTGTATCTATCTTTTTGTCCAACTCTGGAGAAGACGGTAAGTGCATTTCCTATGCTGTTGGCGTGTGCCTTTAAACTCACTCTATCACTGTACCACAGTATGACATATTATTTTGTTAGTGCATTACAATGTGAACTTACCAGTTTTCAACAAAAGCAGTTTTGATTGAGCCCCAGAGAGTTGGGATCTGAGATTTTAGTGAATACAATTTAGTGGACGTGCTGTGCCTTTGCAAAATAAAATGTCAGAGGGGAAACCCCAGACAACCCTACTATTGGATTGTTATTTTTGGTTTATTTATTTATTAATTATCTATTTTATTTTATAAATAAAATGTCCCCTTTTCCCTGTTACCTTTTGAGAGGCCCTTTTGTTCTCTTGCCAGGCCGTCATTGTTTATTTATTTTTATTTATACTTTATTTAAACTCGGAAGTCATTGAAGGAGACCCTCATTTTCAATGGCGCAGAGTGTACAAAGCATTACATGTAACGGGACACACACAATCAATATAAAAGAATATCAGAATATCAATCATAAATACTTTGTCAGAAAATAAGAATTTGCTCTTAATTGACCTGCCTGGTTAAATAAAGGTTATATAGTCGTACTGGCAGATCGCGTCTCGCTCTTTCGCCTATCGAGATATACCTCATCTCCAGTACCTACTGTACTACATGAACAAAAACAAAACACCCTTGCACTTGACCAGGCCCCACCCCAGTGACCTCCCTATAAGTCACCAGGCGTGGTCACACTCGCCCTTCCTCTTTTTCGTTTTCAATCATGGCGGTTGCAACGCACCCTGTGTAACTAGCGTTATGAAGTGTAAAGAGAAATTGCGCAATGTTGAGTTTTCGCCGAAGATTTGCCAGCCCCTGGAATCTTCTCGGCATGTTCCAACGGCACGTCGGGTCTGTCCTGGTGTTTCCTCGTCTTTTGGCAGCAGATCGAGGGACGACGTGCGATGTGTAGCTATCGAGCTAACTCGCACCCTGGTAGGCTCTGTGCCATCAGGCATTAACGCTGGTGTTAGTAATGCTGCTTGTTGTTCTGTTAGACAACCGAGTTGTGTATCGGCGCAAGGGGCAGGATGTCTGGGTGAACGTCCCTCTGAGTTGGACGTTTTCCAGGCTATCCTGGAGCGTGCTGCTAATACTAATGCTATAATGCTGGGTCACTGTTCTAATGTTCCCCGCTGTGGGATGTCACCACTTTTCCCTCCTCTTAACCGGTTCATTGATGAAGGTCAGTCGGTAGCTAATGTGGGGGGTTTTGCTGAGACTTATTTAGCCTTTTTATGGTTAAATGGGTTGACAACAGGGCGCAGGGCAGGTGTGCCGTGGCTAGAGAGCCAGGTAGCATCAATCCTGTGCCCCGGCGGGGTTGAACGGTGTCCCACTCGGAAGCCGACGCTCAGGGGTGCAGTCGTAATATGGGCGAAGGCCAAACGCCCGTGCACGCGCACGCGCATACATGTTCCCTCTGTTGCGCACAAAACAGATGATACACCTTGTCTCATCCTTCCAGTGAAGTCGGGAGATCAAGCAACCCCCCACCACACCTACAGGGCTTGTATTTGGTTGTCGGTATCCTATTATTATGCAAAGTTTGTTTGTTTGTTTATTAACACAGTTAAACAGAAGTAAAAACAATACATAATAAGTTATAACGATTGTGAAGGAGAAGTTAGAAGCCTAGAGGCTTATCAAGAACGTCCCCTGTTTTATAAAATCAAACATACAAAAATATGCATATGGCGTGACGAGTCATTTTATCACCTAGACTTTGCATAATAATAGGATGCGCGCACTTCGGCCTCAGTGACGAAGGCCAAACGCCGTTTGACCGCGTTTGCCCAGCACTGCACCCCTGCCGACGCTTGAGAGCAGGTCAGCCCAGCAGGTGGCAGTATGGACTGATGAGAGTTATACTGCCATAGGATGGAATTTAGCTGCGGCCAGTGTCGTGGCTCAGCTGATTGTTTTTCTGTCCACATTAGCGTCGGGTAGTGGGGCTATAGGGCCAGCCGACGCTGAAAATATCTTGCATATTTTTGGGGTTATAGAAATCTTGAATCAGTTGCAAGCTATAACCGCAGGGAGGATCAGGATGCTATCAACACTTGTTAATAGGCATCTCTGGTTGGAGCATTCTTCCCTTGGGGAGGAGGAAAGGTTTCTTCTCCTTAAGGCTCCTCTTTCCGCGGAAAGGACTTGGGCGGCCGAGGGATCGGCTACATTGGATGAGCACGGCCTAAGAAACCGTCGCCATCCTGCCGCGTGCAGCCCGCTCTCCGATCACTCCCTCCCCCAACACCAGCGGAAAAGGGGTTCTGATTTGTTTCCTTTGGCTGCGGGCCGCGGGCCTTCTATGAAGCGCATGCGGCCCCACGTTTCGCTTCTCATGGGGACAGGGGCTGACACCCAGTTGATGGCTGAGCCTGGGTCTGTCCGTGAGAATGTTGTGCTGTCACGTGGCTCCCTCGCCACGCGTTATGCGTCTGCGATTGGTGAGCCTGGTGTTACTGTACGTCTGTCACTTTCAAAGGTTGTCAGCAGGGGGACTCGAGGCCTCTTCGAAAGAATGCTCAACGCGGGTTTCCTTGACCTTGCCTTCGCCAGGCCGGGTATCACGTTGGTGCTTCCCACTCCCGCAAGATCGGCAGTGGTCTGGCAGGCGCGCGTGATTTGGGTGATAGTAATGTCACTGCAGGGCTACGGTGTGTAGGAACCCATGGGGGCCTCACACCTTGCATGTCTAGCTGCAGAACGACTCCTCAGCATGTTCTGGAGGGGTGTTCAGTGGGGGAGCTTTTGTCACCTGGTTTGATGTCAGCTTCTCCCGTATCAAACCGGCCCTTTCTGTCGGGGTCCCCCCTTGGGTGCGATTGCCTCGTGGGTTGTATCGGGGACCGTTGTCCTGATTCCACGGAATGCCCTGCCCGCACGGTTGGCGGGTTCAGATTTGGCTACGCACAGCGGGAGGGACCGGGCCGCCTATCTACAGTTCCTTGCAGCCCAGCGCCAGTTGGCGGCCAGTGCACTCTGGGATTATTGTCACATATGGCTTCAACAGTGCCGTATGTCGAGGTGGATGGTGAGAATGTTGAGGCGGGGGCTTGTCTTGCAGTTCGCACAACCCCACCCTCCGTTTTCAGGTTTGGTGCAGACCCTATTGTCAGGGTCGGCAGCAGTGACAGCTCTGGCCGACGAGATCCAATCTCTGTTGGCGAAGCAGGCCGTTGTCATGGTCCCACGGGAGGACGCGATGTCGGGCGTCTACTCCCGTTATTTTCTGGTGCCCAAAAAAACGCGAGGTGTCAGACCTATACTGGATCTGTCCGCGTTCAATCGTCTGATTGCGGCGAGACGGTTCAGAATGTTGACCGTCAAACACCTGTTAAAAGCTGTCAGGATGGGGGACTGGTTCACCTCCATAGACCTGAAGGATGCATATTTTCACATCCCGATTTACCCTCCTCACAGGAAATACCTACGGTTCCTTTTTCAGGGCGTAGCGTACGAATACCAGAGGTTGCCGTTCGGCTACTCTCTGGCCCCCGCACATTCACCAAGTGCGTAGAGACCGCGCTGGAGCCTCTACGTCGTCAGGGGATAAGAATTATTATCTCGACGACATTCTGCTCATCAGCCGGTCGGAGGAGGTCGCCAGGTCTCATACCAGGCTGGTGGTGGAATTCCTCACCAAGCTGGGTTTTGCTGTGAACTGGAAGAAGAGTACGCCTCTTCCCAGTCAACAGGTGGAGTACTTGGGCTTGGTCCTAAGCTCAAGGCCCATGAGGGCAACCCTCTCGGAGCAACGGCGAGTGTCTATCCTCAACGCGCTCGGGGGTTTCCGTCCTGGCGGGACGGTCACAGCGCTGCAGGTGATGCGCCTGCTCGGTATGATGGCATCCGCTCACTCTGGTCCCTCTTGGCCTCCTCTTCATGAGGAGGATACAGAGGTGGTTTTCCAGTATGAAAATAGACCCGGTGAGGGGCAAGTGGAAACGGTTGAAGGTTCCCTTGTCGATACGGGGGGATCTCGCCCACTGGAGGAGGCCTGGTACCCTCACCAGCGGGGTCCCCATGGGCAGCAGGCGCAGTCTGAGGGCGCTCCACATCCCTGGCAAGGAGAATGTGGGCGCAGATGTGATGTCGCGGGGTGGTCCGTGTCCCGACGAGTGGGGACTACGTCCCGACATAGTCAGGCAGATCTGGGACCGCTTCGGGGAAGCTTCGGTGGATCTGTTTGCGAGCAGACAATCTCACCAGTGCCCCTTGTGGTTCTCGGTCAGTCGGGGGGACGATCCTCCCTTGGGGGTGGATGCCTTCTCGATGTATCCATAGCCACCCGGGCTTCTGTACGCTTTCCCCCCCACACACCTGTTAGGTCAGTTGTTGGAGCGGCTACGGTGGAAGCGCAGGACATTGATCCTGGTTGCGCCGGACCGGGGCACGGCTGTGTGGTTCCCGGTCCTGATCCAGCTCTTAGTAGCCCCGCCGTGGCCTGTTCCTTGGTCGTCGTGGGCCCTCTCTCAAGCGCACGGGTCGCTGTGGCGGCCCCCTGTGCTGGGCCAGCCACTGATGGTTTGGCTGGTGAGAGGGTGAGTCTGGAGAGGATGGACCCTTCTGTGGTTGACACCATCCGGAACACGCATGCTCCCTCCACTATCGCGGTTTACGCGGGTAGGTGGCGTATTTTCCAAGAGTGGTGTAAGGTGGGGGGCTGGGACCCTGCCCCCTGGACGCTGTCCTTACCTTCCTTCAGTCTATTCTTGATAGACTGTCGGCTTCGACGGTGAGGGTATATGCTGCAGCTATATCCTCTTGTCATGAGGGGTTTGAGGGCGTTACGTTGTTCAGCCACCCTCTTGTGAAGCGTTTCCTGCTTGGCGCCTCAAGCCGGTGAAACGTTCTCTGTCTCCGAGTTGGGACCTCCAACTAGTCCTCGGTCGGTTGTCCGAGGCCCCGTTTGAGCCTCTTGAGCAAGCGCCTTTGGAACAGCTGTCTTTCAAGACTGTGTTCCTGCTGGCCATCACCTCCGCTAAGCGCGTGGGTGAGCTCTGTGCTCTCTCGGTGCGGCCTGAGTGCCTGTCTATTCGTGTCAATAGCGGTGCAACTCTGAGGCCTAATCCAGTCTTCGTGCCAAAAATACCCGGAGCTCTTTTCGCTCCAGGGATATTGTGGTTCAGGCGTTTCATCTGCCTCCTCACGCTAGTGATTAGGAGGCGAGCCTTCACCCATCATGTCCGGTCCGGGCTTTGGGGATTTACCTCAGCCGGACTCAGGACCTCAGGGCTACCGATCAGCTCTTTGTCTGTTACGGTGGCTCTCGCGCTGGTAAGGCACTGTCGAAACAGCGCCTGTCCCATTGGTTGTGCGAGGGCATTGCCCTTTGCTACACGTTGGCTGGGCTGGGCCCCCCTGGGGGTGTCAGAGCGCACTCCACTCGTGGGGTGGCGGCCTCTGCCGCCCTGTTAGGAGGGGCCTCAGTGGAGGACATCTGTGCTGCGGCCTCATGGTCCTCCCCGGGTCCCTTCGTTCGGTTTTACCTCATGGACATGACTGGGACATGACTGGGGGTTCTGTCTCCCAGGCGGTTCTGAGGTCTGGAACCTCCCCTGCTTCCCGCCTTTCGGTGGGTTAGCAGGGCTGTGTGGGTGTGTGCCACAAGGTGTTGTGTCACACGTGGTCCTGCCTGTGCTGTGCGTTAGAGGTTTCTAGTTCCCTCTTTTCGCACTTGGGTGGAGTTGACTGCCGTCCCCTCTTCGCTAGGAAGGGGGGGTGACGGGACTCCCCTCCCCCCTGGTGTAGGGCTTGCGGGTCCTCCGGGCGTACATTTGTCGGTCCTCACGTCTGCTCTGTCCCCGTATCTCGATAGGCAAAAGAGCGAGACGCGATTCGCCAGTACGACTATATAACGATAGGTTATGTATATAACCTAGTTATATGAGTACTGGCTGAGCGTCTCGCTCTTTAGCGCGCCCTGAGGTCCCTTGGGGGGGGGGGGTTTCTGATGGAAAACTCTTCCTGGGGAAGGGCGAGTGTGACCACGCCTGGTGACTTATAGGGAGGTCACTGGGGCGGGGCCTGGTCAAGTGCAAGGGTGTTTTGTTTTCGTTCATGTAGTACAGTAGGTACTGGAGATGAGGTATATCTCGATAGGCGAAAGAGTGAGACGCTCAGCCAGTACTCGTATAACTAGGTTATATACATAACCTATCGTTAACGGTGCTATAGATACAATTTCTATGTAGAATAATACTTTTTACTTAATGTTTTTATAATACATCCACAGAGTTTTTAGAAAGGTTCAGAATAAAAGTATTGCTTCCCCCCCCAGAAATATCATTGATTTAAGGAGTTTATAATAAAAAAAAAAGTTTGCGGATCCAAAATGAATGTCGTTGTTTACATGTTGCAGGCATGTATTCCCTTCCCATTTCCCCACGTGGAATGCGCCTAATGACATGTTGGTGCTCTAGTGCGACATCTAGTGGCTGAATGTTATCTATAGCACCTTTTTAAATAAAATAAAACATACAAATTTGTCTAATTAGAACAACTGTAACTATTGGTGAGGTTTCTGATGCCAGTGTTGTGTCTTGCAGAGCAATACAAGGAGCTATATTGCTTCTCTTACAACCCAAACATCGATAAGGAGGAGAGGCAACAGGAGTGGGGCCTCCTGGACGTCAAGGCCGACTACAGCAGAATGGGACTTCCAAATTCTCTCTGGAAACTCTCCCATGTCAACCGAGACTACAAGGTTAGTAGTTAACTACACTGTTGAGAGGATGTGCTGTTTCATCCTCATGTGGACATTGGACGTCGACCAGTGGTTCAAACTCAACATGTGATGTCCTTGGCGCATGGATTTTTCCTCTGGCAGTTTGCACAAAATAGAGCCCCTAGGCTGCACTAGAAACACTAATGTTGCCTCAATGCACTCTTGCCTCTCATGGTTTTATGTAGAGAAACATAATATCCTTTAGATTAGCCGTTTTCATCAGAAACATAATTAACTCTCAATCACTTATATATTTAGCAAATCAGTTGGCACACAGAGATATTCGTAAACATAATACAAGAGCTAGCAAACACTAAACTAAACTACTCCTTCAGGTTAACTTCAGTACTTGATTTGTTAATATTTCCGTGGGTTGATTTATTTGTTTGATTCTTTCACAGGTCAGTGACACGTACCCAGCTGACCTATATGTCCCGAAATCAGCCACGCCCCCAGTCATCATCGGGAGCTCCAAATTTCGAAGCAGAGGAAGATTTCCCACGTTGTCATACTACTGCAAGGAAAACCATGTGAGTTCAACAGATATTCCTATTATGTTTTTTTCCCCCAGTTTAATTTCGACCTGCCATCCTGTCGACTACTCTTGAACGTTGAAACTAGCGTTTTATCTCTTTAAGATGTTTTATTTTTATTTGATCAAGCTATTTATGCTTTCTTTGAGAGCATAGTGTGGCTTGAGGGAGAGAAAGAGCAAAAGAGAAAGGGGATGATGAATGAATGAATTGATGATGATATGATATGCTACAAAGGCACCAAGTCATTATTATTACATGGTGCTGACACGATTCGATTACATCCTCAATTTTATAATCTATATTACTGCACATGGCAACTTTTTTCATCAATTAATATTTATTTTTTATTTAGAAAGTTCTTAAATCAGAATGTCAAAATAAATGTCTTTACTAGTGTTGCATGATACAGATACTAGAAAGGAAAGGTGTCTCGATACCCAGCTGTTAAAAACGGTTCAATACTCCATTTTATTAGTTATCAATACTTTTAGAATAGCCTGCCCTGATGCTGTATTTTCTATGAGTTGAGTGGATGCATGACCAGAGCACTAGCTTTAATAATAATAATAATATATTTGATTTGTAGGGCGCTTTATAGTTGTGGAGCAAATCTCAAAGCGCTACATTTGTAAAAGACCATAAAAGCTAGCAAGAGAGTAAAAAAAATTAAAATAAAAAATAATAATAATAATCTATTATGTTCTGTCACTGCATCGATGCAGAATCGTCCACGTCCGCATCGCAATGCATCTTAGAATCAAGAAATGTCCACACCCCTTCATGGTATGATATGCTACAAAGGCCTCATGTCATTATGATTACAAGGTACTATGCTACTATATAATATAGTAATAATAATAAAACACTTTATTTGTATTGCAGCCAAAAGTGCTTTACAGCAGTAAAATATACATAAAATGAGCATAAATGTCATGTATCATATTATGCTACTATATATTGTACTATCCTACTATGCCTATACTACTACCTACTAGCGACGTCACAGCCAGAGTAGGCAAAGCCAGAGCAGCCTTCATCATTCTGAGGAACATCTGGTCCTCAAAGGACATTGCCATGACAACCAAAGTGTGCCTCTTCAATTCAAATGTAAAATCCGTCCTTCTCTATGGTTCAGAGACTTGGAGAATGACGAAAATAACATTGCAGAAGATACAGACCTTTATAAACGGCTGTCTGAAATGCATATTTGGGATCAGGTGGCCAAACAAAATCAAGAATGAGGAACTATGGCTAAGAGAAAGACAGGAACCAGTAGAGAAGCAGATCCTGAGACGAAAGTGGGGATGGATAGGCCACACTTTGAGGAAACCGGCAACTAGTACTACACGCCAGGCCCTGACTTGGAATCCCCAGGGGAAGCGGAAGAGAGGGCGGCCTAAGAACACCTGGAGGCGGGACACTGAGGCGGAGCTCAAGAGACGAGGAACTAGCTGGGGGGAGGCAGAAAGGACAGCCCAAAGCTGTGTTGGATGGAGAATAGTCGTAGATGGCCTATGCTCCATTGGGAGCGATGGGCCTAAGTAAGTAATTAAGTAAGTACTAGGGCTGACCTCTACTAGTCGAATAGGTGACTAATCGATTGAAAGGAGCCGTAGTCGACTGCCAACCTCTTAGTCGAATGCAAAAGAAATTATAATATATATATATTGTGGCAGATATCAACCCCCCTCTCATGGATATGTGAAGGACGGGAGATATTACTGCCACGGAAGGAGTGGAAACAATTAGTTAGCTGATTAGTACTGATAGAACACACCTGTGCATCATTAGTTCACCCACATCTCACACACACACTACAAATACACTAGGATAGAGAGAGTTAAGTTGGGTGGAGGTGAGGTTGGAGTTATTGTATTGAGAGAGAGATTGTTGTGTACGGAGTTTTGCGAGGTGAGCGGTAGTGACAGGAGAGGTGAAGGCGAGAAGGTGTTCATTGTGTACTGGACCCTAGACTGGCTGAGAAACCCCCTTGTGTACTGACCCTGGACGACTACTCTGAGCAGTGGCGGACTCAGGCTGTTTGAAGGGCAGGGGCGAAAATAAAAAAGGGCACCTACTGCACAACATGGGACCCCATCAGTAAGCAAAAAGCTATGATGCGTCATGTATGATGAAATAGTCTTCATCCTTGATTAAGATTAACATTAGAATAACATGGACAATCCAGATTAATAGTATAACCACACCTATATGATAAAAACACACAGGGAACAATACACCTTTAACATTTTTATTTCATAAAACAGTTTAACAGTTAAAGTTAGTTCGAGTGCCGTTGAGCTTCTTCCTTTCTCTCTCCTCCCCTTCTCTCCTCATGTCCTCTCCTCCTGTACTCCCCCTCTCCTCTCATTCTCTCCTCCTGTCCTCTCCTCCCCTTCTCTCCTCCTATACTCCCCTACTCTCCTCCTGTACTCCCCTTCTCTCCTCATATACTCCCCTTCTCTCCTCCTGTACTCCCCTTCTCTCCTCCTGTCCACTCCTTCTCTCCGTCTGTCCTCTCCTCTCCGTCTCTCCTCCTGTCCTTTACTCTCCTTCTCTCATCCTGTCCTCTCCTCCTGTCCTCTCCTTCTCTCCCTCTCTTTCTCTCCCTCCCCCTCCCTATATTCCCCATTCTCTCCATTAAACTTACTATATTGTACCACGTGACTCCTCCCTCCTGCCATCCTCTGTCCTCTCCTCTATCACCTCTAATGAAAATATGTTGGTTATTTTCATGGACAGATTTGTATGTGCTGGCTCTCCATTGCTGCAATGGAAGGGAGATGGTGGGTGGGGGAGTCATAGCAGAATTCGTCTTTTGGTCCTCTGTTTATATATGTCAATGACCTCATTATGATCAATTTGGATATCGCTCTCAATTGAAAGCAGCATAAGATCAGAGAGCCTTTTTTCCCCACATCGGTTTCTGAGCTGGGTTTTGATCAGCTTCAGTTTAGAGAATGATCGCTCTACTGAAGCAGTTGTCACTGGTATTGTAGCATATGTTTTGAGGAGCATGGTTATATTTGGGAAAACAGATTCCACATCATTGTCTTTAAGGCACTTAAGCGCAGCTTTGACATTGTTGGAGGGGAGAGCATATGAAGAGTGGAATACCTTGAGTTCGGTGACAACATTCTCTTCCTCTACATCATAAAACTGGCACACATCTCTGACAGATACAGCAGCTGTGTCGTTTGTCATGCCCTTCCAGTGACTTGAGATGGTAAGGCAGTGAAGACCTGATAGGATTGACCCAGTAGGCGTGTCATCCTTCCCTTTGAATCTTCGGTGTAACTCATGGGAGAGTATGTCAAGAAAGGTAAAGAACACCTTTCCCCGGTAGTGCTCCTCCAAGTCTTGGACTTGGTAGTCCTCCGTAGCAGATTGAGAGCTATACCTGTACCTTTGAGGTACCTTCCTGCGTCTTGTTTGTCCAGGTATTTCTTCTGGCACCTCAATGCCTGCTGCCTCTGCTTGCCCTTTTGCTTTTGAGAAAAGGACCTTGAACTCCTCATTCTTCCTCATTGCTTTCACTCTTTGTATGACTCCCTCCACAATGGTGTATGATGCTGACAAGTCAAGGTATTTTCTCTGAAGTGAAGCAGATGCGATGGCAGGCTCATTGAAGACGGTGTGGCAATCTCCATGCATAGCATAAATTCAAAATCTATGCTACGCAAGAGCATCCGGGCATCACCTGCTGCAGAGTCTGGTGGATCACTATCAGCCATGTTCTGAAGCAGCTTCACCACAGCAGAAAGGACCTTCTTCAGGGATCTCAGAGCATCTTCTCTACACACCCACCGTGTGTCAGACAGCCTTTTCAGTTCACAGAGTCTTTGGCCAGGGTACATGGTCTGTTGCATTTTCACAAACGCAGCGTGGCGTTTTGGAGATCTGGATATGAAAGTGTACAGATTTCAACTAAATTGAAAAACCGAACAAAATGCTGGCTTGATTTGTCACTCTCCACCAAGACCAGGTTGAGACAGTGGGCATGGCAGTGCACGTATAAAGCTTTCTCATTGTGGCTCTGAATTCGCGACTGCAGACCGTTGTAGTTTCCGCTCATATTTGCGGCTCCATCGTAGCCTTGGCCCCTGATGTCTTCCACTTTTAATCCATTCTCCTCAAGGAATGTCATCACAACATTCTCCAATAATTTTGCTGTTGTTCCACTCACATCACAAACTTGTAAAAATCTCTCCTTGATTTCCATCTGATGGACATTTCATTTTAGCACGATGTTTTCAACTGTGGGGGCACATGGTCACGTTTAACCATTAGAGGGGCACCAATAGGGCACGTCCTCTAATTTCTTTCACTCAAAAGGGCACTTTTGCGTGATATTATTTAACCGTGGGGCACATGGTCAAGTTTAGACCATTGGAAGAGCACCAATAGGGCACACCTTCTAATTTTTTCGCCACTCAAAAGGGCACTTTAGCGCACATTTTTCAACCATGGGGGCACCAATAGGGCACATCCTCTAATTTCTTTCACTCAAAAGGCCACTTAAGCGTGCGTTTTTCAACCATGGGGGCACCAATAGGGCACATCCTCTAATTTCTTTCACTCAAAAGGCCACTTAAGCGTGCGTTTTTCAACCGTGGGGGCATCAATAGGGCACATCCTCTAATTTCTTTCACTCAAAAGGGCACTTTAGCGCGCGTTTTTCAACCGTGGGGGCACCAATAGGGCACATCCTCTAATTTCCTTCACTCAAAAGGGCACTTAAGCGCGCGTTTTTCGACCGCGGTCGCCCCCCCCTGAGTCCGCCAGTGACTCTGAGTATTGAACAATCACTTACCCTTAGCTGCCAGAGGTGTACCCCTCCTGCTGACTTGTTGTACACAATTTGTAAGTCGCTTTGGATAAAAGCATCAGCTAAATGTAAATGGTATGTGCCTTACCTTGTTGAGTCACCAGGACACCCTGAAAATACTTTAGAACAATCTTTGATGATATGGTGAGGTTCAATTGAGGCTGCCTGCTCCTCTATCCAGTTCAGATGTGGTGAGGTTCAGATGAGGCTGCCGGCTCCTCTATCCAGTTCAGATGTGGTGAGGTTCAGATGAGGCTGCCGGCTCCTCTATCCAGTTCAGATGTGGTGAGGTTCAGATGAGGCTGCCGGCTCCTCTATCCAGTTCAGATGTGGTGAGGTTCAGATGAGGCTGCCGGCTCCTCTATCCAGTTCAGATGTGGTGAGGTTCAGATGAGGCTGCCGGCTCCTCTATACAGTTCAGACAGGGTGAGGTTCAGATGAGGCTGCCGGCTCCTCTATCCAGTTCAGATGTGGTGAGGTTCAGATGAGGCTGCCGGCTCCTCTATCCAGTTCAGATGTGGTGAGGTTCAGATGAGGCTGCCGGCTCCTCTATCCAGTTCAGATGTGGTGAGGTTCAGATGAGGCTGCCGGCTCCTCTATACAGTTCAGACAGGGTTGGCCTACTTTGACACCAGCTTAACTTCCCCCAAGGATCCTGAGGCTGAGGGTTTCCCTCTGATGAACAAATATTTTCTGTTCAACGCACTGATTTCTACTGCATAGCATGAGCTGTGTGTGTGTGTGTGTGTGTGTGTGTGTGTGTGTGTGTGTGTGTGTGGGGTCAAACATAAGCATAAATAAACCAGCTACTATAGATAAATTGGAATGATTTCTTCTTCCTATGTGTAAGTGTAAGTATAATATATATATTATACTTACACATAGGAAGAAGAAATCATTCCAATATATATATATATATTAAAAGGCCTCGAGCTGAATCGGGGACCAACATGAGAATTTATATTCCCTCATCCTAGACTGGACATTTGGGAGTGTCTTTTATGTGTGAGGTCAGCTTCCCATGGCTCATTGTGTACAAATGGACTCCACACACTATTTATGAGCCATGAGGGGCAACCACACACAGATCTCTGGCCCTTTCCCCCATGTCTCTTGTAAGTGGTAATATTACGTTTTATGGCCAATTTATTTCTCAAGCAAAAAAAATTTAGAAAGTGTGAAGTCATCATGTGTGCTTCTTACATTCTGGATATTTATTTGGAGGAGTGCATCAGGTCTCACAATAGAACTACTGTCGTATGTAGTAAATCTTCCTTTTATAAAGTCGGATCCCTCTCCTCCTCTTCTCCTCCTCCCAGGCTGCCATCTGCCGAAGCAGTCAGCCCCTGTCGGGCTTCAGCGCACGCTGCCTAGAGGATGAGCAGATGCTGGAGGCCATTGTGAGGTCCAACCCCCGCAGTGAGCTCATGTATGTGGTGGACACCAGGCCCAAGGTGAGAGCCCTCTCGACCGAGGCATGGCCCACTATATAACATGAGGCTTAACAGCACCATGGTGTATGTTCAGGTGGGCTTTTGTTTTTCATACACCATTTTGCCAGCTGGGCGCAACATAAAGCCTTGGAAACATCCCTGCTCTGTGGTAGCTAAAACATAATCAATATTTAGTGAAGAACATGTGGCTAAAAGAATGTTTTACATCCAGGTGTGTGTTGTACAGTCATTTATGACGTAATATCAATTAGAAATGGCAGTTTTTATTTGTAAGAGATATGTAAACGAGCACAGCCGTGACCATGACCCGCAGACCAAAATCGAATATCTCCCTGGAGCTGGAAATATTGGTCAAATTAACAAATTGTAATTAGTTAGAAAGAGATTTCACCAAAAAAACATTTATTTTGCACATAATCGCAGGAATGGAAAATCAGGTACAATTCGAGATCATTACCGGTATATCCAAGATTAATTCATCAGATTGAATTAATTGCAAGTGATGACCGGAAACATCGGCTGTGCAATTAAACAAAAATGGTTTGTTTAATGAATTACTCATGTGAAATCAGAGAAGTCAGTCCCTCGGACAGTGTGTAGACTAGGGCTGACCCCTATTAGTCGAATAGTCGACTAATCGATCGAAAGGAGCCGTAGTCGACTGCCAACCTCTTAGTCAAATAATTTTTTTTAATTTTTTTGTATCATTCTTTCCAAAAGAAAAGAGGCCTAGAAGCGTGGCTAACGCTAATGGCACGCATACCAGAGGCTAACTGCCTAAGAAAACAGGCACAGAGGCACTGAAAGAGGATTTCACCTGTCTAATGAACACACTAGACTAGACAAATATCAAGATGTATCCATCAGTGGACCAATTGCATGCTTTTGCAGAGGACAAGAAGCCTTCCGTTGACTCCTTCAGACATTAAGCACCCCCACAGCCCAAATGGAATAATAAAAAAAAATAAGAATAATTATACTTATTTTTTTCAAAAAAATATAATTCATAGTCGACTATCCAAATCCTTAGTCGGGGACAGCCCTAGTGTAGACATTGGTTGCCAGGAGTTGTTAATTAAACAGAGGGTAATTTACCATAAAATGAACTATTCCTATTTTTAGGGCTGACCTTCGAAGCTTTTTTTGGCAATCGAAGCTTCGGGGCCGAGCTTCGATTTTAATTCGAAGCTGCTAAAAAAATAAATAAAAAAAATGTAATGTTTTTTTTATTTTATTTTTATCTTATGTTGTGGGACTTGTACAGCACTTTGGTAAACTTTGTTGTTTTTAAATGTGCTCTATAAATAAAGTAGATTGGATTAATTAATTAAGTAGCCCCTTTCGTGACTGTGACGCAGCCAACAAGGTTTCACTCGGCTGCCCTGCCTGGGTGCAGTGGGGCTGCTCTCACAGCCAACGACATGACATTACATAATTGTTGCAACCTTCGTCTATCAAGCAAACAATTATATAAATATTTATATGTAGTTGATAGAGACAAAGGCAGAATTCGACTTAATTAAGCACGTTTTATTAAGACATATTTTTATATGGGTCGGGGGAAAAAAGCAGCACAATCAACAGCTGAGAAGGTCAGGACCGCCGTGTGCGGCTGAGCGGGGTTGAGGTGCTTGTTCGGGGGAGTCCGGCGGTCTTGTGGGAGGGGGAGGAGGAAATGTCTTGTCTGTCTTGTCTTTTGTCTTGTCCTTCTTAACTTTAACTGGGGGAATTTTATTGAGGGGAGCTATTTTGCTATTTTGCTATTTCTTCACTGTTTGGGCACTTTTGCACGGTTCCTGTGAGTCTATGGAACACTCTGTAGGTTTTTTTTTCGAAAAGGTTCATTGTTTTGTATTTCTGGTCGGGTACTCGGGGCAGCGTTTTTCTACCTCAGGATCTTAAGCCGTTTTGAGGCTGGGCTCCAACCACTGTGTGGCCTGTTGACAATTGCCATTGTTATGCAGCTGGAAATCTCTGACATCACTGATATGCACGTTTTGAGATGACTCAGTTTGGTGAGGGTGAGGGTTGTGAGGGGAATTGGAAGAGTGCGCCAATATGAGAATTAGAGACATAAGTCTTATTGATATAGAGCCACACGGCCGGGAAACGGTACTGAATACTGGGAAAGGCCAATTGTAAGATAGTACCCCTTTAAAATTTAAAATGTTGTACTCTGTTTTTATAAATTGTTATTTATTTTATTATTATTGTTCTGTTATCTCCCTGTGAAGTTCTGTGTATTGTTATTATGGTTATTGTATTGTGTTGTCTTGTTTTCATGTTAAGTAATAATAAAAAAAAATTATAAAAAAAAAAAAAAAAAGCAGCACAATGAACACAAATCTGTCCGATATAGTCTTAAATAACAAACGGCATTGCTTTGCTTCTTCGTCGACATGTCTGCTGCACATGTCCTTGTTGTTTTCAACACAGATAATCTCCACGTGCTTGTTGTAGAGAGGTGGAGTCGAGGCGGCGCTTACTTTCGTTTCATTGGAATGGAGGCGGGAAGGCGCCGCTTACTTTCGTTTCATTGGAATGGAGGCGGGAAGGCGCCGCTTACTTTCGTTTCATTGGAATGGAGGCGGGAAGGCGCCGCTTACTTTCGTTTCATTGGAATGGAGGCGCAAGATTTGAGGCAAAAAATAAATAAAAATTATTTAAAAAAAGCAATATATATACCGGTATATATATATTTTTTTTTACTTCGAAGTTTGTGCCATCGAACGAAGCTTCTAAGTATTTAAGACAGCCATACCTATTTTAAGCAATTACTGTTTTAATTTTTAATTTTCACATTTTCAAAACTTCTTATGACCACCTGCCATTGGAGGGTCTTATTGAGTTTGTTATTCCATCATTTATTTTCATTGTTGACAAAACCCAGCCCATACTTTAGTTCAACCTATGTAAAAAGTTTTTTTTTTCAGCAAATCGTGTAATTACATCAGTATATTTCTGTCGGAACAGTATTATGTTTGTAGGTGAAGTATTTACCTACCTTATTTAACAACCAGGAAATGACCAAGAGAAAGTTGTATATATATTGTAGTTGAAATCTTAAAATCCATGCACAAAAACAATTACTTTATTCAACTAATCTCTTGGTTACAACAAGATTGTGCCAGTAAGACAGTTTTATAAGTGACAAGGCTTGTGTGTTTGTTTACAGTGGTGACTTGCTACCCTCTAGTCATAAAAGTTATTGCAGCTTTAATTCACTTGTTGCACCACAAACAAGTTGGCTGCATGCTGCTACTGTACCACATGCTTCATACTCTCTGGAATACGTTTATTGTTTAAAAAGAAAAAAGAAAAGTATGTCAAAGCTTTATTTCAACATCCCTAGTATCAATAATGAATTAGCAAAAATTGCATAATAAACTATTATTTGTATAGCACCTTTCATACAGGAATTGCAGCCCAAAGTGCTTCACAGCAGAAAGTACTGTAAAATAGACAGAGTATGAGCATACAATAGACTAAATAAAAGCTATGTAGAAAATAAGAAAAAGGGTTCAAAAGAAATGCAGAGAATAACAATACAACAAAAGAAAAGAAAACAATACAAATTATTTACAATACAATAATCACAGTGTGGATGTAGTGAGTGCAAAGTGGCAGAATGCACTAGCCTCCCTACTGTCCATAGGTAAAATGTTCCATAGCTTTGGTGCATAATAATTATTAGCAAAGGCTGCATCCCGATTTTCTTTTGGCTGTTGCTGGGAACCTTCGATAAACCAGTAGTAGATGATCGTAATGTTCTAGGGGGCACATAGTAGTTGATAAGAGAATTGGCAATGTAGCTTGGTCCTGTTCCATTGAGGGCTTGGAGGAGGACCTTAAAATAAATTCTAAATGTTACCGAAAACTAGTGCAGAGTAGCTAACAACACTGGACTAAGGAGCTCTCTCGTCTTGGTTATAGTTACTAGCCTAGCTTCAGAGTAGCTAACACTGGACTGATGTGTTCTCTCCTCTTGGTTCTAGTTACTAGCCTAGCTGCAGAGTAGCTAACACTGGACTGATGTGCTCTATCCTCTTATTTCTAGTTACTAGCCTAGCTGCAGGGTTTGAGCTGGATGAGCTGAAGTCTCTGTGTTGTTTTTTGGGAGGCCAGTAGAGAGTGCTTTACATTATATTACTCAACTTGGTGATGGGGTACTTGTCATAGCCTATTTACATGTATCCTATATATATACAGTATACACAGCATTAGTAATAACTTTTATATATGTGTATCTCTCTGATATTGATCAATTATAATGTCTTTATAGCTGAATGCCATGGCAAATCGAGCTGCAGGAAAAGGCTATGAAAATGAGGACAACTACCCCAACATCAAGTTTCAATTCATCGGCATTGAGAACATTCACGTGATGAGGAGCAGCTTACAGAAGATGCTAGAAGGTAAGAAACCTTTTCTTGCTTTTCTTTTTTTTTTCTCTATTCATCCCAAGAGTCCATAGCATTAAAACAACATACAATGCAGCTGACCAGAAACGGTTACAGTGCACTAGTACAGAAAGGGAGCGCCGTCTGTTTCCATCTGCTGTTCTTAATTTTAGTGGGGATGGCAGGAGGTGCCCCCGTGGCTTTCATATGCTCTGATATGACCCCTCCGCAATCAAGCCTCGCATGAGCCCATAGGAGCGTTTCTGGGTAAAGTGCAGGGGGTGCAACCAGAAAGACTTTGAATCCATCTGGAGTTCATTTGGAGACTATTTTGGTTTCCTAGCGCGGACAACCCGGGACCTCGACCCCCAAAGAGAGACCGAGGGCGTGAGAATGATGTGATTTAGTGTATGAAAAGTTATAGCTGCGCTTAGTTGTGATGATAACTCCTTGCCCTGCTCGAAGCACAAGGGACGTCTGCCTCATCCAAATGCCAAGGACAGTCTCTGCCCTGCAGTGAACGTGAATGAGGTGTGCTCGCTTGCTCTTTCTCTCTCTCCCTCCCTCCCTCCTTCTCTTTTCAAGCTGGGTTCTTCTCCCCCTCTCTCTCTCTCTTTCTCCCTTCTTCTCTTTTCAAACTGGGTTCTCCTCTCCTCCTCTCTCTTTCTCTCTCTCTCTCTTTCTCGTTCTTGTTCTCTCTCCCCCCCCCCCCCCCCCCCCCACGCAGGGTCAGATCAAGCCGTTCTTCAAGTGTATTAGCTTCCCAGAAAGGTAGACTGACTACATCAAGTGTTATAAAACACCAGAGGTCACCCAAACTCGTTCACCTGCTCGTCTTCCCGTCGCCTGCCCCACATCTCCGTCGCTCTCTCCTCGGATAAGCTTCCCTACCTCCTCTCCCACAGGGCAACTCCCCCTTTTTTTCCCCCCCACTTTTTCTCCCCAATTTCTATTTTTCTCCCATCCCAATTTTCGTATTATCCAATTCTTCCCTCCCCTGTCTTGAACGTTGCTAGACTATGCCTCCCACTGGTCGGCTGTAGTGAGGACAGACGCCTTGCATCACGTGTCCCCTCCGGTACACGAGGAGGCAGCCTGTCGCATCTTTTCACCGCAGCAGCTCAAACTCTCAGTGGCGAGGAGTAACGCGTCGGAGGCTCACGCTGCCCCCGCTACTTCCTGTTTCCGCCGCACCGGCGTCACCAAACCGACCTGTAGGAGTCGCTGTCCACAATGTCCAATCCCCACCCACCGGCTTTCCCACCCTCTAACACTTGCCAATTGTGTTAGTATGAACGACCGGCCAGCTGGGCTCGAATCCAGCGTCGCCTGCGTTAGTGGCAAGTGCCTTGCCCACTGCGCCAATCAGCCGCCCAGGGCAGCTCCCTTATGTGAGAAAACACACACACTTATAGATCACGCTGGACACATCCATTGAGAGCGTTTATCTAGAGTTATGCCCCGAATAATAATGTGTATTAATTGCACATTTAATTAATTGCAATTGTGTGACAATTTGTTGTCGGTAGATGAAATGTAGTCAGTTTGTAGTTTGAGTGAACTTACAAATTGTATTAAACTCTCACGATGGAAAATGTGATTTTATACTTGTGCTTGTTTTCTTGCAAAACAAATATTGGAGCGTGTTAAGCTGTATGGTGCAGAAACGGATGTATTTGGTTGCCTGTCTTGTCCGTCTCATTGTGATTGGCCTGAGGTTTGAGAGAAGAGAGAGATTTGTAAATACCTTGGAATCATTTTAGACTCAAACCCATCTTTTAAAGAAGGTGGCCAGCAGCGCCAGTCAAATTCATCCTGGCTAATTATTACAGGCATATAAGACTAGGGTTTGATATCAGAGAACCGGGTATTGAGTGGTGCCGGTTCCAACATGGTCGAACGAGCACCAAAATCATGATCCATGTACTGTAAGCAGTCTGTTGCAGCCATATTTTCCATCTGAGACACTGGTAAAAAAAAAATAATAATAAATAAAATTCAAGTTTAACACATTGGACGCCAGCAGCAGGGGGCGCTGATGGCCTTCAGCGCCAGTGCGTTATTCAATGGATATAGTTTTAGAATGCCAAACTTGCGAGTCCTAAAACTATATTTTATATTATAGCTATGGGTCTAATACACCCGTCGATTATCAGTGAGTTGCGTCCAGTCAACATGCAAAAAACATCCGTACATTTCCGTTTTATACCGTTTTGAATATGAGTATAGTTTGAGTGATTCTGAGTAATTCCAGGAAAAGACGAGAAAAGGTAATTTTTGTGGAATACACTTATCACGTTGTAATTTTTCGGCTGATTATCTAATCATCCTGAAATGAACGCTAGATTATCATTATTATGTCTCCTCGTGCATACATGAAATGGCCCTCGTAGGGGGGCGCTCGCTCCATGCCATCGTTGTAAAGGCCTGCCTTGCCCGAGTATTTAAACCCCGCCCCCACGGCTCAGATCGGCTCAGAAAACACACCAGACCGTTTACAATGAAGTGCAAGGCAGTAGAGGGCGGTGTTGACCGTCTGCCAGCTCAGACACATTCACCAGGGTCTGCAGAGGCTGCAGCCATGAATTATGAATAGATATAGCGAATAAAAGAAATAACGATCATAAAAACGAGGGCGGCTACGTGGCGTAGTGGGCAAGGCACTCGCCACGAAATGCTGGAGACGCTGGGCTCGTCAGTTCGAGCCCAGCGCTCCACATTTGCTTTCAGTTTAGCTGGTCGTCCACAGTAATACACATTGGCCGTATTACAGGGAGGGAAACTGAAGGGTGGGGATCGGGCGTTGTGGACAGCGACTCCTACAGGTCGGTTGGTGCGCCTGCGCAGTAGAATCAGGAAGTGTCGGGGGCAGCGTGAGCCTCCCACGCGTTACTCCTCGCCACTGAGAGATCGAGCTGCGCAGGTGAAAAGATGCGACTGCTGTTACCTCAAGTACCGGAGGGGACTTGTGCTATGTATGACTTAGTCCACATTGCAGCCGGCTTGTGGGAGGCAAGAAACAGCGTCCGTGACAGGGGAGGGTTGAATTGGATGATACAAAATTGGGATGGGAGAAAAATATAGAAAATGGGAGAAAAAGTGGATAAAAAAAAAAGATCATAAAAACGAGTAAACTCGTTATTGCCGTTATTCGATTGGCGGGCAATAACGAGTTAACTTGTTCTTGGCGCAGAATGTGTTAATTAGGTGAATTTGTGAAGAAAAAAGTATTGATTTTGGCACCATTTATGTACAGACATCGTTTTAATGTATCTGTTTTGGCACCGGAATCGAAAAAAGTTTAAACCATACCCAACCCTACAGTATATAAGACCATTGCTAAAAACCTCTTAATACATGTTATGATCTTTTCCCACATACAGTAGCATACTGTTTTACAAGCTGGACGCAAGCACTTATGATAACTCTGGAACCAATTGAGTCCCTTTTACAAGCAGACACTAAAAACACTTGACCGGACCGCCAATAGCTATCACCATTGCCATACAGTAATACAAAAGTACAATTTATTTAATTTAAATACTTTTATAGCTTGCTCATCCCCCACTGAGCTAGGTCAGAATGCAAGAAGGGTAGTAGCGGCAGGGTAACAGGGGTAACTTACCAGAGGGGCTGTGTTGTGCAACACTCAGAGCCACCCACTGCTGGAATAAGAGAGGGCACCAATTACCTTATCTTTAAAGTTGCTATAGATAACATTTAACCACTAGATGTCACACTAGAGCACCAGCATGTCATTTATCCAATCAGGTGCATTCCATATGGGGAAATGTATGGAGGAGATAAATGCATGCAACATGTGTAAACAACAACATTCATTTGAATTTTTTATTTATTAGAAATTCATTAATCAATCATCTTTTTTTGGGGGGGAAGCAATACTTTTATTCCACACTTTTCTAAAAGCTCTGTGGGTGTATATATATATATATATATATATATATATATATATATATATATATATATATATATATATATTGTTTTTGTTTACTACTCTAAATAAAACACATTTAGTGCCACGCCCCTTTGACCAGATAACCCCTTGAGTGCCAGCGCTTTAGTCAATGGGAGGTCGGGGATATTTGCGAATGCTTAAACTATATCTTAAATTATGGCTATGGGTCTAAAACACCCCTCGCTTATCAATGACTTGCTTGCAGTCAACATGTACGAAACGGATTGTTTTTTCATTGGTACATTTCCGCTTTATACCGTTTTGAATACGAGTATAGTTTCGGAGAGTTCTAGTAATTTCAGAGAAATTCCGCGATAATAGCCCTTTAGTGGAATACACAAAACGCGTTGTAATTTGTCGGCTGATTTATGAATCGTTTTCAAATAAACGCTAGATTATCGATAGTATATGTGTACTTATGCACGCTAGAGAAGCAGGCTGAACAATCTATTATCCATGACCTGGTCAGCGCTAACGTCATACACGCACACACACACAGACACGTTGTGATCGCTATGAAAAAAACATCTGATTAATCCAATACTGGTCAAATAGAGTCCTTACCTCACATCAGATGTTCTGCAAAAAGATGAATCCAATTCCTGATCACCATTCCAAATATTGATCGCGTTTATTGATCCAACGTTATAGTCTGAAACACATAATCGACGCTGCTCTGAGGGTCCTCAGTCAATCTGGTAACACGATACTGCATGCCAGAGATGGGAAAACCCTGGACCGGACTTTTTTTGATGCACATGGCCACCCAATCCAATCCAATGATGTGCATTACCATCCGGGAGACGATAGGCGGCGGTATTTGCCCTTTTCGAGCTCAGACCCATTCACAATGATAACGTCAGGCTGGATGGATGAAAAATTAATGGATATCGCTAATAAAAGAAATAACGATTAAATAACGAGAACTCGTCATTGGCACTCAACGCATGGCGAGTTAGGACGACTAATCTCGTCATTGGCACTCAAAGTGTTAAAGCAAACCAAACATGCAATCATGAGTAATCATACTACCTCATCCCTGGCACTGCCTTTACATACTCACATTGTTTTTATATATTTCTGTTACTTCTGTAATGTATTTATGTATTGTATTTAGGGATGCACGATAATTATTTTTTTTATTCAACAAACATGACCATGTTCACGTCTTAAACTCATACTGATGCCTTAGTTTTGGTTTTAAATTGCATATCAGCATTAATTAATTTATTGTCACACAGAGCAGAAGAATTTTGCCAAAACAAACCAATTCTCCACTTGCACAACCTAAAAGTAGGCACTTACGGCTGACTTCCGGTTGCCAATGGTACTTCCTGTCCCATCCAAATACATTGGTTTTAGCTACTTTTCTCCCCTTATTTAAACAACTTTGTCGTCACAGAGAGGCAATGAAACGTTTGTATTATTATAGTATAGAATGTATTTAATAAGCAAACGTTTGTCAGCAGGGTTTTTGGGCTGTATTTCATGTAAAAACGTTTACTGTTAGTTTCCAAACAAACCAATAGTATCCAGCTGCAGAATGGCAGACCCGCACTCTGAGACCCAAACGCCTTTTCCTTTGATTTAATTATACATCAAATGATTTATGTCAAGGATTGCAATGCCTCGCATGAATGAAGTTAACTTTTCACCTGGATAACGTCAACATTCAGGGTGAATGTAATGTGCGAAATTGGGATACAAAAAAAAGAAAAATAAATATATATATTTTTGATCGGATCGGGAAAGATCGGTATCGGTAGATACTCAAAATCACATGATCGGGATCGGATCGGGAGCAAAAAAATTTGATCGGGACATCCCTAATGGTAACCTGTTGCGTGTGACGTTACCAAGAGAAGCCCCGCTTTCAGTGCTTTGTGGGCAGCGCTACTGCACGCTCACACAGACACACACAACAGATGAGGAAGTGGACAGATCCGACCAGCATTGCTGGCTCCTCACAATGCAAACGCGAAAATGTACATTACAGATGAACTGCAGAGAAAATGTCCAATTTATCATCCCGGTCGAGACTAATTGGAAGCGGAGTGCAACGCGTGCAAAGCTTGACCATATGTTTATGTGTCTAATAAAGGTGCTGGCGATCTCAAAGCTCACATGGACACAGCAAAACATTACAAACAAAGCAGTGCGAGGCAAGAGTTTGATGGCAAAGTTGACCGAATTGATTGAAGAATGCAGCTATACAGAGAGAGAAAGAAAATAATTGAAAACTATTTTGATGCCTCAAAATGATGTTTTGGTTTGATAAGATGCTTATGATACAATCATTCTAATGATTATGTGTGTAATAAATTAGTTTAGTACACTAATTGCAACAAATCAGTGCACTTTTAAATTAGTATCTTTGTGAGGTTACTGTTTTATAATTTACATTACATTGAAAAGATAAAGATATATTTTTTAAAGCTGGATTTTCTAATACAGAAGAGGTATTATTTAGAACATTACATCATATTTTTCTTGTTATTTATTTTGTCCAGTAAGACTTGAAAATATATATTATTTTGTCATAGGTTGATTTAGTTATTTTCTTGAGATTTGTCAGATAGATTACTTTAGGCATAATACAGCATGTTGAGTAACTTTGGTTATAGAGAGATATTATTTTGTTATATAAAATAATATAAACAATAATTTTATATCCATACAGAGGAGGTATACTTTAAATATATTATAATGATAAGGCATATTTGAGTAAACTTTGATTAAGTATCTTGATGCTGAAGGCAGAGTGTCCTCTTTAAAAAAAATCACATTATGGTCACCCTTGAAGTCGCATTATAATTCACTTAATAAAATAATGACGAGTCAGCCTCCTAAAAAGACAAAAGTTAGTGACACGACTTACACCGCCAACCCAACCAAAGTAAGAACTATGCTCTGTATCGTCAATCAATGGTCAAATAAATATTTGATTAAGGAATATAATTTTGTATTATTTCTCTGTGTATCAGCAAAATGTATATATTTTTATGTTAGACATTAAGGGAAATTAAGATTCTCAGATTTTTTACAAACCGCCGCTTATCAACTAACCGGTTAATCGGCAGGTGACGTATGTTGCTCAGTAGTTGCTGATGTCTGCTCAGGAGGTTTGAGTGTTTGCTCAGACCAAAAAATAATTAGAGGGAACATTGCCTGTGACCAAGCCTCTCTCCCGTTAATGTAATTAAACAAAATGAAAAATATACCTTAATTAGTATACTCATTTAAATTTTTTTTCTTTTTTTTTAAACCTTCTACTAACATTTATTGGTTAGAACATTTCAGAATAAAGAAATAAAGAATAAGAAATAATGATGTTTAGAATTAGATATCGAAAACCCAATAATCCGGGAATATCTACTTAATTTTTAATTTTTTTTTAAATACCTTTGCATGTTTACACATCTAAACGACAAGGAGATTTTTAAATACTTGTATGCAGATTGTCCCCCGTCATGCGTGATCATTAATCTGCTATGGTGGTCGTTGTTCTTCACATCTATTTCATGACCAAGTCTCATATCGTTGTTATTTCCCGGGGCCATCATTGAAAAAGGTATTGTATTCCAGAGTGCTATCAGACGCTCGTGACTTGCAGATTGTTGTTTTAATGTGCCAGTACATTCCTCGTGCCATAGAACAATAACAATCCAGTGTATTCCAGAATATTCCGATATGACTCATAGCCTTCAAGTAAGAAAAATAGAATAGAAAATTCTAGAATGTTCTATCAAATCATGACCTGCATATTACCATGAATCTATATATATATGGTGTTTAGCGTTTTATATCAAATTCCTTATTCCTCAATGTTGTCAAAAGCTTTTATGATGCCGTTTTTGATGTCCATGCAATTGTAGATTTATCCATGAAAGATGAATCTTGTCATCCACTTTTTATATTCTTCATGTAATCTTCTGCCGCCTCAAGCGAACGTAGCACGAATCTCTTTCCTTCTCCCTCCACTATGGAAAGAATAGCTGGATACCGTAAAACGGGGTGGAGACCCTTCTCATATAGCGGGTGTACTACACCCTTGTAGTGGGCCCGCAGGGTTATGGCTGCCTTGCACAGAACCACACTTTTTTCCCTTTGTACATCAGTTTTCCCCATTTCTTGCGTGATTCCCTGATAATCGCGTCTCTTGTTGCAGTTTCCTGTAGACTAGCAATGATCACTCTTTCCTTGTTGTTGTTGTTGTAGTTTGCGGTGCCAATTCTGTAGCGTTTGTCCACTATCGGTTCTGTGGATAGGATTTCAGAACCTAGGATTTCGACTAGCACTGCAGCAAACTTGTCATCTGTGCAGTTGACTGATTCATCCAAACCCACTATACGGACGTTAAATCTGCGGGCGTGCCGTTCTATTTCTAGCAGATGGATCAAGTTTTCCTCCTTGTTGTCATGGATCATCTGCTGGAGCTGTTTGTTTTCCAGTTGCATTTCCTTCGATACTTCGGCGATAGTTTCAAATAGTTCCTTATTCTTCTCCTCTTGTTTCCGTGAGTATTCGATCCCAGTATTTGCAACCGCCGTTATGCGATCGGATTGTGCCACAACCTGTGTCTTGATATCTTCAAGTTTAGCCTCTATGGCTATCTTAAATGCGCTAGCATTAGCCTCGGCTCTATCCACAGCTCTAGCAATATCATTAACCTTGTCGGTTAAGATCTTCATCATAGCTGTCATCAGCGTTTTGAAGTCGGGTGAAATACTCTGCGTGACTGTCTCGGCTGAGGTCGTAGGAATGTTGGAATCCATGCGATTGTCGGGCTTTTTATTCTCATTAGCGTCTGCCTTTCCCTTCACTGTGGAACGTGTCACTGCACCGTCTACCGTTGGAGAATCTGCTTCAAGGCTTTTTGAGTTATCTTTCTTTGCTGGCATGCTGCGTTTCACTGTTGATATAGTTAGTTGAAGGTCTTAGTTAATTTATACGTCGAGGTTTAAACACATTAGTGTTGTATAAAGTAGGTTTTTAAGCGAAATGAACAAAAACTGGAGCGGAGCTTGTGACAGATGCGACTGTCACATACTGTCGTCAAACCGGAAGTCGAAAATGTGATTATTTGAAAAAAAAAAAAATTTACAATTGATGTAGGTAGATTTTTTAGAGACTAAAGTACCGAAAAAAGGTACCGTTGGGTACCGGTATCGATTCACAGGTACCGGTACCCATCCATACTGACAAAGCACAATACCTGTTGGTTTTTAGTTCACTCATTGTTCAGGGAAACACATTGTTAATGACATTGACGGATTGTGAATTTTGTGATTGACTCAAATTATATTTATTTGGAAAAATAAATATAGTCACTTTATTTGAAGAGTCACTCAAAACTGTTCTCTTGGCTTTGTTTTGTTCATAGTAGTAACGCTCATGTCATGATAAATCTGGTTAGGTCAACTACAGGAATATACATTAAAAAAAAATTATAATACAATAAATATATATATATATTGGAGCAGAAAGTTATCGGTATCGATATCGGGGTCAAGAAAATCAATATCGTGCACCCCTAATTGTATTGTATTGTAATACGTGTTGAAGTGACCTGCTCAAGGACACTTCAACACGCTGCCGGGAGGAGCCAGAATCTAACCTCCTGTACCTCCTGAGCCACTGTCGCCACTTAACGTGCATTGTCCATGGTAAATAAATAAAATAAATAAATTGCCAAATAAATTTGGCACAAAGTCATAATTCTTAAATATCCAGTGTTGACAAAGAAAAGCCATACCCTATAGCTAGAGGTATCTTGCTCAATGAGGTATCCCAGTGACATACATTTTGTAGTGTAAAAACTTGCCTTGAAAGGTCTCAGTATTCCGAAGGGGGAATGTGAGGTTTAATAATAAGGGGATGATCCCGTGTGCTCCCGTGTTTCCTGCCGGTGAGACAGCTGTGTTTTGTTTGCAGTGTGTGAGCAGCGCTCCCCCTCCATGTCTGACTTCCTGGAGGGCCTGGAGAACTCAGGCTGGCTGAAGCACATCAAAGCTGTCCTAGACGCTGGCATCTTCATTGCAAAGGTTAGTCTGAAGGCTAATTCCCCCACCCCCCGTCTACCTCAATACTGTACTCAATATTGACTTAGGTGTGTGTGTGTGTGTTTAAACCAGTTTTCCTTTATGCAGACATAGCCCTATCATTGTTTAAACCAGTTTATTTGTATGCAGACATAGCCCTATCATTGTTTAAACCAGTTTATTTGTATGCAGACATAGCCCTATCGCTGTTTAAACCAGTTTCCCTTTATCCAGACTTAGCCCTATCACTGTTTAAACCAGTTTCCTGTTATGCAGACATAGCCCTACACCTGTGAGTAAAAAAACAAATGGAGTGAATGGGAAGCACTTAAGGCTCACAGCTATACCAGGGTGTGTTATGTTTATGCACAGGCTATCGCGGAGGAAGGAGTCAGCGTTCTGGTCCACTGTTCGGACGGCTGGGACCGCACTGCCCAGGTGTGCGCTGTGGCCTGCGTGCTGGTAGACCCCTACTACAGGACCCTGAGAGGACTCATGGTACGGGATATACTTCATAGTGGAGAGTTTCATCTTTAAAATAACACTGATCGGTGTGACACTCTGAACCATGGAACGCCCGTGGGGCGTGACACTCTCTGAACCATGCAGCGCCCATCGGGTGTGACACTCTCTGAACCATGGAACGAACGCCCATGGGGTGACACTCTCTGAAGTCTGAACCATGGAACGCCCATGGGGTGTGACACTCTCTGAACCATGGAACGCCCATGGGGCGTGACACTCTGAACCATGGAACGCCCATGGGGCGTGACACTCTCTGAACCATGGAACGCCCATGGGGTGTGACACTCTGAACCATGGAACGCCCATGGGGTGTGACACTCTGAACCATGGAACGCCCATGGGGTGTGACACTCTCTGAACCATGGAACGCCCATGGTGCGTGACACTCTCTGAACCATGGAACGCCCATGGGGCGTGACACTCTCTGAACCATGGAACGCCCATGGGGTGTGACACTCTGAACCATGGAACGCCCATGGGGTGTGACACTCTGAACCATGGAACGCCCATGGGGCGTGACACTCTCTGAACCATGGAACGCCCATGGGGTGTGACACTCTGAACCATGGAACGCCCATGGGGTGTGACACTCTGAACCATGGAACGCCCATGGGGCGTGACACTCTCTGAACCATGGAACGCCCATGGGGTGTGACACTCTGAACCATGGAACGCCCATGGGGTGTGACCAGGGCTTGACGTTGACACCTGCCCAGGGCTAGTGAAAATGCTGAGTGGCTAGTGACTTTGGAAAACCACTAGCCACAGTGGCTAGTGAGCCAAAAAGTTAACGTCAAGCCCTGCATAGGTGTGTCAATGATAATGTTCACGGCGTTTGGAGCAATAATATAATTGCTAGGTTCAACACAGCCAAGGCATAGGTGTGTCAATGATAATGTTCACAGCGTTTGGAGCAACAATGTAATTGCTAGGTTCAACACAACTCTTCCACATCTACACCCTCCATCTTGTCCCAGTCAGCCGTTGCCCCAACTGGAGCTCCTTTTGCGGCTGAGTCACTGGTCGCAGGCAGTAGTAAACAATGGAGTCAACAGTCAGAAGCACAGTTGTACAGTTGGCGTGTAGCAGTATGATTACAATGATACTGTCCCCAGCAGGGGTTAGTGAAGAAGAAATTACCTATATTTATAACTTTTTGGGTGGGGCGCGAGTGCGGGGATTTTTGGCTAGTGAAAATGCTGAGTGGCTAGTGACTTTGGAAAACCACTAGCCACAGTGGCTAGTGAGCCAAAAAGTTAACGTCAAGCCCTGGGTGTGACACTCTGAACCATGGAACGCCCATGGGGTGTGACACTCTGAACCATGGAAGGCCCATGGGGTGTGACACTCTCTGAACCATGGAAGGCCCATGGGGCGTGACACTCTCTGAACCATGGAAGGCCCATGGGGCGTGACACTCTCTGAACCATGGAAGGCCCATGGGGCGTGACACTCTCTGAACCATGGAACGCCCATGGGGTGTGACACTCTGAACCATGGAACGCCCATGGGGTGTGACACTCTGAACCATGGAACACCCATGGGGCGTGACACTCTCTGAACCATGGAACGCCCATGGGGCGTGACACTCTGAACCATGGAACGCCCATGGGGCTTGCTTGGGGATAAATCTGTCCTTAACGTTCCTTCTGGCCCTCCAGAAGATTCCACATGAGATTAAGATATTGTATTTGGTCTGTTTTGATGGCGACATCTTGCTTATTACAAGGCATATAAAGAAACACCACAATGACCTATATAAACCATGATGGCATAAGACTAGATAATGCCTACTTAATAATAGTCAAATCATCCTTTTTGGCCCCCATAAAGACCCATATCACACGGTCCTTCGCACCACTGCGCTACATCAAAAACGTGATCACCCGGCTCTAAACGCTCAGTTAGATGAGTGGCACCCGCTTAATTTTCAATTAGGAACATTCCCTATCCTGTCATTGTTGGCCAGGTTAAGATTTCCTTTCATTTTATTGGCATGGAAGGACATTAATGTTGACACAGCGTTTGGTTAGATGCTGATGGTAGTTGACAGTGACCTCGTGGGAGGAAACGTCGGCAGGTACACACTGTGCTTGCAGTCTTCGCTCCTTTGATCAAAGGGATTTGTCTTGTCTGCCTGGGGCTGTGCAGGGAGGCACCTTATGGAAAGTAAAGGAAGAAAAGCCCTGCTTTCAGGAATCATCTGGAGGATAAGAGTGAAATCAAAATCACCCCACACAGTGGGTGAGGAGGTTCAGCTCTCTGCATGGATACAACATGTCCCCCAGCTCTCTTTCTTTCTTTCTTTCTTTCTTTCTTTCTTTCTTTCTTTCTTTCTTTCTTTCTTTCTTTCTTTCTTTCTTTCTTTCTTTCTTTCTTTCTTTCTTTCTTTCTTTCTTTCTTTCTTTCTTTCTTTCTTTCTTTCTTTCTTACCTTCCATTTTCAAAATGTATGTCAACTTTGACCAAGCTAGTCTCCCTTCATACCTCAGTATTGAATGTGTTTTTCTGCTCTTAGGTTCTCATTGAGAGAGAATGGGTCTCATTTGGACACAAGTTCTCTCACAGGTTTGACCTCAATTATTATTCTTACCTTGTACAGAACAGCATCTGTAATATAGATGTTTATGTTTGATGCATCCTGTAGAGCTCAAACAGGCCTGCGCCCCAGACTAGATTTCCACTAGTATTTTCTCTGGCCGTGTTCAGTCCTCTGGTGAAAAGTCCAACTGAAATCAAAGCAGGAAAATTTTTCTTCAAAAGCCAATCAACAATTATATTATAATAGACTCTTAAAGGTGCTATAGATAACATTATTATGTAGAGTAACCTTTATTTGTTATGTATAATACATCCACAGAGCTTTTAGAAAGGTGCGGAATAGAAGTATTGCTTTTCCCCCAAAAGAATATTTATTATTTAAAAAAAATTGGCGGGTCCAAAATTAATGTTGTTGCTTATATGTTGCATGCATGTATCCCCTCCCTACTTCCCATTTCCCCACGTGGAATGCAACTGGTTGGATAAATGACATGCTAGTGCTCTAGTACCACATCTAGTAGCTGGATGTTATCTATAGCACCTTTAAAGTTTCATACTCTGTTCATCCATTAGATAAATCCACACTAATGCAGTCCGAGGAAATGTATGCATGTCCAAAATCATTCTACAGGTGCATGATACAAAATGCTGCAGCTTCATCAAAGAAGAATATCCACACACTGTATATTATGCTCCCATAATAATTTTAATCACACAGAGGCACAACAGCGACTAAAATCACCATGGGAGCATAATATACAGTATGTGGATATTCTTCTTTGATATAAATCCACTGTAAAATTGTGGCGTGCGTACTGCAGTTGTGGAATGGATCTCAGGTTTTATTTTATTTATCCAGGAAGGTCCCGTTGACATACAATATCTCTTTTTCCAGGGAGTCATGGTCAAGACAGCGGCATAATACCTGTAATATCTGTGGAACCATTTGAATTCAGTTGTCAAGAGTAAAAGTGTACAACCAATCAACTCACTGTTACAGTAGGCCTTCCTTATATGAAGATACATATCTGAAGTGAACACTCCCTTTCAAACAAAGGGGCCTGATTGTAGGAAATACAAATATTCATCAAAACATTACTTTAATATAAACATTATATATTTATTTTTAAGTGGTCAAATATAATATCTAATTCTACTTTCATTGGGACTTAAACCTCTTAAGCCCTAGCCATATTTTCAGAAAATCTGCCTAAAAATACATACAGTACCTAAGTAAATGGAAGATTGCTCCACTTGTACAAGGTCCATTTGCATGTTCTTGATATCTAGGGACATCTATGGATCTCGGGGAATGTATTCCCAGTGTCATAATTATAGTGTCTGTTACTAGGCTTGAGTAAATAGTAATGAACCAATTACTTTATTTATTTATTATTATTTTTGTATTATCTTTGACGGTGAATAACACCATGCTAACATTGACCAGAGCTCATTCAGCACCTTCTTGAGATCAACTGTACAATAAATCTAGGCAAATGACTAAAGGGCAGATGATTTACAGGGGGTTTTGTAGATACAGTACTGAATTTTGCCATCCGGACACATGCCATTTGAAATATGAATATAGAATATCAGGCCTATAAATTACCTTATTATGGCCAAATCACACATCTATGGATCGGGCCAAATCTCCCCTTTCCAATGGCAGAGTTCAATCTGGATTTAGTACCACCAGGCGCCCCTAATGGGGCAACAAAAAAACGTGAATGAAATCTACTGTAAAAGTACAGTTACTTTTAACTATGTTCTATTTTATGGCAATAACGTTCAGGTTTGTTCGACCCGTGAGATATGATCCCAAAAATAACGTTAAAAAAAAGAAGTTCATGCTAGAAGTCAGATGATTGACAGGAGCTGGTGTGAGCTGGGACGTGTAGTTTTATGAAATTCGAAAGCCCTGGGTCTCTTCTTTCAAAAGACTACACACACCTATGCCAGCTTCCTTTATTTCCGTCTAATTCATTAAGTTTCCGCCAGGATGCGCTGAGATATTTATCAACTCATAATTTCGTTAATAACACTTAAAATCATTGGTAAACAAACGTAGTGCTGAAGATATACACTTTGACTGCTGTTTTGACAGGGTTAGAGTCTTTACTCTTGGCTACATTTGCAACATTAATTAATGCGTTCTGTATTCATCTATTTATGGCGTGATATCAATCTTGTACCGGACCGCTCAGGGTTAAGATTAGCCAAAAGAGTTTTGCTGTGCAATATGAAAGCCTCCAGTTTGCAATGAACTGGTGGCATCTTTGCTGCATGGTTTAAGTATTTTGGCCAATTAAAATGTTTCTTACCAGGGAGCAGAGCACGCAAAGACCAGGTCGGGGATTGGGAATTGGCATAACGACTAACATTGGGATGGGAGAAAAATCGGAAAGGGGAAAAAATAAAGTAAAACATTTTTTTTTAAATGTTTCTTACCAGAGAGGTTATGAAGAAAACGCAGGAGACTGAGGGGGTGGCACCTCTAATATACTCTTCTGTCTTCAGATGCAACCACCTGGATGGAGACCCTAAGGAGGCCTCGCCCGTTATAGACCAGTTCCTGGAATGTGTGTGGCAGCTGATGGAGCAGTTCCCCTGTGCCTTTGAGTTCAATGAGAGGCTCCTCATCACCGTTCACAACCACGCCTACTCCTGCCAGTATGGTAACTTCGTTGGCAACAACCAGCGTGAGAGGGTCGAGCTTGGGTGAGTTTTTAAACCTTTCACTACCAAACTAGCGTCTGTAGTGTGGTAGTGAAAGGGTGAACCTTCTGTAGTGTGGTTGTGAAAGGGTTAACCCTTTGTCTTGTGTCAGTGAAAGGGTTAACATTCTGTATTGTCCCCATGAAAGGGTTAACCATTTGGTAGTGTGGTAGTGAAAGGGTTAATCTGTATCTGACCATCGCTGATCGTTTTCACAGCACTGACATGTTAACACATGTCTTAGAGAGAGAAGGACATTGGGTCTCATTCACCAACATTGCCAAAAGATTTCTCTTAGATTACTCAACAACCAACTAGGCTGCAGCAAAAAACTAAAAACCAGATTTACAAACATAAACATAAAGACAGAAAACACTCATCACAGACAAGCTGGATGTGGCCAAATACCTAAACATATTCTTTACAAACATAGCCACAACACTGGTTAATAAACTACCCGACCACACAGGGCATTTTGCGGTAGAACACATCATAGCCTACTACAAAAACCTAGGGGTCTGCAAAGACGACTTCAAACTGGAAATGGTAACAACAGATGAGGTACTCAAAAAACTGAGCGCCCTCCAACCTAACAAGGCCACTGGCCATGACAATATCCCCTCCAAATTCCTCAGAGACTCAGCAGTCGCCATCACACGCATAATAAACCTCTCCATAAAACAGGCACATGTCCCCAAAGACTTCAAAATTGCGAGAGTGACCCCCCTGCACAAAAAAGGCAGCAAATTAGACCCAGGCAACTACCGCCCTGTTTCTATTCTTACCTCCATCTCGAAAGTCATGGAAAAAATAGTCTACTAACGGGGCGAAAAGTACCTTGCGGAAAAAAAATCGAATCTACGAATTCCAATCTGGCTTCAGAACATCCCACTCCTCTGACACATGCCTTCTCTATTTGAACGACCACATAAAACAAGAGGTGGATGCGGGCAAATACTGCAGCATGGTCATGCTGGACCTACAAAAGGCCTTCGACACTGTCAATCACTCCATTCTGATTGACAAGCTAAAAGCAATTGGTTTTGATAGTTTATCAGTGAGCTGGATGCAATCCTACCTGGAGGGGAGAGAACAGATGGTAGACGTAAACAGTACTCTACCCCCCCCCCCCCCCCCCCTCCCAGGAAGCATAGCCTACTAGGACCGTTACTGTTCCTAATTTATGCAAATTACATGTCGTCAGCTTGTGACTGCAACCTACATTTACATTTAGTCATTTAGCTGACGCTTTTATCCAAAGCGACTTACAAGTTCTGTACGACAAGTCATAAGGAAGGGCACAACTCTATCTGCTGAGTAACAATGTTCATCAAAGTGTTGAGTGCTACAGTGTAGCTTAGTTTATTAGGACAAGTGCATGAGAGTAAGGTTAGTTAGGGTTAGATTTTTTATTTTATTTATTTATTTATTTATTTATTTTAGATAGTGGTTGAAGTGCGTCTTTAGTCGACGGCGAAAGATTCAACGGGTTTCGGCTGTCCTAACTGGGATGGGTAGTTCATTCCACCATTGTGGGGCAAGGACTGAGAAAAGGCAGGTTCTCCTTGATGACCCTCCCGGAGCTCGGATAGGAGTGGGTCTGAGATGGCCAGAAGATGCAGAGCGTAGGGTCTTGAGGGTGTGTAGTTGGAGACCATTGACCGGAGGTAGGCGGGAGTGGTTCCCTTTGCCTCACGGTATGCCAGGTCGAGGGCCTTGAAGCGGATTTGTGCAGCAATGGGGAGCCAGTGCAGGTCCCTAAGGAGTGGGGTGACATGGGCCGACTTCGGAAGGTTTGAGATCAGGTGGGCCGCTGCGTTCTGAATGAGTTGAAGAGGCTGGGTGTAGCAACGCAGTGCGTTGCAGTAGTTGAGGCGGGAGATGACTGTTGATTGGACGAGGAGTTGGGTGGCTTCTTTTGTCAGGAAGGGGCGGATCCTTCTGATGTTGCTCAGGAGGAATCTGCAGGTTCTGGTTGTCGCTGTGATGTGAGCGGAGAAGTTCAGCTGGTTGTCGAGGACAACACCAAGGTTCTTGGCGGTCGGGGAGAACTGCCTCTCCCTGAACGTCAGCAAAACAAAAGAGATGATTGTGGACTTTAGGAGGTCGGGGGTCAGGGACTATAGCCCCCTCAGCATCGACGGGGCACCGGTTGAGAGAGTGAACAGTTTTAAGTACCTCGGAGCCCACATATCCGAGGACTTGACATGGACCACACACATTGACAGTGTTATCAAGAAGGCACGGCAACGCCTCTACTTCCTTAGGCGCTTAAGGAAGTTCCAAGTGAGTCAGAAGATCTTTAAGAACTTCTACTCATGCACAATAGAGAGCATCCTGACTGGCAATATCACCTCCTGGTTTGGGAATAGCGCAGTACAAGACCGTAGCAGACTACAGAGAGTGGCCCGTTCAGTCAAACGCACAATTGGAGGTGGGCTTCCCACTCTCCAAGACATTTACAACAAGCGGTGCATGGGTAAGGCTAAGAGAATAATCAAAGACTCCAGCCACCCAAACAACTGCCTCTTTGAACTGCTGCGGTCAGGCAAGCGATACAGGAGTCTCATGGCAAGTACAGAGAGACTCAGAAGAAGCTTCTATCCTCAGGCCATCAGGATGCTAAATGACAATAACACTACGTAACAACCATCAAATACACTCACAGTCCACACGGACGCACACCTCACTTTAAACAAACAACTCACTGCAGCACCCACTTTACCCACTTTAGACACTTGACACACTTTATATTTATTGGTAAAGAATTTGCACTACAACTCATACCTCATTACACCTTACTGTAAATTGTACCTAAATTGTACCTCATCCCATTTCTGCATTGTACTGTATATTGTAACTCAGTTACTTTTCTACTCTGCATTGTATTTACATTTTACATTTACATTTAGTCATTTAGCTGACGCTTTTATCCAAAGCGACTTACAAGTTCTGTACGACAAGCCATCAGGAAGGAAGGGCACAACTCTATCAGCTGAGCAACAATGTTCATCAAAGTGTTGAGTGCTACAGTGTAGGTTAGTTTATTAGGACAAGTGCATGACAGTACGGTTAGTTAGGGTTAGATTTTCTTTTTTTTTTTTTTTTTTTTTTTAATTCAGATAATGGTTGAAGAAGTGCGTCTTTAGTCGACGGCGAAAGATTGGACGTGATTCGGCTGTCCTAACTGGGGTGGGTAGTTCATTCCACCATTGTGGGGCAAGGACTGAGAATAGGCGACTTCTCTTTGATGACCCTCCCGGAGCTTGGATAGGAGTAGGTCTGAGGCGGCCAGAAGATGCAGAGCGTAGGGGTCTTGAGGGTGTGTAGTGTATATTGTATATATGTATATATTGAACACTTTTGTCTACGTACTTCAAGTCAAGAGTTTTATTTGTCACGGCATACAAGCATACAGTGAAATGCGGGCTGGTCATGCCCGCAGTGATTGTGCAATAATACAAGTAATAAGAATAGGAATGAGAATAAGACATTTGTGCAATAATACAAGTAATAAGAATAAGACATAACAGGTATAATGTACATAAAGTTTACAAAAAGCATGGTAAGACATGCTACGGTCTGCGATAGTGCAATACAATGTTAGCTACGGATGAGGCACTGGGTCTTATGTACACTACTATACAATGCTATACTATGTATACATAGTTATATTATGTGTCCTTATGCTAACTTGCTATATCCATCTATTTACTATACAAGAACCACTCCCGTTCTTTTTTTCTTTTTTAAGTGACCTTTTCATTGTGTAAGTGACCGTTGAGTGTGAGCGTATGCAGCATGTGTGTGTTCAAGCTAAAGTGACTGTTAGTGTGTGAGCGTATACAGTGTGTGTGTTATTGTGTGTGTTATTGACTTCTTGTTGACTTCTATATTATACTTATTATACTTATTTTATACTTATCTATTTTTATCTAGCACAATCTCTGGAGCAAAACAGAAATAAGCATTTTATATAAAAGTATTCTGTACTTTTGTATGACAACTAATAAAGAAACTTGAAACTTGAAACTTGGGGATGCATTGCATTCTCGACTGTGATGGAAAGGTCGTCAGGGGGGAGGTTTTGGCCGGCAGGTGGAGCAATTCTGTTTTGCTTAGGTTCAGTTTGAGGTGGTTGGTCGTCATCCAGGTGGAGATGTCGGACAGACAGGCCGAGATCCGCTCAGACGTGGATATCTGAGGGAGGGAAGGAGGAGAAGATCTTCTCCTCATCGGAATAACAATGATAGGACTAAACAAGGGACTAAACACGTTTCGCAATTATGCCACAACAATGTGGAACGCCCTACCCAAAGCTGTAAAGGAATGTGAATCCCTGCCCACATTCAAAACCGCCCTTAAAGAGCACCTACGGGAGGCTGCAATTCGAAACTGGCCACCGTAAATGCCCAAAACCCCCACCACCTCCTAATAGACAGTCTCCTCCCCACCGCATGTATATATTCCCTCCCCGCCGTATGTATATTTCCCTCCCACCCACCCACCCCCTCCTAATGTACAGTCCCCTCCCCATCATATGTATATACTCTGTCAGGATCTAGGGGTAACAGTACTGTATATTTGAATACCGCCTATGTCACAAATGTATCAGTACCAAATACCTATATGTCCCTATGCCATAAATGTCATGTATGTTGTGTATGTCATAAATGTCTATATGAATTGAAAATGGGGGACCCTGATGGAAACAAGACAAACGTCTTTCTCAGGTCTGCATCCCCTTAACAATTGTATGTATTGAGCCGTACTGTATTGTACCCATTCTGCAATCTGTTAAATAAAGTTTTCATTCATTCATTCATTCAGGAGAAGGCATGAGACGTCATAATTTTACCCAGTGATTTAGTGTAGAGAGAGGTAGAACTTGTTCCTGTTCGCGGACGACTCAGCCCTGCTGGTCTCTGACAAGAACAAATTACAGGTTGAAAAAACCCTCAGCTCAGTACTCGGCAGAATCTGCACCTGGCTCGCTGATAACAAATTATCATTACACCTGGGTAAAAGTCCATTCACTTCGGATCAAATAACAAACTCAGCAAAACCAACGGCTTCTGTGTTACAGTGGGTGACAATATTGTCACAAGGAAAGATGAAATTACATATCTGGGTTCCATCCTAGAGGCTAATCTTTCCTGTGACAAAATGGCATCCAATGTAATCAAAAAAGTCAACCAACGAACAAGATTATTGTACCGGATCTCCTCTCTGGTAAACAAGAATACCCTGAAGACTCTAACAGGAGCACTCATTCAAGGGTACTACGACTGCTTGCACCTCATGTTACCAAAGCACCTCAAAGGCACTAAAAACAAGATTACAAACATCACAAAACAAACTGGTCAGACTACTGCTTGACCTTACTCCTAAAACCAACCTCACCCCTGCCCATTTTGACAACCTAGGATTAGAGTAGATGACAGAGTACAGCAACTTGCAATGGGCCTGGTCTACAAGATACACTACACCACTAAGGTACCCATGTACATGTCGAAATACTTCCCAAAGGTCAGTGAATACCATGACCACAACACCAGAGGGAGTTCCACAAATCATGTTCAACCTAGATTCGGCACAAACAAGGGTCTAAACACGGTTCGCAATTATGCCACATCAATGTGGAACACCCTACCCAAAGCTGTAAAAAAATGTGAATCCCTACCTACCTTCAAAACCGCTCTCAAAGAGCACCTACGGGAGGCTGCTATTCGAAACTGGCCCCCGTAAATGTCCAAAACAACCCTCTCACCCACCCACCCCCTCCTAATGTACAGTTTCCTCCCCCTCGTATTTATATATTATCTGTTAGGATCTCTGTTTAACAGTACTAAATATATATATTATCTGTAAGGATCTCTGTTTAACAGTACTGTATATTTGCATATCTTGTATGTCACAAATGTAACAGTACTGCATACCTGTATGTCATGTATGATCATAAATGTCATGATGTATATCTGTATGGCCCCCGTAAATGTCCAAGCCCACCCACCCACCCCCTCCTAATGTACAGTTTCCTCCCTCTCGTATGTATATATTTTCTGTTAGGATCTCTGTTTAACAGTACTGTATATTTGCATATCTTGTATGTCACAAATGTAACAGTACTGTATACCTGTGTGTCATGCATGTCAGAAATGTCATGATATATATCTGTATGTTGCGTATGTCATTAATGTCATTATGAATTGAAAATGGGGGACCCTGATGTAAACAAGACGAACGTCTTTATCTGGTCTGCATCCCCTTAACAATTGTGTGTATTGAGCCGTACTGTATTGTACCCATTCTGCAATCTGTTAACACTTTGACTTAGTCTAATTAGTGGCTAGAGGACATGGGAATGTAAACAAACATGTGGGTTTTGTAACAGCTATATCTATACTTTATAGTGTTGCTATCTGTCCATTCTCATTGTCAATTGAGTGCATAAACCATCCCTTCAAAATGGCTTAAAGAAAAAAAAATCCATCGGTAGGTTGTCATTTTATAGCGCCGTGAATATAAGCTTTATCGCAGATTTCGTCTCATATATTTTCTGGGAAGCTAGTTATGGAGCTAAAGGCTACTAACGTTATATTCAACGGCATTTCCGTTTGATATATGCTAATGAAATAACACAAACTGCTTATGATCCGGACTATCCCAGAGCATCTATGGATGAAAGGGGGGCGGCGGGGGACGTCGATTAGTATTATTGATTATTAATACAGTGTCCGTGTAAGTAGCCACATTCACAGATCGACTGCTTGCGTTGCACAGCAAACTCCAATCCGGCTGTAAATTAGGTGATAAAGGTCTTACCGTCAGCCCGTGTGATACCCGGCAGCATTTCCCCGTTATCGATCGGCATCTGGTAGATCGATATGTCCATTGGTTGATGATAAATCCCCTTATTCCATGGTGAAATCTCTGCTTCGAAACGTGATACACGGTGCATGCTGTTGGTTTGGGATCAGGGTAATATGATCCTCCACTGAAAGGTAAAAAAAGAATTCCATTCGCCCACAATGATACTGCAGTGGAGCGATGGCGCCCCTAAGAGGATCTGGCCGGTATTGCATGTTGCCGATTCCACAGAGGAGGGTAGATCTGCAGAGTCGATCTGGGATCTTGATCCGGTTATTAATATGGAATAAAACAATAACAACTTGCCACGGCTATATACGTGCCTCTGGTCCACAACGCATGGCACCGAAACCCGTATAAACTCGTGGCTGGTCCTTATTGTGTTAATAAAGTTTTCAATCAATTAGGGCAACCATCTTGGAACCGCCTAAGACAGAATCGCCGACAAGTACACCCTGATTCACCAACGCGTGGGGAAGCTGTCTTAAGTGGCCCAAACGATCCCAGCTGGGATGGCCACAATGAGGAATGTCACTCATTGACAAACATGAACACGCATTGGCGTTTAGTTAATTTGCATACAGACACGCCTCCGGCAGCTCCTTATAAAGCGAGCAAACATACCCGTGTGCAAATGAAATCGCTAAAAGTATGAGTTAGACACACTTGTCCAGCTCATTATAGTGAAACTGATGATGCAGCTGTGTGAAAATGGTGGCCGATATAGGTAGCGGAAGCGCTTTGCGACCGATCAAAATGAGATTAGATTAATGTATTGTCATCATTCAGCTCGTGGCCACCTGCCGTAGCTCACGTGCGCACACACACGCACGCACGTGCGCACGCAGTACTGTATAGTCTACGTGCGTAATTATTGAACGCAGTATAGGCTTATATTATTCTAATGACTTGTTTTATTAGGAGATCACAGATACTGCGCTGCCCTATATAGTACAGTCCACGAGTCCGCTCATGGTACGCCCGACTCTGGTGGCCTTAATGTGTACTGTACTTACTGTACGTATAGGGCAGAGCATATAGTATCTACTAAATCCTAATGAAACAAGTAATTAGAATAATATAAGCCTACTGTTCATTCATTAGACACGTAGGCTATACAGTGCGTGTGGCGCAACAAGACTTATGGAATATTAATGCAGTCTATTCCACTATAGATATATCCATGCGGTTAGCTTTAGTTCTTATTTATTTATCCACTGTCATTTGCAGTGTTGGTGTAGTAGGCTATATAGTGTATTTCAATATCTGTTTTATTGATTAATGATATATGTGACTCGCCGTGACCAAACCCGATTTGATCCGCAAAGGGGGAGGTGCTCTGAAATGAAGAAAATGTCTTGCTGTTTAGAAAATCCTAAAAATCGATATCTTGATTTTTTTTACATATTTGAATTGTCATTGATGTGTTCCCTTATTTGCCCTTAGTTGCAAACTTAAATACAACTTGTAAATGAGGTAATTATTGTTATAATAGTTCCACAAATTTTCTTCCAAGTGAGGAGAAAAAACTACACGCGCGGGCTGTGGGGCCTGTCCACAGGGGTTAAGTACTGTACTTAATAGGTGTTAACACACAGACGTCATTAGCTTTAGAATAACACACTATTAATACACTATCTTAATGTTATAAGTTCAGATGATTTATAAGCAACGTAACGCAGTGTCTAAAAAAAAGATTAAAAAAAAGAGGCCTTTACGGCCTTTATAAAACGTGTGTTTTAACTTAATTAAAAACCATTAAAACACAGTTCGAATTTTATGAGCGAACGAATTTCGGTAGGGTGCATTTTTTCCAACCTAATGGCTAAAAGTAAATTAATTTAATACGGAAACGGAGTGATAAAAAATGGCTTTTTCATCGGCTTTTTCATTATTGTGGGGGCCCTGATGTAAACTGCTCTGCGGCGCGATGAGGGCGCGTTAACCCTTTCACTGCCACACTACAGAAGCTTAGTAATGCTTCGCCTCAACTCCGTTTCTGGTAGAACTAGTGAGCGAATCTTTAATATTTTTTTTTGATTCATATTCAGAGGTAATTCGTCGAGATATTTATAATTGGTATTTAGCCAAAATAAATATTAGAAATATGGTGAAAAAAACTATTTATCCGTTTTTTTATCCGTCACTACCACACTACAGAAGGTTAACCTTTCACTACCACACTACAGAAGGTTAACCTAGTTGTTGTGTCTTTCACTACCACACTACATGTATTTACATCTAAATGCTTATTGGTCAGGCGGTGACGTCATTAAGTTGATGCCATTGATCGGTGAGTATTAAACAGAGAGCAGGGCAGTGCATGTTTGCCAGTCACCATGGAACCCAGTCAGCAACCCACAGCGAGGGCACTTGCCGAGGCATTAAACCGGTTTGCTCACTTCGGAGCACACTGTGTTGAAGACGAACGCGCTTTAGGAACATTCATCACGGATTTCTTTCCGCAGAAGAAAAATCCAAAAAGAAACTCAGATTCTGGTTCAGAAGAAGAAGACAGTTGTGACGAGTTAGAGGCAGATGATGATGATGGTGACAACACTATTGAAGACGAGGCAGAGCCAGAAAATGATGGTGATGGTGGTGATGGTGACAAAACTAACGGATTTGAAGACGAGGCAGAGCCAGAATCTGATGATGGTGACAACACACCTAACGGATTTGGAGACAAGGTAGAACACGTAATGTGCGTTGTGGAAGTTGAATCTGACGAGAACCACGAACGCCAAATGGAAAGACTTTTGCGATTTACTTGTAAATGCGTCCAGGTTGATAAAGAAAATGACATTCTTAATCGGCGGTCATGTATCACAAAATTGGACCGTGATGAAGTTTACACAAGGCGTTTTGAGATAGCGGCTCTCGAAGAGGATCATAAAGACTTGATTATTATGGCGCAGCTCCAGGCTTTTGGTCGAAAGTCAGAATGGACTATCGGAAATAAATCGTTTTCCAAAAAAAGACAACGTGCTTACACAAACTATTTCTTCGGGGCGATACAAATCTGCCGTGAAGCTTTCCTCTTCATCCACGGGTAAGTTATTATTATTGTCTATTTAAAACTAATAGTACATCATGCCTATTTTTTTTAAATGATAATAAAATCTTGAAACTTGATTAGTCTTGTTTATTATCAGGGTCCCCCATTTTATTAAAACTAATTATAGTACATTATAGTAGAGTATAGTAGCATAGTATAGTATAAAGTACCGGTACTTGACAGGTACCGGTACTTGTGATGATGATGATGATTGATGATGATGATCTAACTATCTCTCTCTGTCTCCACAATCATGTAGACTGGGTGTGGTACAGACAGGTACCGGTACTTGTGATGATGATGATGATTGATGATGATGATCTAACTATCTCTCTCTGTCTCCACAATCATGTAGACTGGGTGTGGTACAGACAGGTACCGGTACTTGTGATGATGATGATTGATGATGATGATGATCTAACTTCTCTGTCTCTGTCTCCACAATCATGTAGACTGGGTGTGGTACAGACAGGTACCGGTACTTGTGATGATGATGATCTAACTATCTCTCTCTCTGTCTCCCCCCCCCCCCCCTCTTCTCTCCCAAGAATAGGTAAGGATCGCTTGATTGCAATAAGCAAACACATGTCAGAAAATGGCATGTGTCTTCGCACAAAAAAGCGATCACCACACAACAACAAGCATTGCATAAAATATGAAGATATCGAAAAAGTAGTTCAATTTGTGTTGAATTATGCAGAAGATCATGCTGTTCACCTCCCTGGACGCCAGGCACACCAAAAGAACTTTACCGGTCAGCTGTTACCATCTTGCGTCACGAAGGCATCTGTGTGGCGTTTATATACCAAGGCAATGCCAGTTGGTAGGTGTAAGCAAATCTTTGTCAAAGAAATAGGTCAAATAGGTCTTTGTCAAATAAAAACAAAGCTTGAAAATGAATGACATTGTGCTAACATGTGTTCTTATTAATCTTTCAGACCAGCGAGCAGTGGGCCTGTCCACATTTAAGTCCCTCTGGAGGCAATTACTGAGTCATATCAGAGCAATCAAACCAATGTCTGATCTTTGCTGGGTGTGTCAGAAGAACAATTATCTGGTTAGTGAACATCACAGTGTTATGAACTTTGAACTGCAACTTCTGTATGAAAAGTGTTATACAAATACAGTTTATTATTATTAATATTAATCATCATTTACTTAACTTTTTTTTTTCAGATTTTCAAAAGTGCCAATCTGCCAGAGGCTGAGAAGTCTGCAAAGCTGAAGCAGCAGGAACAACATCTGGCGCATGTAACCTCAGAGCGGGCTGCCTACAAGGGCATGCTTAAAGCCGCCAAGGAGATCGGTGATGGTCTTTCTCTGGGTGGTCATGTGCCACCGGCAAGCAAGCCCTTGACAATGCATTACAGTTTCGACTACGCTCAAAAGGTGACTACATACCAAGCCCTCTTTCACAACATCATGTTATAATTGTTATAACTACTGCATTGCTCCCTTTTTTTTCTTTCTAAAATCCTTATTCATTTATTGCAGGTGCACTACCCATCAGACCCCCTTCAACCAGGGCCCATGTACTTCTTGGCTCCACGCAAGTGCAGCATATTCGGTGTTTGCTGTGAGGCGATTCCACGGCAAGTCAACTATTTGGTGGATGAGGGGATGGAGTCCAGCAAAGGTAGCAACGCCGTCATAAGCTACCTGCACCACTTCTTCAAAGACCATGGTCTTGGGGAGACAGATGTTGACCTTCACTGTGACAACTGCAGTGGCCAAAACAAGAACAAGTACATGTTGTGGTACTTAGCGTGGCGAGCGCTACATGGTCTTCACCATCGTGTCAATCTCCACCTGCTGATTGTAGGCCACACAAAGTTTTCCCCGGACAGTTTCTTTGGGCTTCTCAAGCAGCGTTTCAGAAAGACCAAGGTGAACACTCTTGATGAGATTGCAGCAGTCGTAAGGGACAGCTCAGTGGCTGGAATCAACATACCACAGCTAGTGGGAAAGGAAGATGGCACTGTAATCGTGCAGTCCTACAACTGGCAGGAACATCTGGGGCCTTACTTCAAGCCACTGCCACAGATCAAGCAGTACCAGCACTTTAGGTGGGTGTGGTCACTGTGTGTTGTGTATTTACTGTAATTAATTATTCACACTTTAGTGCAAAGAATGTCATTGGTAAATGATACAAATGCATTGATATTGTTATGTGCCCTGTACTAACGTTTCACTTTATTATTGCAGCTTTGATTCCAAGGAACCTGGTGTGGTTGTGGCAAAGATGTCTATTGATGGCGCTGAAACCAGATTCCAGCTGCTCCGTGACGTCCGTGTCCTGCCGCCTATAGATGGACTTCCTGTGCTGCCACCACCGGGACTGGACTCTGCAAGACAACACTATCTGTTCCACAAGATCAGAGAGTTCTGTGATGAGGAAGCCCAGGACGTAACATGCCCGGCACCACCAGCCAAAATATCCAGCGGCGGTTCAAAAAGACCACGGTGATCATCTGGAGAGGCCATCAGAACATTGAACATTGACTTTAGCATGTCTATTTTTATCTCGTGTTATTTTAAATGCTAATAAAATCTTGAAACTTGATTTTGTCTCTTGTTTATTATCAGGGTCCCTTTCACTACCACACTACAGAAGGTTAACCCTTTCACTACCACACTACAGAAGGTTAACCTTTCACTACCACACTACAGAAGGTTAACCTTTCACTACCACACTACAGAAGGTTAACCCTTTCACTACCACACTACAGAAGGTTAACCTTTCACTACCAGACTACAGAAGGTTAACCTAGTTGTTGTGTCTTTCACTACCACACTACATGTATTTACATCTAAATGCTTCTGGAGAGGCCATCAGAACATTGAACATTGACTTTAGCATGTCTATTTTTATCTCGTGTTATTTTAAATGCTAATAAAATCTTGAAACTTGATTTTGTCTCTTGTTTATTATCAGGGTCCCTTTCACTACCACACTACAGAAGGTTAACCCTTTCACTACCACACTACAGAAGGTTAACCTTTCACTACCACACTACAGAAGGTTAACCTAGTTGTTGTGTCTTTCACTACCACACTACATGTATTTACATCTAAATGCTTATTGGTCAGGCGGTGACGTCATTAAGTTGATGCCATTGATCGGTGAGTATTAAACAGAGAGCAGGGCAGTGCATGTTTGCCAGTCACCATGGAACCCAGTCAGCAACCCACAGCGAGGGCACTTGCCGAGGCATTAAACCGGTTTGCTCACTTCGGAGCACACTGTGTTGAAGACGAACGCGCTTTAGGAACATTCATCACGGATTTCTTTCCGCAGAAGAAAAATCCAAAAAGAAACTCAGATTCTGGTTCAGAAGAAGAAGACAGTTGTGACGAGTTAGAGGCAGATGATGATGATGGTGACAACACTATTGAAGACGAGGCAGAGCCAGAAAATGATGGTGATGGTGGTGATGGTGACAAAACTAACGGATTTGAAGACGAGGCAGAGCCAGAATCTGATGATGGTGACAACACACCTAACGGATTTGGAGACAAGGTAGAACACGTAATGTGCGTTGTGGAAGTTGAATCTGACGAGAACCACGAACGCCAAATGGAAAGACTTTTGCGATTTACTTGTAAATGCGTCCAGGTTGATAAAGAAAATGACATTCTTAATCGGCGGTCATGTATCACAAAATTGGACCGTGATGAAGTTTACACAAGGCGTTTTGAGATAGCGGCTCTCGAAGAGGATCATAAAGACTTGATTATTATGGCGCAGCTCCAGGCTTTTGGTCGAAAGTCAGAATGGACTATCGGAAATAAATCGTTTTCCAAAAAAAGACAACGTGCTTACACAAACTATTTCTTCGGGGCGATACAAATCTGCCGTGAAGCTTTCCTCTTCATCCACGGGTAAGTTATTATTATTGTCTATTTAAAACTAATAGTACATCATGCCTATTTTTTTTAAATGATAATAAAATCTTGAAACTTGATTAGTCTTGTTTATTATCAGGGTCCCCCATTTTATTAAAACTAATTATAGTACATTATAGTAGAGTATAGTAGCATAGTATAGTATAAAGTACCGGTACTTGACAGGTACCGGTACTTGTGATGATGATGATGATTGATGATGATGATCTAACTATCTCTCTCTGTCTCCACAATCATGTAGACTGGGTGTGGTACAGACAGGTACCGGTACTTGTGATGATGATGATGATTGATGATGATGATCTAACTATCTCTCTCTGTCTCCACAATCATGTAGACTGGGTGTGGTACAGACAGGTACCGGTACTTGTGATGATGATGATTGATGATGATGATGATCTAACTTCTCTGTCTCTGTCTCCACAATCATGTAGACTGGGTGTGGTACAGACAGGTACCGGTACTTGTGATGATGATGATCTAACTATCTCTCTCTCTGTCTCCCCCCCCCCCCCCTCTTCTCTCCCAAGAATAGGTAAGGATCGCTTGATTGCAATAAGCAAACACATGTCAGAAAATGGCATGTGTCTTCGCACAAAAAAGCGATCACCACACAACAACAAGCATTGCATAAAATATGAAGATATCGAAAAAGTAGTTCAATTTGTGTTGAATTATGCAGAAGATCATGCTGTTCACCTCCCTGGACGCCAGGCACACCAAAAGAACTTTACCGGTCAGCTGTTACCATCTTGCGTCACGAAGGCATCTGTGTGGCGTTTATATACCAAGGCAATGCCAGTTGGTAGGTGTAAGCAAATCTTTGTCAAAGAAATAGGTCAAATAGGTCTTTGTCAAATAAAAACAAAGCTTGAAAATGAATGACATTGTGCTAACATGTGTTCTTATTAATCTTTCAGACCAGCGAGCAGTGGGCCTGTCCACATTTAAGTCCCTCTGGAGGCAATTACTGAGTCATATCAGAGCAATCAAACCAATGTCTGATCTTTGCTGGGTGTGTCAGAAGAACAATTATCTGGTTAGTGAACATCACAGTGTTATGAACTTTGAACTGCAACTTCTGTATGAAAAGTGTTATACAAATACAGTTTATTATTATTAATATTAATCATCATTTACTTAACTTTTTTTTTTCAGATTTTCAAAAGTGCCAATCTGCCAGAGGCTGAGAAGTCTGCAAAGCTGAAGCAGCAGGAACAACATCTGGCGCATGTAACCTCAGAGCGGGCTGCCTACAAGGGCATGCTTAAAGCCGCCAAGGAGATCGGTGATGGTCTTTCTCTGGGTGGTCATGTGCCACCGGCAAGCAAGCCCTTGACAATGCATTACAGTTTCGACTACGCTCAAAAGGTGACTACATACCAAGCCCTCTTTCACAACATCATGTTATAATTGTTATAACTACTGCATTGCTCCCTTTTTTTTCTTTCTAAAATCCTTATTCATTTATTGCAGGTGCACTACCCATCAGACCCCCTTCAACCAGGGCCCATGTACTTCTTGGCTCCACGCAAGTGCAGCATATTCGGTGTTTGCTGTGAGGCGATTCCACGGCAAGTCAACTATTTGGTGGATGAGGGGATGGAGTCCAGCAAAGGTAGCAACGCCGTCATAAGCTACCTGCACCACTTCTTCAAAGACCATGGTCTTGGGGAGACAGATGTTGACCTTCACTGTGACAACTGCAGTGGCCAAAACAAGAACAAGTACATGTTGTGGTACTTAGCGTGGCGAGCGCTACATGGTCTTCACCATCGTGTCAATCTCCACCTGCTGATTGTAGGCCACACAAAGTTTTCCCCGGACAGTTTCTTTGGGCTTCTCAAGCAGCGTTTCAGAAAGACCAAGGTGAACACTCTTGATGAGATTGCAGCAGTCGTAAGGGACAGCTCAGTGGCTGGAATCAACATACCACAGCTAGTGGGAAAGGAAGATGGCACTGTAATCGTGCAGTCCTACAACTGGCAGGAACATCTGGGGCCTTACTTCAAGCCACTGCCACAGATCAAGCAGTACCAGCACTTTAGGTGGGTGTGGTCACTGTGTGTTGTGTATTTACTGTAATTAATTATTCACACTTTAGTGCAAAGAATGTCATTGGTAAATGATACAAATGCATTGATATTGTTATGTGCCCTGTACTAACGTTTCACTTTATTATTGCAGCTTTGATTCCAAGGAACCTGGTGTGGTTGTGGCAAAGATGTCTATTGATGGCGCTGAAACCAGATTCCAGCTGCTCCGTGACGTCCGTGTCCTGCCGCCTATAGATGGACTTCCTGTGCTGCCACCACCGGGACTGGACTCTGCAAGACAACACTATCTGTTCCACAAGATCAGAGAGTTCTGTGATGAGGAAGCCCAGGACGTAACATGCCCGGCACCACCAGCCAAAATATCCAGCGGCGGTTCAAAAAGACCACGGTGATCATCTGGAGAGGCCATCAGAACATTGAACATTGACTTTAGCATGTCTATTTTTATCTCGTGTTATTTTAAATGCTAATAAAATCTTGAAACTTGATTTTGTCTCTTGTTTATTATCAGGGTCCCTTTCACTACCACACTACAGAAGGTTAACCCTTTCACTACCACACTACAGAAGGTTAACCTTTCACTACCACACTACAGAAGGTTAACCTTTCACTACCACACTACAGAAGGTTAACCCTTTCACTACCACACTACAGAAGGTTAACCTTTCACTACCAGACTACAGAAGGTTAACCTAGTTGTTGTGTCTTTCACTACCACACTACATGTATTTACATCTAAATGCTTCTGGAGAGGCCATCAGAACATTGAACATTGACTTTAGCATGTCTATTTTTATCTCGTGTTATTTTAAATGCTAATAAAATCTTGAAACTTGATTTTGTCTCTTGTTTATTATCAGGGTCCCTTTCACTACCACACTACAGAAGGTTAACCCTTTCACTACCACACTACAGAAGGTTAACCTTTCACTACCACACTACAGAAGGTTAACCTAGTTGTTGTGTCTTTCACTACCACACTACATGTATTTACATCTAAATGCTTATTGGTCAGGCGGTGACGTCATTAAGTTGATGCCATTGATCGGTGAGTATTAAACAGAGAGCAGGGCAGTGCATGTTTGCCAGTCACCATGGAACCCAGTCAGCAACCCACAGCGAGGGCACTTGCCGAGGCATTAAACCGGTTTGCTCACTTCGGAGCACACTGTGTTGAAGACGAACGCGCTTTAGGAACATTCATCACGGATTTCTTTCCGCAGAAGAAAAATCCAAAAAGAAACTCAGATTCTGGTTCAGAAGAAGAAGACAGTTGTGACGAGTTAGAGGCAGATGATGATGATGGTGACAACACTATTGAAGACGAGGCAGAGCCAGAAAATGATGGTGATGGTGGTGATGGTGACAAAACTAACGGATTTGAAGACGAGGCAGAGCCAGAATCTGATGATGGTGACAACACACCTAACGGATTTGGAGACAAGGTAGAACACGTAATGTGCGTTGTGGAAGTTGAATCTGACGAGAACCACGAACGCCAAATGGAAAGACTTTTGCGATTTACTTGTAAATGCGTCCAGGTTGATAAAGAAAATGACATTCTTAATCGGCGGTCATGTATCACAAAATTGGACCGTGATGAAGTTTACACAAGGCGTTTTGAGATAGCGGCTCTCGAAGAGGATCATAAAGACTTGATTATTATGGCGCAGCTCCAGGCTTTTGGTCGAAAGTCAGAATGGACTATCGGAAATAAATCGTTTTCCAAAAAAAGACAACGTGCTTACACAAACTATTTCTTCGGGGCGATACAAATCTGCCGTGAAGCTTTCCTCTTCATCCACGGGTAAGTTATTATTATTGTCTATTTAAAACTAATAGTACATCATGCCTATTTTTTTTAAATGATAATAAAATCTTGAAACTTGATTAGTCTTGTTTATTATCAGGGTCCCCCATTTTATTAAAACTAATTATAGTACATTATAGTAGAGTATAGTAGCATAGTATAGTATAAAGTACCGGTACTTGACAGGTACCGGTACTTGTGATGATGATGATGATTGATGATGATGATCTAACTATCTCTCTCTGTCTCCACAATCATGTAGACTGGGTGTGGTACAGACAGGTACCGGTACTTGTGATGATGATGATGATTGATGATGATGATCTAACTATCTCTCTCTGTCTCCACAATCATGTAGACTGGGTGTGGTACAGACAGGTACCGGTACTTGTGATGATGATGATTGATGATGATGATGATCTAACTTCTCTGTCTCTGTCTCCACAATCATGTAGACTGGGTGTGGTACAGACAGGTACCGGTACTTGTGATGATGATGATCTAACTATCTCTCTCTCTGTCTCCCCCCCCCCCCCCTCTTCTCTCCCAAGAATAGGTAAGGATCGCTTGATTGCAATAAGCAAACACATGTCAGAAAATGGCATGTGTCTTCGCACAAAAAAGCGATCACCACACAACAACAAGCATTGCATAAAATATGAAGATATCGAAAAAGTAGTTCAATTTGTGTTGAATTATGCAGAAGATCATGCTGTTCACCTCCCTGGACGCCAGGCACACCAAAAGAACTTTACCGGTCAGCTGTTACCATCTTGCGTCACGAAGGCATCTGTGTGGCGTTTATATACCAAGGCAATGCCAGTTGGTAGGTGTAAGCAAATCTTTGTCAAAGAAATAGGTCAAATAGGTCTTTGTCAAATAAAAACAAAGCTTGAAAATGAATGACATTGTGCTAACATGTGTTCTTATTAATCTTTCAGACCAGCGAGCAGTGGGCCTGTCCACATTTAAGTCCCTCTGGAGGCAATTACTGAGTCATATCAGAGCAATCAAACCAATGTCTGATCTTTGCTGGGTGTGTCAGAAGAACAATTATCTGGTTAGTGAACATCACAGTGTTATGAACTTTGAACTGCAACTTCTGTATGAAAAGTGTTATACAAATACAGTTTATTATTATTAATATTAATCATCATTTACTTAACTTTTTTTTTTCAGATTTTCAAAAGTGCCAATCTGCCAGAGGCTGAGAAGTCTGCAAAGCTGAAGCAGCAGGAACAACATCTGGCGCATGTAACCTCAGAGCGGGCTGCCTACAAGGGCATGCTTAAAGCCGCCAAGGAGATCGGTGATGGTCTTTCTCTGGGTGGTCATGTGCCACCGGCAAGCAAGCCCTTGACAATGCATTACAGTTTCGACTACGCTCAAAAGGTGACTACATACCAAGCCCTCTTTCACAACATCATGTTATAATTGTTATAACTACTGCATTGCTCCCTTTTTTTTCTTTCTAAAATCCTTATTCATTTATTGCAGGTGCACTACCCATCAGACCCCCTTCAACCAGGGCCCATGTACTTCTTGGCTCCACGCAAGTGCAGCATATTCGGTGTTTGCTGTGAGGCGATTCCACGGCAAGTCAACTATTTGGTGGATGAGGGGATGGAGTCCAGCAAAGGTAGCAACGCCGTCATAAGCTACCTGCACCACTTCTTCAAAGACCATGGTCTTGGGGAGACAGATGTTGACCTTCACTGTGACAACTGCAGTGGCCAAAACAAGAACAAGTACATGTTGTGGTACTTAGCGTGGCGAGCGCTACATGGTCTTCACCATCGTGTCAATCTCCACCTGCTGATTGTAGGCCACACAAAGTTTTCCCCGGACAGTTTCTTTGGGCTTCTCAAGCAGCGTTTCAGAAAGACCAAGGTGAACACTCTTGATGAGATTGCAGCAGTCGTAAGGGACAGCTCAGTGGCTGGAATCAACATACCACAGCTAGTGGGAAAGGAAGATGGCACTGTAATCGTGCAGTCCTACAACTGGCAGGAACATCTGGGGCCTTACTTCAAGCCACTGCCACAGATCAAGCAGTACCAGCACTTTAGGTGGGTGTGGTCACTGTGTGTTGTGTATTTACTGTAATTAATTATTCACACTTTAGTGCAAAGAATGTCATTGGTAAATGATACAAATGCATTGATATTGTTATGTGCCCTGTACTAACGTTTCACTTTATTATTGCAGCTTTGATTCCAAGGAACCTGGTGTGGTTGTGGCAAAGATGTCTATTGATGGCGCTGAAACCAGATTCCAGCTGCTCCGTGACGTCCGTGTCCTGCCGCCTATAGATGGACTTCCTGTGCTGCCACCACCGGGACTGGACTCTGCAAGACAACACTATCTGTTCCACAAGATCAGAGAGTTCTGTGATGAGGAAGCCCAGGACGTAACATGCCCGGCACCACCAGCCAAAATATCCAGCGGCGGTTCAAAAAGACCACGGTGATCATCTGGAGAGGCCATCAGAACATTGAACATTGACTTTAGCATGTCTATTTTTATCTCGTGTTATTTTAAATGCTAATAAAATCTTGAAACTTGATTTTGTCTCTTGTTTATTATCAGGGTCCCTTTCACTACCACACTACAGAAGGTTAACCCTTTCACTACCACACTACAGAAGGTTAACCTTTCACTACCACACTACAGAAGGTTAACCTTTCACTACCACACTACAGAAGGTTAACCCTTTCACTACCACACTACAGAAGGTTAACCTTTCACTACCAGACTACAGAAGGTTAACCTAGTTGTTGTGTCTTTCACTACCACACTACAGAATGCAGGTTATAGCTATATAAAACGACAAATGTCTGTCCCATTGTACCAATCAATGGGATATATTGCATGTTGGCTATAACCTGCATTCTTTCAAATGTATAATTACTCAATAAAACAGATATTTAACAAATAAGAAATATAGTCAAGTTAGACCGTGCTCTCAAGTTCTAACACTGGGTGCTGTAGTCCCATAAAGTTGAGTATATCAAAAAGCAGGGTAGCCGGACCAGCACTCTCAGGTTCAATGTTTTTAATGGCAGCCTGAATAGGAAACAGACATGTTTCGGACTATGTCCTTCATCAGTGATATGGCTAGCAATGGAAATACATTCAAGATGGTAGTTATATACACCTGGCAGGTAATTACATGACACGGCAGGAAATGACATCACGACTCGGGTGTGCCTGTGCAATGTGACCAAAGGAATGACCTATCAAAGTAGAGTCCAATCATAAATCCACAAATTATACATATATATAAATATATCTATATCAAAAACATATCTATATTATAAACAAAACTAAACAAAACAAAATTACCAGAAACTTGATATATAACATATAACATGCCCTTAGTTTCTAGGGCTAATTGAGCCCCTTTACATATTTAATTAAATAGTTTCAAATTATACATTGAGCATCCTTGAGAAACATACCTCTTGTTTAGAAACAAACAACAACTTTATTAAACCAGAAATAATAATGTAGGTATAAGGAGGTTAGAGGAAACAGGTTAAAACGTTCTCTTCATTCATTCCTCTAGGTTCGATGCAATTGAACAGGTGGATATAATAACATTCACGTTGCAACAACAACTTGTGTCTGTCTCCACCTCTTGCGGGCCTGAGTACTAACTCTAGTCCCATATATTTAAGATCGTTGACGGTATGTTTACACTTGGAGAAATGTCGAGCTACCGACGACTTGACATCTGAATTTCTCACAGCACATTTGTGTTCACTGATTCTTGATTTAAAGGCTCTCGTTGTTTTGCTCACATAAGAAAAATTACAGGGACATTTTAGCAAATACACCAGATTAGACGAATTACACGTAATCCGTCCTTTGACGGGTATATTTTTCCCCGTTTTAGGGTGTGCGAAAGATTTACCTTTAATCATGCCTTGGCACTGTACACAGGCTTGACAGGGAAAAGTTGAGAAAGTTTCTTTAAGGGCAAGTCAGTTTTGACTAGGAGATTAGATAGATTCGCTTGTCTCTTATAAAAATAGTTAGGCGAATGTTGAAACGCTGCATATTAAGGATTTGGCCTCTTCTCAACGTGGTTACTTAAAAGATACTACTACTTTTTTTAACAGGCTTTCGACCTGTAACATTAGTCCTACAGACTTACTAGTTACCATAGATGTAGTCAGTCTTTACCCCAGCATTCCACATGCTGACGCGCTAGACGCTCTGAGTTTTTATTTAAACTCGAGGGAAGTATTACTCCCCCCCCCAACAGAAGCGCTAGTTAGATTAGCCGACCTAGTTCTAACTAGGAATTATTTTAGATTCCAAGACAAATACTACTTACAAAACAGAGGCCTCAGCATGGGCTCCCCAGCCGCTGTGAACCTAGCCAACCTTTATATGTCCAAATATGAAGTAGATCATATTTTTTATAATAACCCGTTTGAGAAATTTGTCAAATCATATATGCGCTATATTGACGATCTGTTTTTTATTTGGTCTGGTTCATCATCTGATCTTTTAGCCTTCCTTGAGTACCTGAACACCTGTAGAGAAACGATAAAGTTTACATTGAAATTTGATATGCATAATTTACCTTTCCTCGATGTTCTGATCAAGAAAGCCCCTAATGGCATCTCATTACACACAGAGGTTTTTAAAAAGGAGACAGACCGTAACTCGTTCTTGCATTATTCCAGTTATCACACCCCAGCCTTGAAGAATAGTCTACCTTATAGCCAAATCCTTCGTTATAAGAGAATATGTGACACTGACGACAGATTTAATGCACAAGCAGAGGTGCTCCGTAACAGTTTCCACAAAAGAGGCTACAGTGCCGATTTGACACTCAAAGCCCTGAACAAAACCAAACATATCGATAGGGCCACGTTGTTCACCCCCAGAAAGAAAGAAGATAAAACAGACAAAGTATCTTATGTGTCTACTTACAGCCCTATCACGAGAGACGCACAGAGTATTGTCAATAAATATTGGCATATTCTGCAGTCCGACCCTCTTATAGGGGCAGCGTTTCAACATTCGCCTAACTATTTTTATAAGAGACAAGCGAATCTATCTAATCTCCTAGTCAAAACTGACTTGCCCTTAAAGAAACCTTCTCATTTTATGTCCAATATCCCAGATGGTAATTTTCCCTGTCAAGCCTGTGTACAGTGCCAAGGCATGATTAAAGGTCAATTTTTCACACACCCTAAAACGGGGAAAAATATACCTGTCAAAGGACGGATTACGTGTAATTCGTCTAATCTGGTGTATTTGCTAAAATGTCCCTGTAATTTTTCTTACTTACGTAGCTCGACATTTCTCCAAGTGTAAACATACCGTCAACGATCTTAAATATATGAGACTAGAGTTAGTACTCAGGCCCGTGAGAGGTGGAGACAGACACAAGTTGTTGTTGCAACGTGAATGTTATTATATCCACCTGTTCAATTGCCTCACATATCGGCATGTAACTCGATAACTGCTGAACGGATTTTGTCACCTGAAAGGGCAATCGGCGGGCAACAAATAGGGCTTTAATTCGATCTATATATTGTATTAAAAGAAATACACACCCGAGCCGCTAGAGGTCGGCAAAGTGGCATCGCGAATCGTCCTCATGAGGGCCCACATGTGGGCCCTTGGATGTTAAGAAGTTTGATGTTTTTTTGTTTTGTTTTTTTTAGCCAAGTGTAAAGACCATAACCCTATCAAAACAGCAGTCAAAGTGTATATTTTCATTTTACCAATGTTTTATACGATTTACCGAAAATAAGAATTTATCGGAAAAATGCTAATTATATCTATTTTTTTTTTTAAACTTTGGCCATTTCCCTGGCTCTTTTATACGTTTATCGCATTTATACTTGGTCAAGTTCGACCGACAGAAGCAGGCTGAAAGGGTTCAGATGGGGGGGAAGACACTCTGGGAAAGGCACGGCTGCAGTCCGGGATTCGAACTCGCTCAGCCCCAGATCCGTGACGAGCACGGTTGTCCACGGCGCTGAAATAGCACTCGCGGTACGTGGTGAGCTACTGGAGCTCCCCTCTAATTATATCTCTTATCGTAAAACCGAAAGGAAATTACTAAATCCAGATTTAACCCTGCCATTTGAAAGAGGAGCATTTTCCCTATCCATAGATGTATGATTTGGCCATAATAAGGTCAAGTTCAAGGTCAAATATGAATTTATAATTAAAATCGATTATCATTTATTACTGTATCTACAAATCCTTCTGTTTAATCATCTTCCCTTTATTCATTTGCTTAGATTTTTTTTTACACTTGATCTCAAGAAGGTGCTGAATGAGCTCAGTGAGCGAGCTCGGTTCACGCACAATTGTAACATGGTGTTATTCACCGGCACAGATGCAAAAATAAATCATAATTTATATTCTCCTTTTTTCCATTACAATTTACTCAAGCCTAGTAACAGACACAATATTTCTGACACTGAAAATACGAACCCCCAGGTCCCTAGATGTTCCTAGATACCAAGAACATGCAAATTGGCCTTGTAGAAGTGGAGCAATCTTCCATTTACTTAGGCATGTACCTTTAGGCGAAATTTCTGAAAATATGGCTACAGCTTAACAGGCTAACAGGAAGACAGAGCACAACAGTCTGTCAAGTTAAGACTGCTCTTCAGCGCTCCTAAATCCTGCTCTTAGTCAGGGCCGAATCCAAGACAAGGGACGGTTGGTGAATCCCAAAATCGGCCCGAAAAGGTCTTAAATGGCCTTAAGGGCAAATGTTTTGTCTTAAGTCCGTTGGTGAATGAGACACATTGACCCCAGTGGTAAAGAGTGAGAGCAGTTTTATGCTAATTTCAATAAACATTACAGCACAGTAGCACACCAAGCATACCTACCTAGCCAAAACAACACCACATATACCTAGTCAAAACCCCACCCATCAACACATCCATCTACACTCATTGCACACACATCCACATGCACACACTTACTTTAAACAAACACTCACCTTAACACTCACTTTAGCCACTTTAAATACTTTTAACACAACACCATATTTTATCTATTTATTAAAGAGATTTGCACTACATCCATACCTAATTTTAGCATTTAGCATTTTTGTACCTCATTGTCTGCATTTCTATACCTCATTATCTGCATTTTTACTTCATTGTACTTTCATTGCAGCGTTGGGACTTTATTCCTCTTTTACTTTACTGTATGAAGCACATTCTCAGGGGCTCATACAGAACCAAGCATTTCATTGTAATGTACATGTACTTTATACGTGACAAATAAAAGCAAACTTGAACTTGAAACTTAGACACCCCCACCCTGCATACCTAGTCAAAACCCCACCCTGCATACCTAGTCAAAGTCCTCCAAGCATACCTTGTTATGAATGTCACCAGACATTTGTGATTTATTTTGTTTTTACACAGGCTGTGTGAGAGAACCCATTCTCTGTGGATGCACCTGTGGAACAACCGGAATGACTACATGAACCCCCTGTACAGGCCTGACCACAGCCAAACACAAGGGCTTCTACGGCCAGCTACTGCCCCCTACTGTTTTAAGTAGGTTGTTCCAAAGGCTATTCCCACTCATCTTTTAGTTTGAAGTTTAAGTCTGAATTGCATATCATACAGAAAATAGAAATTGCAATCAGTAGCGAAATGTGTGTGTGCGCGTGTGTGCGTGTGTGTGTGTGTGCGTGCGTTTAGGTTCTGGAGAGCCCTGTACAACCGTTTCGACAGAGGAATGCATCCTCGCCAGTCAGTAGGGGACTATCTCTGGGCCATCAGAGAGGAGAGCCAGCAGCTGGAGGAACAGCTGGCCTCACACCGAGAGGTAGGACAGGTCTTCACCACCACAACATTACACACCGAGAGGTAGGACAGGTCTTCACCACCACAACATTACAGTACCGGGAGTGTAGAGGGACAAGAAGGATGGGCAATGAGAAGCTCAAGAGGACCAAGGAATATAAAGATGAAACAAAAGATATTCCTTTGTAGTTGGTATTCACATAGCGGGCCATTTTGCTCTTATGTCATGCTCGGGTAGGGATTCCTTTCCACCCTAGGGTGGGAACAGGGTGGAAAGGAATACCAACCTGAGCGCAACATAAGAGAAAAATGGCCCGCCATGTGAATATGGTCGATGTCATCAGGTTTCTACTGAATCAGGTCCATGTCTCAAATCGTAAAAAATGAATCAAGAATCAAGAGGTTTATTTGTCACATACATACCAGGGCATACAGTGAAATGCGGGTGGTCATGCCCGCATTGATTGTGCAAAATACAATAATAAAATAGAATAAAATAGGCATTGAAAAAATAAAATAGAAAAAATAATATAGATGGTATAGATAGATAGAATAAAATAGATTGTAAAAAAAATACATGCTAGGTTCCTGAGAAACTGGTTCTTATAATACACTACTATGTAATATACAATTTACAATGTTAACTCTTAATGTATCTAAACTATACAGTACCTCCTTCTTTTAAAGTGTTTCTAAAGATTCAAATGCTACAGTGACATGGTGGATTAAGAAATTCTGGAGATATATGACATTATATTCTGCCCCAAACAGAATTGTGATAGGTAGCAAATAAAAATATCTTGTTTGGGTCAGGTGGGTAGTCTGGTAAATTAGGTCTACGTCAGATGTAATTTATCCCATGTTATAAAGGTAGCCTAAAGAAACAGGAAAACACAAGCTGTATTTGTAAGCCTTTCTCCAAGGAAAGTCCTAGAAAACTACCCCAGAGGATCTCTCCATATCTACACCCAAACACTGGTTTTGTCATGACATAAAATACTACTCAATCTTTTCTCTGGTCACAGAACAAGGATTTGTGTGTTGACTTGACTTCACATTCTCACCAGAACATATGCAGGCTGGAACAGGAGCAGGGCTGGAGCGACGAGGTGAGAGTCGGCAAGTTGCACCAGAGTCCTGCAGTGCGGGCTCCTCCGCCCTCCGACAACAGCCTGGCTCCTCCGCCCTCCGCCGACAGGCTGGCTCCTCCGCCCTCCGCCGACAGCCTGGCTCTGGCCAACACTCCGCAAGACTACACCGAGAGCTTCTTCACCGGCAGCCCCTGTCGATCCCGGGACGCCAACAAAGCCTCGGACCCCAACCTCTCCAATCACAGTGACCAGGAGTCCGGCGTCACAGACCTCAGCCGCTCGCCTCTCAGCGAGGACGGCACCAAGGACCCGGAATCTGACGAGGCTGCTTACTCTGCAGCCTGAGTGGAGGCGTCTTCACTGGGACCACAGAGTGGAAGGTACAGCTGCTACCGACACCCCAGAGAGCAAATGGACCATGTACACTGAATCTTGATCGAGTTAAGGCTGAGCCATTTGAAAAGGCGTATGTGAGTGTGCGTGTGTGTATGTGTGTGTGTGTGTACGTGTGTACGTGTGTATGTGTGTGTATGCAAGCAATTATGGGGCTTAAAGGGAAATGCCACCGAGTCTAAGAATTAATTTATGTTTTTTGGCCTAGAAAGGCACAATCAGCTTCTGCTGACAGGTTCAAGCTAGAAATCAGGAACAAGACTCCAATCATATGAGTTTAAAGTCTGGAGCTGATCTACTGACAATTAATGGGAAATTGACTTTATTGTGTTTTTACTTTTACATCCAAATAATCTTCGTATCATAGCAGTGACAACAGTTCTGAACCAGCTGCCAGGCAAAACCGTGTATCTCCGTAAGGATCAAGTTTTCACAAATGAAATGACGAAGAAAACAACCTCATTTGATGTTTCTCTTTGGGTCTGGCATGGGTATTCGGATCCTTAGGGTCATGATACTTTACTCAAAACATAAATCACAATATACATTTAAATTTCAAGTCAAAACAGGAAAATCCCTGCATTTTGGAGGCGCAAGGTTTTCACAAGGCAGCAGTGATATGTACCTTTGCCCCTAGAAACCCACACTGGGTACTGTCCCAGAACCGTCCCCTTCTCCCCCTGGTCCAGTAGAGCTCCACAGTGCCTGCCCTACTGGGTACTGCCCCAGTCCCCTTCTCTCCCTGGTTTTATATTAACTGGTGTCCCCTTTAATGTAGGAGTACAGGGTATCTTTTTATTTCATGTCTTTCTTGAAACTGAAATAGTATAAACTATTGAACGAAGTGTATGGAGACCATAATTCAATTATCTCCCTGCTTTTTCTTTCTCCAAACCTAGTTTATTTTTTTCAAGGCTTTATAAAGGGATTTTATTTGTAAATGACTCTGTACCGTGTACAAAGTACTGTGCGATATCTCTAAATGTCACTATTGACTGAATGCCAATTTCTTTTGTTTTATAACTGACGCAATTATAGTGACAACCAAATTCATACCACAGGGAATTCATGACACACACACACACACACACACACACACAAGAGGGCTGTTAGATTATGGCAAAAATCATAATCACGATTATTTTTATTGATATTGAAATCACGATTACTCATTGATTTGAGAACATCATATGACGACAACTGAATCAGTTTTACCTTTCTTCTCGACCAAAGGCTGCCTTTCTGTCATCTTCAACAAGTTACCATTTTTTTTTTTTTTTAAATAACTGGAGAAACGCTCCCTCCTCCCTCACAACACAAGATAAAATGAGAGCAACATGGCACGCGGCACAATACTTGTATCTCGATTATCTAGTTTTCGTGATTGTGGGAAGTCAAAATCATAATTGAAATTGAAACTCGATTAATCGCCCAGCCATATCACACACACACTCATACACATACATACACACTAGGGGTGTAAAGGTACACGTATCCGTACCGAACCGAACTGTTTCAGTGTGTACCGTACCGTACCGAACGGCTGTGTAGTGTACCGAACGAATACAACGGTATGTTAACCACTAACGACTGCCCACCGGGGGCTGTTTTTTTCACAATCTAATATAATTATTATTATTTTAAAAAAGAATTTACAAGTCGATTATTCATTTCAATATAGAATATTAGTTGACAGCCCTACAAGTACAATTAGTTACTGCACACTACATCACCCCTGAGTGGAACATGGAAAGCCAAACTTTCCCCTACTTGTACCGAAAACCCGTACCGAACCTTGACTTGGTTTTTGTGTACCGTTACACCTAGGGATGCTCGATATTGGCTTTTTTACCGATACCGATATTCCGATATTGTCCAACTCTTAATTTCCGATACCGATATCAACCGATATCAACCGATACCGATATATGCAGGGTTTCCCCCCCCCCCCCCCCCCAAAAAACTGAATAATTTCAGGTAACTAATAATTTCACTGGATATATATATAACAAATATTGTTATTGTTTTTTTTTTTTTTTTTTTATACCGATATTTTCCGATATCACATTTTACTGCCGATATCGGCCGATAATATCGGTCGGCCGATAATATCGGACATCCCTAGTTACACCCCTAATACACACACATACACACACAGCAGCACAATCAAAGCCACTCAGGCTGTAATAGGCTACATCATAATGAACATTAGGCCAGTTGCTGCATTCCTACTGTAAATGAAAGTGCACAGATAACTAAAAGGGTTGCATGTTGAGATGTTGTACTGTTTGCCTTTGTCTTTTGAATACTGTGGCCTACTGTATGACTCTGTTATAATGCATGCTATTTTATTTCTATCAAGGAGGTCTAGTGTCTTAATGTATTTTTGAAAGGAATAGTTATTTGCAGCCAGGCTTATGTGCCAATTTTATTAAATTGGTCTAAATGCCAAATTCTATAAAGTCTGTCTGTACTTATAATAAATAATTATAAATAAATGTTGAAGATCATTTTGCTTATTTCTTTCTTTTTTAAGGATAATGTAACAAGAGCTCTAGGCTCTGCTACCTGATTTACTGCACTGCAAGTTTTTTTTAACAATTCCCTGTAAAATACTTGACAGGTCAGAGACATTAACACTTTGAGTGCCATGCTGTTTGGTTAATTTACCTTTAGAATGCCAGCCTTTCTAGTCGTTTCCGTGGTCGTTGCACTATGTTTGCGAAGCTGTGTTTGTGTTCTGTATTATAGCTGTAGAGACATGGTGTGGCCCATTTCGACAAACATTACTTGTAGTCCAGCATGGGAATAATAGTTTGTTTCCACACGCTGTAGTTTATTACACGCTAAACATTGCGCATTTCCAAGATAATAGTATTTTTTCATAGATCGCGAGATAAAACGCATTATGTGCAATAATCCCAAACTGTTCTGGCTGATCCCCTGAAACCCTGAATACTCCCAAATCACAGGTATATGACTTGTATATATGTATCATCACAAAATCATCAAGGGGGGGGGGGGGGGGGGGGGGGGGGTCGTTTTAACTCAAAACTATGATCGCGTTTGCCGAGCATGTTTTTTGTCCGGTGAAACGCATAACTGTGATCGTTAGAAAAACACGTTTCAGATTCGGTAAAATAGACATAGAATGTACCTTACCTTAGCCAGAAGGTATTCCAAAAGAATAATTCCAAGTGATCGCATCGCGATTACCAGTGTATATGTCTATATACACGTTTCGATGGTCAAATACGCTTATGCAACGGAATTCCGAGGCGAGGACTGTGAATTTCTGTCCCAGGAGAAGGAGGGGCCACTCACGAGGAGAAACTGAAAGTGAAGCTGACTATCAGAGCAGAGCCCCATGCAGTTCAGACACGGGACAATACTGCCACCTGGTGATAGTCGATCAGAATGCAGTTCCAATGTGTCGGGACGTACCTAAATGATGCAGATCGCTCTGGGCAACTGTAGAGCGGGGATCAAAGTAAAAAGATCAAACGATCCAAAAACAACTTTTTACGTTTATGGCACTCAACGGTCGGCGGCCAAACACATAAAAATATGTTTTTGGCACAGACTGTGTTAAAGGGGAACTTCACCAAAAACAATGCTGATTTATTTTGCACATAATCTCACATACATCCAAAACCTCTGAACAATTTTGCACACATTCATTTAGTTTGGCGGTTATTGAGAGTAAATTAGTTTGAATATCACCAGTGATGTCATCGGAGACATTGAATCCTTGTGTTGTGTTAATTACAGTTCAATTAAATTATGTAGATGAAAAAATGGTGCTCAGATTGAGCTAGTGGAGTGTTGGGGGACAACATTAGTGGAAATGCGGCCAAATTGTAACTGCATGTTGTGTCATAGTCCAGTGTTTGACGCGATATGATGAGTGACATCTTTGGTGACATCTCCTCGATTTTACCCTCCTTGAGAAGAACCAGGCATCTCTGAAGTTGTCCCAGACTTCTATTTAGAACTATAGGCTATTACTCTTCGACCATCAAAGTCCACAATAAATGGATTTTTTTTTCATTTACTTTTTCTTCTTATTTCTTCTTTAGATACAGTACATCTAAGGTTACACATTTTGTATTTGAGGCAAGATACACACCAACTATAAAAAGTCTAATTCAGATAACAGATGACCATTGACTTGCATTGCTGGAGATGGCTTAGTTCAGTTTATTTGACAATTATTAAATTCATGTTACAGCGAGTCATGCATGGTTGAAAGGGAGCTTCCTGTACTGTCAAGGATTTGTTTTTCTTGTAGTGTATTGCTTCACACTCGGTAGTCCCAGCAACACAGCCCATGCCCTACAGCTGTTGTTGACCTTTTAGAGAGCCTTGAATCTCTAAACATCCCCTTCTGAGGCAAGAACAATAACTTTTTGTAAGCTCATGAGGAGAAAGTGCTGGGGATGCATTAGAAGTGAAGGGTTATTATGAATTGAAAATGGGGGACCCTGATGTAAACAAGACGAAAGTATTTCTGAATTAACCCATTCTCTGCCACCACTTTGATCATCCTAAACCATTCTCTGCCAGTACTATACGTCTATGGAGATGTTCACCTTCTTTGCAGGGCTATAACTTTTTAAATTGTATTGCTAAATTGACATTACCATGGCCCATTCAACATCGATTAGCTATCGTTCAGGATGTAGGAACGTTTTACTTTTTCATTCACACATTCATACGAAAATACCGTCTAGGGTATAAATATGTTTTTATCGTTTTCTGCAGTATTTCCTAGAACGTGAGATATAGACATAAATGCATATATTAGATTATCAAATGCTGTTTGATACCGATCAACGTTATATTAAAAATGTCAACTGTACATGGTCCTAAGCGTTATGACTGATCATCCGCGGGTGAACGGAGGGGGGGGGGGGTCGTTTATAATTCTGTGACCGACGTTAAATGATTTATACTACATGGGTGATATATAGATCAGAGCAGTTTGTATCGAAAATGATAAAGAAAAGCAGCTTCCTCGTAGCGTTGGGCGATGAGAGTGAGCCAACAGATCCCAGTTATGTGATGTGGATCGATGCGATCCAGTTCCGGTTTGTATAATACTAATATACGCCCAAATCATGTGGATTATTGAGTTATGGCAACGGATCAATATCCACGTGTGTGTTTTGAGTCCAGGGACGATAAACGAGTGCCCCGAAGGAATAGTGAGACGCACCGGGAACCCAAGAGATCGACTTCCGGTTGCAACTCGCCGATCAGCCACCAGGTGGCGGTATTGAAGCGTTGCAGAGTTGTGATGGCTCCTGCAGCATTATGACAAGGCTCCGTGGGTGAAATATGAATTCCATGACGAAAATATGAAATATGAACTTGAAACACGCTGTACAGCGATATTGGCAGACAACGCATGGCGGGCAATAACGCTGAACAGCGATTTTGGAGGGGAATGGGTTAATGAAAAGAAATAATTAATAAAATGTTCAATCAATCAAGGTGAGGGGGGAAATAACCGGAATCTTTGGCGTTTTTAATTCGCCAAATGTTTGTTGTACTCTCTTCTGGCAGATGTTTGCATTGCTTTTTTTTAATAGTCAGTTTAGTTCGGGTAGCTTTGAACCAGGAGAAATTATGCCCGTGTGTAGGTCGTTTTCTTCTCTTTTTCCAAGCAACGACGGGTACAAACATGGACCTGACTCTATTTGACGCACACGCCAGTGACGCTCTCGTCATACGTGATGACGTCGTCATGGAGGTTCGGCTATGATGGCTGCTGTAGGTTGATATCGATGCAATATTGGGATAGAAAACTCTTTAAAAAGTTAGTGAAAACCCCTGTCATTAGCTGGGGGGTACATTTTGTACATTTGAAATAGTAAACGATCAAACACCCCCGCATAGTTTTGGCGAACGGTAAGTTAATAAGCCGTAGAAAGCTTTGCAACAGGCAAACGAAGTGGCGCTGAGTGTGTGCTGGCTGGCAGCAGAATTCTGGTGTGCAGTAGAATTTGGCAGAACACCGGGGGCTCCTTCTCCCCTGTTAGCTACAGTATGCACCCCTGTCTTGCTTTTAGTAAGCTAGCTCACCCGACACATGTGTCAACACTTGGCACAACCACCTAGCTCGTACACGCTGCTTCTATGGATGCTAACAGTAACCAATGCTAATGCCTCAGCAAGCTAAATGTTGCAGTTAGCCTGTAACTATTGCCAGTGGCCACACCAGCCTGCTAAGATGCTGTACTAACGCCGTTGCGTTGTCTCTGCAGGACTGGATCCTGCAGAGACAACGTTAGTCGGCTACAGTCGCTGTGCTTTTGTTTGATGTGCTATTGCTGTGATTAACTGGCTCAGGTGCACCTCAAGGCAGCGCAGACCACCCTGTTGAGATAACATTGTGGTGTCTGTGATCTGACAGGTAGAGAGCGGGGAGGGGCGGTGCAAACCTGCCCTGCAGCCAATGGATTTGCCAACATAGATGAGGAACTTGGCAATCATGAGTTCACTGTGTTGTTCACCTTGATGATTCTGTCTGTCCTCCTGCAGGTCATAATTCAGGACTGTGTGGTCCCATGGTTTGCTTAGCTAAAGTAGTTGTTCTTTGTAATGCCTTGTATAGAAGTGGCACTATGCCTGCAGCAACTGTGGATCACAGCCAAAGAATATGTGAGGTTTGGGCCGACAACCTGGACGCAGAGCTGAAGAGGATCCGACATGTTATCCGAAAGTACAACTACATAGCTATGGTGAGCTATGATATTAATCTGACATGCCTCATGACTCATAGACTGATATTAACCTGACATATTTAGACTGATATTCACAGGGTGCTGCAGAATAGCCTCATGGTTGGAGAAACCACCCCATACCTGGAAGGTCATAGCAGGTTTGATGCCTGTGTGCGTTGCTCTTGTCTAAAGTGTCCTTGAGCAAGGCACTAATTGAACCCCTACCTGCTCCAGTCAGGGGAGCTGCAAATGGCTGTTCTGCTCTCTGATCCCCATGATCCATGTATTTGTTTCTCGGAGGGATATGAGATGGAATAAATTCTAAATCATGAACCGCTGTGAATCTGAATTCAAATGACTGACGGGATGGAATCCCCATTTCCCCTATAGACTCATCATATCTCACTTGTGCCTGTTGGCATTTCGTTCTGTTCTCAGGATACGGAGTTCCCAGGCGTGGTCGCCAGACCAATCGGAGAGTTCAGGAGCAATGCTGACTACCAGTACCAGCTACTTCGCTGCAATGTGGACTTGTTGAAGATCATCCAGCTGGGCCTCACCTTTATGAATGAACAGGGGGAATACCCGCCAGGAACCTCAACGTGGCAGTTCAACTTTAAGTTCAACCTCACGTAAGATCTCTTTCCTCTCTGTTCTGTTCTTGCATCTTAACAGACTGCGATTTCAGTTAAGTCCTATTAGATAAGATAAGATAAGATATTCCTTTATTGATCCCCTTGGGATATTCATACTGGACTAGTGTTACTTTGGGACCTCTAGTAATTTGTAATAATCATGCAGGTCGTCTGTAATCTTATTCCCATGGAAATCTGCCATGTCTGTCATTTGTCATGTGAACAAGGACACCGTTTCATAGATGCGAAGCACTCTCTCATACGGTAGGTGAGTGAGAGGCTGAGCCCTTTCTCTCTCTCTCCCAAATCACTAAATGGCCAATAGCAAAACACTGCTCACATGTCAGTAACTTAAATACTCAGCTAACATAGCTACAGTATAAACATGGCTCAGAATGTGAGTAACTTAAATACTTAGCTAACGTAGCTACAGTATAATCATGGCTCACAATGTCAGTAACTTAAATACTTAGCTAACGTAGCTACAGTATAAACATGGCTCAGAATGTCAGTAACTTAAATACTTAGCTAACGTAGCTACAGTATAAACACAGCTCAGAATGTCAGTATCTTAACACTTTAATCGCCGAAGACGCTGGGCAGCGTCTTTCCCCGCCATGCTTATTCTGCCGAAGACGCTGGGCAGCGTCTTTGATATCAATATTTAAAAAATCTGTGATCGAAATCATATTTCTCCCCCGGAGACATGATATGTACTGTTGAGCCCCTCTCAACTCTCCAACGGTTCAAGAGCGCCATCTGGTGGCCGATCGGCGGATCGCCAGGGCGGAAACAGGAAATGAAAGCTGGTGCTCATTTCAATTCGGTCCGATCACTCGGTAATAGTCTCAGGACTCGAGCTGATCACAACGGATAGCAATCCGTTACCAATAACTCGATAAACAACATGATTTGGACGTATATACTATTATACAACCTGGAAATGGATCGGATATTTCTACATCCCATAATAGGAATATTTCAGTTCCACGCTCATCGTCCAACGGCGCGAGGAAGATACGGTAAGATCCAGCGTTATTTTTCAACGCGTTCGATACTAACTGCTCTAATGATCATATCACCCACACTAGATGAATGATATAACGTTGGCCACGGAATTATAAACGACCCCCCGCCCATCCGGTCAACATCAGATCATACTTAGTAACTCCTAGAAGCACGTCCAGTTGACATTTTTTATCTCGCACAGATTCCTATCAAACTGTATTTCATCATCAATATAATGCATTTGGGGCTATAAATCAAGTTCTGGAGAAAGCTGCAGAAAACGATAAAAACATACTTATACTTTAGACCGTATTTTAGTATGAATATGTGAATGAAAAAGTATAACGTTGCTACACCCTGAACAATAGATATAGGATGTTGAATGGGCCATAGTAATGTCAATTTAGCAATACAATTTAAAAAGTTATAGCCCTGCAAAGAAGGGGAACTTCTCCATGTTAAATAGGGCTGGCGAGGGATGGTAAATTATGAATTTAACCCTGGCGATCAAAGTGTTAACTTAAATACGTAGCTACAGTATAAACACGGCTCAGAATGTCAGTATCTTAACTTAAATACGTAGCTACAGTATAAACGGCTCAGAATGTCTAACTTAAATACTTGCCATACATTGACCCTGGTTTTGGACAAATGGCAAACATGCTACTCTATAAACATGGCCCAGAGTAAAATGTACCCAATGTAATGTTTTCCTACCAGGAGCGTTCATACCATGGTCCTGAGATGGCTAGCTCCGGGTACCCTGTGTCGACATTGTGTGGAAGTGTGTTTGACGTGTTTATGTCATCGGCTCAAACAAGGGACTAAACACGTTTCGCAATTATGCCACAATAATGTCCCTACCCTCCTCCAAAACCGCTCTCAAAGAGCACCTACGGGTGGCTGCAATTAGAAACTGGCCCTGGTATTCTGATCTTAATCCACTGTCTGCCAGTACTGTAAGTCTATGGAGATGTTCCCCTTCTTTGCAGGGCTATAACCTTTTAAATTGTATTGCTAAATTGACATTACTATGGCCCATTCAACGTCAAGTATCTATCGTTTAGGATGTAGCAACGTTCTACTTTTTCATTCACATATTCATACTAAAATACGGTCTAAAGTATAAATATGTTTTTATCGTTTTCTGCAGCATTCTGCAGAACGCGAGTTATAGCTATAAATACATATATTACATCATCAAATGTAGTTTGATACCGATTGACGTCAGATTAAAAAATTCAATTGTACAAGGTCCTACACGTCATGCCTCATCATCTGCTGGTGACCGGAGGGGGGGTTTATAAGTCCGTGGCCGATGTTAAATCATTCATGTAGTATGGGTGATACATAGATCACAGCAGTTTATATGGATCATAATAATCAAACACGCTGAAACTTACCGCAGCTTCCTCTGACCGTTGGGTGGTCAGCATGGAGCAGAAAGTTCGCGATTATGGGATGTTGATATATGCGATCCATTTCCAGGTTGTATAATAGTATATACGTCCAAATCATGTTGTTTATCGAGTTATTGGCAACGGATCGCTATCCAGTGTATCAAGCTCGAGTCCCGGGAGCAATAGCGAGTGGCCGGACGAAATATGGTTGAGCACCACTTCCTGCCGCGTCACTTCCTGTTTGGGCGATTCGCCGATCGGCCACCAGATGGCGGTCTTGAACCGTTGGAGAGTTGAGAGGAGATCAACAGCAAGTCTCAAGTCTCCGTGGGTAAAATATGATTGACATGACAGATCTTTGAAATATTGATCTCAAAGACGCCTTACGGCGTCATTGGCAGATTACGCATGGCGGAGAATGACGTGGTAACACGTCATTGGCGAATAAAGGGCTAAAACCAACCCCCTCCAATGTACAGTTTTTTTATGATATTTTTCTTACACAGTACCGTATATTTGTATGTCTTGTAGTATGTCATAAATGTCTTGATGAATTGAAAATGGAGGACCCTTATGTAAACAAGACGAAAAGTATTTTTCTGGTCTTCATCCTTTTAGCAGTTGTTAGTATTGAGCTGTACTGTATTGTACCCATTCTGCAGTCTGTTAATAAAGTTTTCAATCAATCAAACATAATGCTTGTGGGACACCACTAGGGGGTAGTGTTGCACGATACACAGATACTAGAAGAGTATCTCGATACCCACTACCCAGCTGTTAAAAACGGTTCAATACAAAATTTTATTAGTATCGATACTTTTAGAATAATAGCCTGATGCTGTATTTTCTATGAGTTGAGTGGATTTGTGACCAGAGGTGTGTCTGTGTGTGTGTGAGAGCGCATGCTTTGTGTAATGGGCGTGTCAACAGTGTCAGCTCACCAAGGCATAGGGAAATAGTCAGACATCCCCGAAATGTCTTATTTCATAATACAATGTTTCTGAATGGACATTTGGATTAAACCAAGCTGTATGCAGTGATGAACGGTATTTCCCAGCGGAACACTAAGTGTAACAAGTTACTTATTTACCAGTTTTTTGCCGTGGTATGATTTTAGAATTGGTATCGTGATACTTAGGCTGGTATTGGTATCGAAGTCAAAATGTTGGTATCGTGACACTACTAGGGGGCAGAGCGAGCAAATTAATGAATGAATGAATGAATGAATGGGTGAGTGAGTAACAGTCCCTGCATTGTTGCCTGGTGAAAGAAATCAAATGATCAAATGAGATGATTGCATACTTTTAGCTCTAGTCAGAAAGGGAACAGTATGTACACAGTTTATGTACAGTGCACTGCACTATACTGTATACTCTTGATACATTACAGATCATGTACTACATAATTTAATTATGTACATTGCACTATACAGTTGTATACTTTACAGATTATAGTTGTTTATGTACAGTGCACTATATTGTATACTATTAATACTTTACAGATTAGGGCTGCAACGATTAGTCGACATAATCGACGACGTCGATCATAAAAACTCGTCAACGCCGAATTTTTGCGTCGATGCGTCGTATAAAAAAATTAAACGATTAAAAAAAAAAAACTTGTTTTTTTTTCTTTTTTTTTGCACTACCTATCTTTGTGAAAGTGGCTTCTCAGCTCTGATCCAGCTGAAGACAAAGCAGAGGAACAGATTGGACATTGAGCATGACCTCAGAGTTGCTTTGTCTACCATCACCCCAGACTTTGAGACTCTTGTCAGGAGCAAACAACATCCCCAGTTATCCCATTAGTTCCCTGGGATGTTAAGCTAAGAAGTCTTCTAAGAAGGATATATTATTTATTATTATTATTTTTTATTTCATTGTGTTTTTAGCCCTAGTTGCACTTTTGTTGCAACCCCAGTTATCCCATTAGTTCCCCCAAACTTACTGTCGGTCTGTTATGTTAAGCTAAGAAGTAGGGCTGTCTTAAATGCTTCGAAGCTTCAAAGCTTCGTTCGATGGCACAAGCTTCGAACATTTAAAAAAAAATCGAAGTTAAAAAAAAAACATTTTTTTACTTCGGTTTGTGTGTGTGTGTGTGTGTGTGCGCGCGCATGGGGCCATTGGGTGGGGCCGGGGGACAAATACACTGGAGGAAAGTAACCCAGCTCAGCACTGCCAAAATTATATCATCACTATTGCCTGTTTGAAGGATATCATCCTCAAACACATATACACCACCTACACGCCTATTCTCAGTCCTTGCCCCACAATGGTGGAATTAACTACCCACCCCAGTTAGGACAGCCGAATCCCGTCCAATCTTTCGCCGTCGACTAAAGACGCACTTCTTCAACCATTATCTGAAAAATGTAAAAAAATAAAAATAATACTAACCTTACTGTCATGCACTTGTCCTAATAAACTAACCTACACTGTAACACGCAACACTTTGATGAATATTGTTACTCAGCTGATAGAGTTGTATCCTTCCTGATGACCTGTCGTACAGAACTTGTAAGTCGCTTTGGATAAAAGCGTCAGCTAAATGACTAAATGTAAATGTCTTGTAGAATTCCACACATAAGAAAGAAAGATACTGGGATGAATAAACAAAATAGGAAATAAAATGTAGAAATGCATGCAATACATAAATAAATATGAATCTCCATATATGAAATAGAACATTTAGATAAGGTGCTACTGAGATGTTTTGGTGAGTTCTTTGTTTTTTTGTGGAAGTAGCCCTTCTTAAAAATGCATGAACATTCACTGATAATTGGTCTGTAGTGGAGTCTACATTGCCAGACCATGTAGAATCCGGACCTTGTAGACTGACATAATTCTGTGCATAGTTTAGTCTACACAGGCCATATTTCAAATAATCAAAATCTTACTTCATTCATCTTAAACATTCTTGATTTGGGGGATTGGTAGTTCCCATGAAATCTGAAGTTATTCAAACGACAACAGCAATCCACCTTGAATTAAATCACACCTTGCGTCACAGTCACGAAAGGGGCTACTTAATTCATTAATCCAATCCACTTTATTTATAGAGCACATTTAAAAACAACAAAGTTTACCAAGTGCTGTACAAGTCCCACAACATAAGATAAAAATAAAAATCGAAGCTTCGAATTAAAATCGAAGCTCGGCCCCGAAGCTTCGATTGCCAAAAAAAGCTTTGAAGGTCAGCCCTACTAAGAAGTCTGCTAAGAGCCTGGAAAATGAGCCGCACCCACAGGAAGCAGAGATGGAGGGTGTGACAGAAATAATCGTTAGATTAGTCGACTAATCGAAAAAATAATCGACAGATTAGTCGACTACCAAAATAATCGTTAGTTGCAGCCCTATTACAGATCATAAAGTAATTTATGTACAGTGCACTGCATTATACTGTATAATCTTAATACTCAGACTAGATATTGACAAACAAATTACAACTAAGGACAATGAAGGACAACAACGAATACACATGACAAGGGAAAGGGGGGGGGGCAGAGAGGGGAGTAAGTAAAGTAGAGGGGGATTGAGAGAAGGGTGGGTTATGGATGGCTCACAGGTCAATCTCCTATGATTGGGAGCCTAGATTATCCACAAGCAATTTCCAGATGTTATTAAATTGTGAGACTTCGATGTGATCCACGGTTGAGATTGTTTCCTGTGATATGTAATTTGAGAGAAGGCCGCCGCCTAACCATTGGCCAGTATTCACCTTTTTTCTTGTAATAATCTTAATACTTACCGTACTTTTCGCACTATAAGCCGCACCTGTATATAAGCCGCAGCAGCTAAATTGAATGATGTGTACATATATAAGCCGCACTGGACTATAAGCCGCAGGTGTTTTAATGTTTAATTACCATATGTAATTAGCATTGGGACACAATACTGTCGGACAAATAACAAGAATTAACTCATTTACAAGTTGTATGAAGTTTAGCAAATAAGGGAACAGATAAATAACATTTCAATGCAGTCAAAAAAGCAATATTTCGATTTTAACATTTTCGGGTTTGGTCACATCGAGTCACATATAAGCCGCACCGTTATATAAGCCGCAGGGTCGAAAAATGGGGGGAAAAGGTGCGGCTTATAGTCCGAAAATTACGGTAATAATACAGATCGCATACTACTTTGTAGGGCTGTACCGAATAGTTCGAAGCTTCGAAGCTTCATTCATAACGTTGACATTCGAATTATAAATCAAGATTCTAATTTGTATTTAATTTTATTATTATTATTATTATTATTATTATTATTATTATTATTATTATTATTATTATTATTATTATTATTATTATTATTATTATTATTATAAATTTTTTATGTGTCTTATTCATTCTGTTTAAACCAATGGGGTTTTTCTTCACAGTTGCAGATAAAGATTAGGCTACACTAATATTATAGTATAATATGACTCGTCATAAAAATGTAAATAAAACATTTATCCTATCTGAATCCGCTTGGCGCACGGCGCTCCATCAAGACGTCACCATCACTTTCGTACCAACCGTGCCCTTATTGGATTATTTTATGTTGACGAGGGTGAGTCTCGAGTCCCCAGTGTTTGAGTCCGAGTCACCAAAGAAGAGCCAGAGTCGAGTCCCCATTACCCTAGTCCGAGTCCGAGTCATCAAGCTTGAGTCCACTCCACTCTGGCAGTCAAAGAGCTGACGAATACAAATAAAAAAAGGTCTACATTAAACATAAATGACACAGCGGTCACCATTTCAAAGGGTGTTTATTTACTTTGTGACACAATAGCCAAACAAATGCACTAGTCATCAATATCCTATGCCATCATATTTGCATACAATGAGATTTGTGGAAGCAGTGGAAGCAAATATAAAATATAAAAAAGTTTATTTATCTTTATCAATTAAGTCCAACTCCTCGTCTGCACCTTCCGAGTCTGAATGCAGTCAATGCTCGAGTCCAAGTCCGAGTCATCAGTGCTCAAGTCCAAGTCGAGTCACGAGTCCTGAAAATCAGTCCAGGACTCAGACTTGAGTTCCAGTCCTGGACTCGAGTACTACAACACTGCGTCTTGCCACTCACAGGCACTCTGTGTAAAGTGCCTCACATCTCTGACACTGTGTGTCCCTGTTCCCCCATAGGGCCTCTCGTCATGTCATAGTGAATGCTGCAAGTGTGACACGGATGTCTTGTGTCTTCCTACACCAGGGAGGACATGTACGCACAGGACTCTATTGAACTCCTGACCACTTCAGGGATTCAGTTCAAGAAGCACGAAGACGAAGGGATCGAGACGCTGTACTTTGCGGAGCTGCTGATGACGTCGGGAGTGGTGCTCTGCGAGGGAGTCAAGTGGCTGTCCTTCCACAGGTATTCTGTCCTTCAACATACACACTTTGTGTTATTATTACACGTGTGCAGGGAAGTGCCGTAAGCGCTGGTGCTCACGTGTGTTCTTAACTCACAATGACTTGCGCATTTCCTGTCTGGTTTGGCACAACCTTGGTGGATAGGTTGACAGTCAGCCGTGGACCTGCACTACATTTAGTCATTTAGTAAGTAAGTAAGTAAAACTTTATTTTTATAGCGCCCTTCTCAGCATGAGTGCACAGAGTGCTACACAGCATTTTAAAACAAAAAATACAAGAAGAAAAAAAGATGTAGAAGAGAAGAATAAAACATTAAAATGAGCTAAAACAACAACAACAACAAAAGACATAAAAGGAAACGGCTATGGGTATTTTAAATACTCTGCCTGTAGAAGTATTTTTTAGCTGCCTTTTTAAAAATGAGCTCTGAGGGAGCAGTTTTCAGGTTTAAGGGGAGGGTGTTCCAGAGCCTTGGGCCAGTCACTGTAAAAGCTTGGTCCTCTTTGGTTTTGAGTTTGGTCCTGGGCACCACCAGGAGCTCTTGATGGGATGACCGCAGTGACTGGCTGGAAGAAAGTGGATGGATGACCTTGTTAATGTAGGGGGGGGGGCTTGCCCATGGAGGGCTCTGTAGGCGAACACCAGGACTTTGAAATTGATCCTGGAATTTACCGGGGACCAGTGCAGGAAAGCAAGGATGTCCTCTGGTGTAGGAAGACACAAGACATTTTGTGTCACACTCGCAGCATTCAAGGATTAGCTGACACTTTTATCTAAAGTGACTTACAAATGACAAACGAGTCAGCTGGAGGGGTACACCTCTGGCAGCTAAGGGTCAGTGATATTGTTCATCAAACAGTGTCGAACTTGAGTGTTACACTCAGGGTTGCAATGATGAGTCGCCGTCGCTGATGATGTCGACCATGACATTTTGGCCATTTGCATGGCTATTTGCATATTCATGACTGACTCATCGTATTGTTACTTATTGTCTTTGCAGTGGAAAGTCATAACATGTTATCTAACTAAATAATAATGAATGAATGAATCACGTTAAAAATATAAATAACTTCTCTTAAACCACTCTTTGTGATTCTGTCTAAAGTAGGGCCCTATGAAATCCGCTTGATCTTTTCCTGTTTTCGGATATGAATTTTCCTGTTTTCGGATTTCTCTGATTTAATATTTTTTCCTTTGTATTTAACACTTTGGCTGCCTAAGGTTAAATTCATGATATACCATAGATTGCCAGCGCTATTTGTCTATGGAGAAAGTCCCCTTCTTTGCAGGGCTATAACTTTAAATTCTATTGCTACATTGCCATTATTAGGGCCCATTCAAAGTCCTATATGTATTGTTCATTGTGTAGCAACGTTAAACTTTTTCATTCACATATTCATAGTAAAGTATGGTCTAATGTATAAGTATGTTTTCATTTCTTTCTGCAGCTTTCTCCAGAACGTGATATATAGCCCCAAATGCATTATATTGATGATGAAATACAGTTTGATGGCAATCAGCGCGATATAAAAAATTCCAACTAGACGTACTTCTAGAAGTTACTACACGTCATCTGATGTTGACCGGATGGGCGAGGGGGCGTTTATAATTCCGTGGGCAGCGTTATACCAATCATCTAATGTGGGTCAAATGTTGATAATAGCAGTTAGTATCGAAGACGGTAACGTTACACGCTGAAACTCACCCAGTCTCCGCGCGCCGTTGGGCGATCATCGTAGAGTAGAAATCTTATCATTATGGGATATATTTTTACCCGGTCCATCTCCAGCTTGTATAATGGTATATACGTCCAAATCATGTTGTTTATCGAGTTATTGCCAATCGATCACCGTGTAGCGTGACGAGCCAGAGTCCCATGACCTATAGCGAGCGCCCGGAAGTACTACGGACGTCTAGGACAACCTCTATGCCACATCCTGTTTGGCGATTGCGCCGATCGGCCACCAGATGGCGCTCCTGAACCGCCAGAGAGCTCAGTGGGTCCTGCTGGTGGATCTCAGGCCAGCGGAGGGGACATATGAATCCGATCGCAGATTTTTGAAATATTGATATAAGGACGACGTAACGCGTCCTCCGGCAACTTTAGCATGGCCAGCAAAGACGTCTAAAGATGGTTCCCGGCAGTCAAAGTGTTAACCAAAAAAAACAATACAAAATTATGTTTTTAACTAACTTTAATAACAGTAGGGCTGACCTTCGAATTTCTTTTTGGCATTCGAAGCTTCGGGGCCGAGATTCGATTTTAATTCGAAGCTTCGAGATACATTTTTTTTTTTTATTTATTTTTTATTGAATTAAAAAATTTATTTATATTGTGGGACTTGTACAGCACTTTGTTCAACTTTGTCAGTGCTGTAAAGTTTAAACCTTTTTAAATCTTAGACAAACGAAACACTGCTTTCATAACGAGTCTCCTCCTCTCTGCTTTCATAACGAGTCTCCTCCTCTCTGTCATCATAACGAGTCTCCTCCTCTCTGTCATCATAACGAGTCTCCTCCTCTCTGTCATCATAACGAGTCTCCTCTCTGTCATCATAACGAGTCTCCTCCTCTCTGTCATCATAACGAGTCTCCTCCTCTCTGTCATCATAACGAGTCTCCTCCTCTCTGTCATCATAACGAGTCTCCTCCTCTCTGTCATCATAACGAGTCTCCTCTCTGTCATCATAACGAGTCTCCTCTCTGTCATTATAACGAGTCTCCTCCTCTCTGTCATCATAACGAGTCTCCTCTCTGTCATTATAACGAGTCTCCTCCTCTCTGTCATTATAACTAGTCTCCTCCTCTCTGTCATCATAACGAGTCTCCTCCTCTCTGTCATCATAACGAGTCTCCTCTCTGTCATCATAACGAGTCTCCTCTCTGTCATAACGAGTCTCCTCCTCTCTGTCATCATAACGAGTCTCCTCCTCTCTGTCATAACGAGTCTCCTCTCTGTCATCATAACGAGTCTCCTCCTCTCTGTCATCATAACGAGTCTCCTCCTCGGTCATTATAACGAGTCTCCTCCTCTCTGTCATTATAACTAGTCTCCTCCTCTCTGTCGTCATAACGAGTCTCCTCCTCTCTGTCATTATAACGAGTCTCCTCCTCTCTGTCATCATAACGAGTCTCCTCTCTGTCATTATAACGAGTCTCCTCCTCTCTGTCATTATAACTAGTCTCCTCCTCTCTGTCATCATAACGAGTCTCCTCCTCTCTGTCATCATAACGAGTCTCCTCCTCTCTGTCATCATAACGAGTCTCCTCTCTGTCATCATAACGAGTCTCCTCCTCTCTGTCATAACGAGTCTCCTCCTCTCTGTCATCATAACGAGTCTCCTCCTCTCTGTCATAACGAGTCTCCTCTCTGTCATCATAACGAGTCTCCTCCTCTCTGTCATTATAACGAGTCTCCTCCTCCTCTGTCATTATAACGAGTCTCCTCCTCTCTGTCATTATAACGAGTCTCCTCCTCTCTGTCATCATAACGAGTCTCCTCCTCGGTCATCATAACGAGTCTCCTCCTCTCTGTCATTATAACTAGTCTCCTCCTCTCTGTCATCATAACGAGTCTCCTCCTCTCTGTCATTATAACGAGTCTCCTCCTCTGTCATTATAACGAGTCTCCTCTGTCTACTCGGTATCCTCCTCTTTATTCTCAACTGGTGGGGCGGGTTTACCCTGTCAACATGTGCTGTAATGTGGGCGTCGCCATTCTAGTTCCATTGTGAATCATAGATCTGAGTTAATTGTGGTTTATAATAGGAGGCCTCCATAGGTTGCTGCGTGTCCTAACAGACGTTTTGGATCACTGCTTCTCTCATGCCAGGCTATAGCCAGACAGACGAGTATAGCCTGCCCTACTTCTCCATTACCAAGCTACACATGTTGTCGGAGCAGGTCAAGTTGTAAATCAGGTAATCAGCTCGGTTTCACTTCAAGTGTCTTGTGTCTGGAGGTCGTTGATTTGATTTATGCGGTGACTTGATTATTTGCTGTTGCAGAACTGGGAGGGGGTGTGATTGACGGGTGCAGCAGCCATACAGGCGGCTTGTTGCAGAGAGGGAACAGGTGTCTGTGGGGATGGGATGAAGAGGCCAGAGCAGACTTCTGTCGTCTGGTTCTCCTGGCAGAGTTGAAGTCACTAAGTGATTGTCTATATTATAATGTGGTTAAAAAAATAAGCATATTCTGTGTGTGTGTTGCAGTGGCTATGATTTTGGATACCTGATCAAGATCCTGTCCAACGCGAACCTGCCTGAAGAAGAGGTGGATTTCTTTGAGATCCTCCGTTTGTTCTTTCCCATCATTTATGATGTCAAGTACCTTATGAAGAGCTGCAAGAACCTCAAGGTGAGATCAGACCCCCTCCACTAAACACGTTTTTCTTTATGGTTAACTCCTGATAGGGATGGGTACCTTTCACATTTGAACCTGTGAATCGATACCGGTACCCAACGGTACCTTTTTTCGGTACTTTTTTTTTTTTACTTTTTTCTTTTCATGTCAACGTTCACACGCACAATATATGCTTACCTAGGATTTGACTTGATTCAACAACAAAGCAGTCGGAGCAATGACAAGCCGAAAACTGTCGAAATTTAATTTACCTACCTCAGTCGTAAAAAAAAAATCCAAACTTCAAATAACTACAATTTCGACAGTTTTCGGCTTGTCATTGCTCCGACTGCTTTGTTGTTGAATCAAGTCAAATCCTAGGTAAGCATATATTGTGCGTGTGAACGTTGACATGAAAAAAAAAAAGTAAAAAAAAAAAAAAAAAATAAAAAAAAATAATAATAAAAAATATTTTTTTTTATTTTTATTTTTAATTTTGTCGGTTTCTCACTTGATTCGATACTCGGTAGTACCGACGTGTTTCGGTTCGGTACCTCAAAAGTACCGAATTCGGTACCCATCCCTAACTCCTGATGACTTTGACTATACAGATTGTTATTGTTATTTATGGTTAACTCCTCTTGGAGGTGTGACTTTGACTATACAGATTGTTAATCATGGTTAACTCCTCTTGGAGGTGTGACTTTGACTATACAGATTGTTAATCATGGTTAACTCCTCTTGGAGGTGTGACTTTGACTATACAGATTGTTAATCATGGTTAACTCCTCTTGGAGGTGTGACTTTGACTATACAGATTGTTATTTGTGCAGAACTTGTCACCAGAGCACCTTTTTCCCCTCCATATTCTTTCTCTGAAGGGGGAGAGCTGCTCTGTACTTCCCTGAAATCTCAGTTGCATGTGTGATGCCACTATTCATAATTATTCACTATAGGTTGAACTATCATGGTCCAGTATGTGGTAACCTGACACCTTTTTATGTTCGGCATACACCGAAAGCTGAGTTGCTGACTTGGAATTCATGATCAATATCAATGGGTGCTTGTTGCCAATTTGCATATTCATAGATCTGTGAATTCTTAACGGGGTAAAGGTGGAGATCAAATCAAATTTATTTGTAAGGCCCGACAACACACAATGTCCCCATGGGCTGGACACGTCTTCTTTAAACAAGTCAAGAAGAAACATCACAATAAATCAAGAACAAAACAAAAACGCCATTATAAATGAATGCAACAGAGATGAATGGAGAGATGCTGCTAAACCATTTTCAGTAGTTGAACAATTTAGTGGGAAAAAACATATTTATACAAATTGTTATTTAATATAGAATATTTTGTAAGGCTTTAAAACATGTGGAAGGGATATTTAAAGGAACACGCCAACATTATGGGAAACATGCTTTTACTGTCTTCTCCAGAGTCAGACAGGAAGATTGATAACAATTTATCCATCTTCAAGTTATCCTAGCTACAAGCTATCCTAGCACAGCACAAATTAATGGAAGTGGTTATGGACCAGCTAGCTCTCCTGGAGTTTTAAGCTAGGCTAGTGGTCCAATATATTTCTATATCCAATACCCGGTATTCGATACAGATACCGAGACTACTTTTTTCCGATGTGCGTCACATGTGCTGTGTGAGCCAATCAGGGACTCTTTTACATTTTGGCAGATTTCTGGATTGTGGTTGAACGGAACAAATGTTATATCTTGGAACAAACATGTTGATTGGCTCACTGACTGATATCTCAGATAAAACATGTTGATCGGCTCACTGACTGATATCTCAGAACAAACATGCTGATTGGCCCACTGATCTCAGAACAAACATGCTGATTGGCCCACTGACTGATATCTCAGAAAAAACATGTTGATTGGCCCACTGACACTGATGAGATTAACTACCCTTGGGTATTAAAACTTGTTATCGAGTGTCATTTTATACCAAATTTCGACACCACAGCATTTTTCGATACGCGATAGTATTGAAGCTACTCTATCAATGCCATAAAAGTATTGAATTTCGATACCCAGCCCTAATGAAGAGCTTGAGTGACGGGACTCCCTGAAAACCTGGCATTTTGTGTTTAACCCCATCCATACCTTAACCCTAACTGATCTCATTGGACCTCACGCCCCACCTAAGCCACTCATTGGACGCAGAGTGAGATGCCAAGTTTTTGGCAAGTCCCCTTGGACTGACTGATCCGTTGTGTGGCAGGGTGGGCTACAGGAAGTGGCAGAGCAGTTGGAACTGGAGAGGATCGGCCCTCAGCACCAGGCAGGCTCAGACTCTTTACTCACAGGAATGGCTTTCTTCAAGATGAGGGAGGTAGGTCATTTATGTTTTAGCCCCGAGGTTGCAAGTGACAAGCGGTGAAACCATGGACATGAAAGTCTGTTTTTTATTTTATTCAGCCAGTTAGTTCAGTGTCACATGTGTTCATCGTCCACCAGATGGCGTTGGAGAAAACACACTACCTATATTTTACATTCATAACTACTGCAGGAAACAAAAGATACGTTTCTTCCTCTGTGATTCTGTTTCTGATTCTCAAAGGTATACCTCCATCTGAATGACTGTGGAATCCATATGCCAAAAGACCTTTGGAATGCAAGCAAAAGTAGGTTTTCTTTTGTTCTCTGCATCTGACATAATAATATTTTTCCTCTTAACAGATGTTCTTCGAGGATCATATTGATGATGCAAAGTACTGTGGTCACTTGTATGGGCTGGGCTCTGGCTCAGCCTACGTCCAGAATGGAACAGGGAATGCCTATGAAGAGGAAGCGAACAAGCAGCAGTCATGACATCAATCTGGACCCCCCCTCACCACGATCATATCCCTAATCAATGTGGCATTGAAGTCAAGTTGTGATGACTGGAAGATAATGGAAGAAGAAAAACATACACGTCTTTTAGGAAGCTTTTTTTTTCTCTCCATAATGCTCCTCTCACACTTAAGCTACTTGGTGAATATGTTGGTCAATAGGAAAACAAAATCACAGCTGTCCTAACTCATACCAAAGGTGTGCGTGTGTGGGTTTAAGTGTTTTATTTCCTATGAAGCAGCATTGAAGGGCTGGTCGGTTCTTGTTAGATTTCACCTGTAACGCTTGATGAAATGGGATTTTAGTTTTTCTAAAATGTTCTGTAAAAGATTTGCACTTTAAAAGCTCTCGCCAGATCCTGATTTTATACAGAACGTTGGAAATGTTCCTGGTGTCCGCCTCTTTGTTGCCTTCTCTAAGTTCACGTTTTACACTTTAACATGCATCTTTGTTGTGACAACCCTATTATTAGTTATTTTTCACCAAGCTCAGCCTTAACATATTGGCACCATTTTTATGTTTTAAATATTAATTTATTGTACTGGTTACATAATGGAGAGAAGAGTTGAACCGTTCAACACTAATATACCAGTCAACTACATGTAGATATGCTATTCCCTGACTATAGGAATGTGGTTTCTTGTCTGCCCCAGAAAAGGGAGCCGTTATTGACACAGGCACCAGTAACACTGTGTGTACAGGTACTTAGCTGTGATCAAGACCGTCCCTTGATTTCATCCATCAAGTCAGGTGAGCACCAGTTTTACCGGACCTCATCTGCCGTATCATGTTATTACTCTAAGATGCTAAGAGTTTATTTTCCATTTTGTTTTTAAGGTGAATCGGGAAGTTTTGTAGTTTTAGTACTAAAATAAAACAAAAGCTTTTACTTGTTGGGGGGAGGGGAGACCATTGCATCTTAACCAATTTGACAACTTTTTGTTTCAGTGGAATTCATTTTACTTGTAGTTTTGTGTTTCTTTGAATGACGCACTTTTGGTGCAGGTGTTTTTTTTGTATTGCCTTGCAATGCATTCATGCCTAGAACAGCTGCATGTACTAAAGTTGTTTGGATAAATGCTGTGTTGAGTAGTTTATTGAGCTTCCATAGATGTGTGTGTTGAAGTGTACCTACACAACTTATTTACCTCTTTGAGCGTCAGATTAGTTTCGAAGCATCACTTTTCTTTTCCTCATTACATCATCCGTACAGTGTAAATGAATACAATAAAAAAAAATGCAATATACAAGATGATTGTTTTTAGGGCTTTTGTAAATAAAGGCTTGAAACTTTTCTAACAAATGTTCTCAACTTGCATTGTTAAGTTATTCATGCATCATTTTACACAATTTCTCTTTAGGAAATATTCAAATAAAGCTGATGGGAGAGAACTGAAGATATTCTAGTTTTATTCTGATAAGGCATCACAAATGTACAATTACATAGCCTCACATGTCGATAAAGTTGTTCGTCTTGGAATCATACACGGTATTAGAAAAATAGATTGAAATGACTCGTCACCATGAAGCATTTTGAAACAAGCATACATTCATCAAAAGGAAAAGCGATATTCTCATTTCCAAACCTGACCGGAGCGACAGCACAGTCATCCTCATCAGGTACAAAGCAGCCAGAGCGGGGTTTTCTTCTGCAGCATGTCCATAAAATCCCCACGTGGTCAGAAACAAGAACAACTTGTAATCTCGATACAAACATACGTCATCTGCCATTATGGAGGTGTCTTGAGGATCAACCGGAATAGATAGGCCGCAGAACAGAGCTTCAAACCGAGGCTTGATTTAACGGGGCGTCCCAGGCCAGCGTGCACCGGCCCCTCAAAAGAGAACCAGTCCGAATAGTTTGGCTGGCAGTTTGACATGTGGGCTACTAAACGGCCCTCAGTGTTTGGCAGGGGAAGCACACTGTTTGCAGCACAAGAACACCAGTCCTCAAGGTTCAATACATTTATCAACTGAGTCCTCACTCATGCTACAACACAAGGATCATCTTTAGTCAAGACAATACAATAGAGCCCTTATTTGTTATGCAAATACTTGCTATGCAACTTTACACATTCTTTCCAAGCAGCAAGAGAAAGGAAAAACAGTGGTTTTACTACAACTAAGCATTTCGCATCGTTAACATCCTGAGATGCAGCATGCGTCTGTTTAAAAAGAGATCCTCACTTAAACATGGTGGTCTAGTTTTGGATAAGCCTAAACCCCCTTGTGTTAAATCACTGGACAACGCAGATTTACACAAATTACAGTAATTAACTTCTATCTAAAAGAATGTCCGTTATATTGTACTAATACCATTAGTAATTTGTATTATCAAAACGTATGTGCAAAAAGGTTCGCAAACAAAAAGAAAATGCATTCAAATGGATATTTAACATTTCAGTTTGTGATAAGCTGTGCATATTTGTATGGAAGTATGAAATTTCGTTGACTTTCAACATGACTTTCAACAATCAGTGAGGAAATACAGTATGTAACACACAGTAACATACAAAAGCAGCTTACTTAAGATTTTATATTATACAAAGTGCAATGATTACAGTACTGAGCTGTGCTTATTCATAAAAATAATCAGATTATTGGAATGCAATTTCAATCCGCCCGTTCTGAGATCCACATGAACTCATGTTCAATGTGCAGCCTAATAGGTTTTATCGTGATCAGATGTCGGGGGGGGGGGGGGGGGTTCTTTAAACTTGATGCTAAAATGTTTTCTGTGGTTTCTGTGTGACTTCAAGAGTCCAGAACACTAACCCCTCGGAGGCAGCAGCCAACTACAGCAGTGTGTGTCATTAAAAACATCAAAGAGTGATGTCACCACGATGGAGCGTTCTGATAGGCACCAACACTGGGGACCAGCATAGACCTACTGGAGGGAATAAAAGAGTGATCTGTAGCAATATGTAATGTGTTCAATATGATATTTGAGAACACATCCATTCATTAATATAATGATACATACACTTACTTATTGGTACACTGTGTCAATTCTCACTGGGGGGGGCTTATGCCTCGTTCTCTATGGTCATTCCTGGGTTGCTGGTACCTGAACAATCGGAGCACACGTTGGCCTTGGTGAAACAGGATCAATATCGTTTTCACATTGCATAGTCATTTTAATATCACTAAAAAGGAAAATCGATTTACAGTGCTTCAAAAAGGCACACAACACAAACACACATCAACATTCCATTTGAAAACAAAGATTGTACTCTACAGATTCAGTGAGTCAACAACAAATGGAAAAGTTACTAGTCCGTTACCCTTCCTCTCTTTGTCCTCTCCACTGTCACTCTCTGTCCAGGACGGGGTGCTGGTGAGCAGCCGGCTCTGGGACTCCCTCAGAGGCTTGGCTGGGAATGGGTGGCCCTCTGCCACGCTGCTATCACACAAAAAAGAATGGAAACAGCATTGGCGTCACATGTTGAGTGACAGGACATTCCTGGTATTTGACTGCCTTCTGCTAAACCTGTTCTTTACTGCTCCTATGTTGGTGTTGTGAGCGAACGCTCCACTCATTTCAGTTTCACTTTGACAGCTTGACCTACTGTAAACCCCAAGCTACACCTGGAGAAGAGAAGATGCAGATCATTTTCCGTTGCACACATCCAGTCCTCCATAGTGTGTAGCCAGGTTGCGTGTATGTTTTTACCAACGCATTTGTGTTTCCGGGTTCCCGTTTTGCGCTCTGATTGGCCACTGACCTACACGCGTACGCCCCCCTCGCTATCGCCTTTGGGGCGTGAGATATGAAGACAGATTTAACTGGGTATAGACCACTACACTTCCGCATTACATTGAAATCGGGGAGGAGATTGCGGGGGGGTCAAATGAATGAATGTGGATGAGAGCCTTGACATTAAGTGATTGCAGATATGGCTGTGGGGGGGTGCTAGAGACATGATCGAATAGACTTGTATGCGCCTGAGTCTCCTGAACACGGCGCGAGACATTCCTAATCGATCAGAACTAAATTGGCAGCGAAAAAGACCATTTTTAAGCATCGATTTCCCCATGCACATGCGCAGATTGGCCACGGAGTGTGACGCAATGCACATCCACCTGGAATGTTCCATTAGAGGGGGTGTTGTGTTGTGAGAATGATAAGATAGAATTAAATATACAGTAAAAGGAATACAAAATTTCATGTCATATATGTAATATATTATACGTCTATACCAGCACCTGCTAGACTAGAATAGGCTGTTATTAGCCTACTATGTAGCCTAAGCTACTGATTATAAATGCACAACACTGCAATATTACACTTACTGTAGACTTCTGTATATTTGTACTGTATTCCTTTTACTGTATATTTAATTCTATCTTATCATTCTCACAACACAACACCCCCTCTAATGCCCCTCTAATGGAACATTCCAGGTGGATGTGCGTTGCGTCACACTCCGTGGCCAATCTGCGCATGTGCATGGGGAAATCGATGCTTAAAAACAGTCTTTTTCGCTGCCAATTTAGTTCTGATCGATTAGGAATGTCTCGCGCCATGTTCAGGAGAGTCAGGCGCATACAAGTCTATTCGATCATGTCTCTAGCACCCCCACAGCCGTATCTGCAATCACTTAATGTCAAGGCTCTCATCCACATTCATTCATTTGACCCCCCCGCAATCTCCTCCCCGATTTCAGAATCCCGGAAGTGTTGCGGTGGTCTATAGGAAGGCAGTACCATACGAGCCGCAAATTGAACATGCAGTGAGTCTGCGACAACAACCCAATAATAAACACTCGAAACAGCTATTACCAGACAATTACAACAGCAGTGGTGCCTGCTTCAAATGTCACGTATTATAGGCTATAAGCCTGTGTAGATCTATTCGGAATAATAAACATATACACCCTCTAGCAAAACATGACACAATGTGATCCTATCTCCGATAGAGCGGCTGGTCGCAGAGACGCGAGTTGAACGAACACATCGGGAGGAGAATGAATGAAAACTTTATTTAACAGATTGCAGAATGGGTACAATACAGTACGGCTCAATACACACAATTGTTAAGGGGATGCAGACCAGAGAAAGACTTTTGTCTTGTTTACATCAGGTTCATTCATTCATTCATTCTCCTCCCGATGTGTTCGTTCAACTCGAGTCTCTGCGACCAGCCGCTCTAAGAACAACAATACGCCAGGAGAGACAGTCAACTCTGAGTCTGCTTCACATTGAAAGTGATCTATCTCACAGATAAACTTAAAGTAGAAAAGATCATTGATGCCAAGACGAAACGTTGCATATTGCTGCATTAAGGTAAGACAATGGTTAATCATATTGGATGCCTTAATTTGAACACGTAATTTGCACTATATAATTATTAAATGAGTGGGGCTCACTGTAGTAGACTAGTGGGTGTGTGTATTGTATGAATTCAGAACCATGGACAACACCGTTTGCAGGTGCACGCGGCGTGTGCAAGCAAAAAAGGAAACATTTTGCTATAACTATAGCCTCGCCTAATGTTCAGCTCACCCGCCGCCTATGAAAATAAACGTTCCACCTGTTGTTGTTGGGAACCTACTACAAACCATCCAGACTCTATTTCCTCGAATTGTGACATCTTAGTGGTTAGGATTCCGAGCAGAGACACAGCTATGACGGATGGAAGGGAAAACAATCCAGTAATAAATACCTTGCGAATTTGGAGCTATACGCTAGCTGGTGAGATGACAGACTAGGGGACAAAGAAGTGGAAAAAGAATTTGCAATGTGCCTTAGAGCAGGACCCATCTTCCAGGATACCTATCTTCCAGTGCCTGTTATGACACACCCCACTATGTCCTTTAATGCCTCCTTCAGCATAGAAAAAAGCATTAAGAAGGACTTTTCGACTAATAACATCTTAGTGGACTGAGGCCAGAATGACTGATCAACTAGAGCAGGGGTCAGCAACCTTTTTGACATAGAGTGCCTGTTTGAAATATAGTTGTAACTAGTGTGCCTAAACAATATTCCATGCATCGTAATTTTTTTTCTCATAAACAGGTATTTTTAATGATAATTTTTACATTATTACATCATTATTGTTATTGTTATTATTAACAATATTATTATGATGGTTGTATCAACCCTAAATCTGAGTTGGGGGGGGGGAATGCAATGCAGACAAACAGCTGCATACAGTGCGACCATTTCACTCACATTTGCCCATTCATTTTTGGACACATCACACACCATCGGTGTGTGTACTGTACGTGTGCTGTCATAGCTCCACCTACAGGCCTAATGGAGAACACCAGGATGTGAATGGAGGGTGAATGTGAGGTATATCGTGTAAATAAGTTTTGACTGATCGCAAGACTACACTGTAAAAATAATAATAAGTTACCAGAACTTAAAAATATTGAGTTCAGTTACTGTGCATTAAGGTTTTCAGTTTTCAATCCATAATAAGTTAACAGAAAAATAAGTACACAACCACATTATTTCAACCTAATAAAACTATGTTTATTGTCATTGTTTTAAGAACACAAGTTGACTTGGTAATACTCACATTTTGAGTAAAAAAATGGCTTTTAACATGTGCAATGTTCAATGAAATAGAAAAATAAATAATACAATTTGTTGATTAATCCCACTGGTCACAACGGTGACCGTAATAATGTTTTTGTTATAAGGCTCTGCAAATGTTACTGAGGCCCCGTTTAGACGGAAACGCTAGCAGGTGAATCCGCAAAAATATTTTTTCAGATGTGCCTTTCGTTTATACGGAAACGGCGTTTTTACGGGGTGAAACTGTAAAAAAGTGAGACCACCTTCCAGGGTGGAATTCCTAGAAACGGTAAACCTTTGCACTCTCATCTAAACTGTCAAACCGCATAAAACGATGACGAAAGGGTCGTCAAGGCTCTCGTCGCGCCTACTGCTTACATCACAGGCATGCGCCAGTAGCCTAGAAGCGTAAACAAAGCATGTCTGATTCTATCCATGGCGATCATCTGAAGGCTACATTGGCAGTACTTTTAAATACACAAGAATCTGTCCCGCGGCTATCACAACTATTATGACTGGACCCACTGTCTGTGAGTGACTCTGCTTTGGTCCAATCACATTCCCCACCCACACTCTGCGAATCAGAGGCAGAGTAGGGCGGGTCTTCACAGCACATCATGTGACATATGCGCCAATCGTGTGACAGCGGGGCTCCGTTGTCTCGAGTTGTTACAGCCTCGTCTGCACGGAGAATTCCACCCCAAAACACTAGTCTAAACGCAAAATTAAAAGTGAGACCGCAAGACGACTTTTGCGGTTTCTGTTCAGACTCTCTCCGTCTAAACGTAGCCTGAATGATGTAGCAATGTATTTCCAGCTAAATTGAAATAATAAACAAATAAAGGGTCTCAATTAAATATGTGGTAGTAAAAAGAACCTGTGGGAGGATTTCAACAAGATAAATGCGACAACAGTGCAAAATACTTCTATAATATTTCAAAGCAAAAAAAAAAAAAAAAAGTTCTATATTTTTATTTTTATTTTTTACTGCTGCCCCCTGTGCCTATGCAGGCACGCGTGCCTAGGGTTGCCTACCCCTGAACTAGAGGGACAGCACTAGGTTTGGACACTCACCCCTTGCTGGCCGGGTTGTGACTACTAGGAGAAGAAGGCTGTTCAACATCCTGGTTCACCAGACATGTTGGGAACGCACAGCCATCACCTAGACTGTGATCCCCAGCATCAAACATATGGGAGAAAGGTATTGAATACACAGGAGGAAGAGTAACGAATACACAGGAGGAAAAGTGTTAAGAAATGTTATAGCAATATTATCGCAAAACAGATCTGTTGTTTTCCATGACCAAGTCCTAATCTTCAAGAATATATGTATAAACCCAATATAGTATCTGATTGGGGCTTTAAACAGTGATGCATTTGTAATTGAACTATAATTGACTTTTACTACCAGAAAGAAAACGATACATTTACAACATTATCAAAGAGTTCACATATAGGGAAAAAAAACTATCACTATCATCTAAATTGAATCAAATGGAGACAATTCTATTTGTGGAGGAAAAACGATAGAGAATGGACAAAAGGCACTTACCTAGAGAAAATGGGAAGAGGCCAGTATCTCGTTTCATCACCGAAGACCTGGCGAAAGTTCTTACTGAAGCCGAGACTGAAGCCATTCTTATCTGTGCCATGACGGAATGCCGGGGCCCGTACAGCCTCTGCCAGGGAGGAGAGACACCAGCGGTCAGACTGGCATGACACTCGTATCCATAACCAAATGAAGAGACAGACTAGTGACTCAATGTTTATTTTGACAATGATTTACATCTATTTTATGCTGAAATAGACAGGTATTTCATTATTCCAAATCATGCTTGGCAATTATATGTGCATTTTATGTCTATTTTACTGCTGTGAAGCACTTTGGGTTGCAATTCTTGTATGAAAGGTGCTATACAAATAAAGTTTATTATTAGTAGTAGTATTACTGTGTAGCCTTGTTGTGTATTCTTTAAAAGGAACACGCCAACATTATGGGAAATGCGTTTACCGTCTTCTCCAGAGTCAGACAAAAAGATGGATACCAATTTCCTTCCTTTCTTCCTTTCTACTTTCCTGTGTGTTCAGTAGAAAGTTATCCGGCTGCAAGCTAGCCTAGCTTAGCACAAATGAATGGAAGCGGATATGGACCAGCTAGCCTAGCTGTAGATATCTGCAGTAGATATCTGCAGTAATATAAAAGGAACTTTGTGTGTGTGTGTGTGTGTGTGTGTGTGTGTGTGTGTGTGTGTGTGTGTGTGTGTGTGTGTGTGTGTGTGTGTGTGTGTGTGTGTGTGTGTGTGTGTGTGTGTGTGTGTGTGTGTGTGTGTGTGTGTGTGTGTGTGTGTGTGTGTGTGTATATATATTAGGGCTGGGACTTTATCGCATTCATTTCGATTAATTAACTACAGAAAGAATGAAAAGTTTAAAAAATGGATGCATTTAATCACATGATGATTTTTCTTTATCGTGTAAGAATGTTACCTTTCAAAGGAGACCAGACTCATGCATGTGCTATAAGTATAAAGTATAATAAATCGCAAATAACTTTTTTTCTTAGTCTGGTTTGTTCATAAAAAAAATTAAATAAGAGAAATTGAGATCAATCAAGAGTTTTTTTTCCCAATGGTCAACTGTTCTGGAATGTACTTGAAAGTACTGCGTTTTACTTTTACCTCGAAAGTGCTTGAGTTTACAAAAGGTCCTTTGCGCTATATATATATTATTCCTAAAATTGCTGCACTAGAAATTGCATTGATCTGTCGGTCTGTGTAGTAGCTAATACGGGATTTTGCTGCTTAAACGTATGTATAATGTATATTCATTGATTCACTCGTATATCAAAATCCATTTGAATTGAAAAATGTTGCTTTTCGCATCAAATATTGATACGCGATTAAAATGTGATTAATTTAGATTAATTAACTATAAAGTCTCGAATTAATTCGATTAAAACTTTTAATCGAGTCCCACCACTAATATATATATATATTTTGTTTAATTTCCTCAAAAATACTGATGCAGTCTACAGGAAGGGACAGAGCAAGCTGTTCTTCCTGAGGAGAATCAGGTCCTTCAACATGTGCAATAGGCTGCTGCAGTTTCACCAATCTGTAGTAGCCAGCATCCTCTTTTTCACTGTGGTATGCTGGGTGAAGGTAACATCAACTCAACTCTAACGAACTGCACAACCTAGAGGTGGTTGTGGAGGGGAGGATGAGAAAGAAGCTGGAAGCTATTGTCAGACTTTGGCTGTTTTTTTGCTAATGTTTGCTATCTATCCCTCTATAATTGTATCTATTGTAAAAATGACCTAAACAGTGTCTACACTGTACTGTATTTTACTGTGTTAAAGCTGGCAATTCCATTTGTGCTCAAACTGGGAATGTCATCAAATTCCACCTTCCACAACCACCTGTTACGGTGTGTACTATCATCAAATGATAGTTTCACTGCCCATGGGAACCACGTTGTCCGTTACTCTTGTCCTGATTGGCACCTGGTGTGACATCTGCATCGAGCAGACACTGATGAAGGCGGCCAAGTCAGAAGGTGGGTTGAGCAGACGCAGGATGAGAAATAGTGATTCAGGCCACAAGTGCTGGGTGCAGACCCTCAGCCACTTCTCTGATGTCAACAAGCGCATGGAGGAAGGTCTCAAGAAACATGGTTCACTCCACAAAGACCTTGCCAAAACACAGATGAAGCGAGATGCTGAAGCGATTGAACTTGCCCTCAAATGGTTCGAGGAGAACAACCCCTTTGACCACAATCGAGACAAGTAGTTGCTTGTGTCCTTCTCAACAGGAGTATGAGCTGATTGCCTTCCCCTTGTCCTTGTTCAGTAACAAAGACCATAAAATGAACAAGGCGAACAAGGCAGGCCTTTCCAAGACCAGCCTGAAGGAGTTGACCGATCCACTTGACCTCATTAACCAGCCCTGCTCCAGCCTGGTGGCTGATGGCGGATGGCTTCTCCACATGGTGAAGTGGGAACAAGGTCAGACTTGGCAGGAGATTGCTGACAGTTACCTGAGCTACGTGCAGTGTCTTGGCAGTCACACTCAGAAGACATCTTGTAGTCTTTTGATGGCTATAGCAGCTCGAAAAAAAAATCATGACCACATCCGGTGTACTAAGAACTCCTGCTGTGATCTACAGATTTGCCCGGATATGATACATTTCACACCAAGGGCAAAGTTCAACAAGCTTGAGCTCATCCACCTCCTCTCTTCAACATTCCGGAAACGTCAGATCACTGTGGAACAGTGTGACAATGATGCTGACACTTTGATTGTGAGAACGGCATTGGCTGCTGCTGTAGATGACTCTGTTGAGGTCAGTAACAAGTATTTTACTTACATTAACTATGATTACTTTAAAATAGAGTATTAGCCTTGTTAAATAACTTGGCAATTTTTAAGTTCACCAACCATCCACTCTTCTTAACCACGTTGAAGGGCTCTTACGATGTCATGAGGATCCAAGAGGCACTACCTGCTCTTTTGTCACGCCTTCACTGGTTGTGATACGGTTTCTGCAATCAGAGGCCATGGGAAAACAGCGCTACATCTTCCTGAGGACACAGTGACCAGGGCTGGGATTGCGATCATTTACGCACCAGGTACTACTTTGGGTGAAATACGATGCAACATGTTCTCATGGAAAGCGGTGGCCGGGCTGATCAAACCAGAAACTCTACCTCCAACAGAAGGTGCAGCTGCACAGCATTCTCTTCGTGCCTATCTCCAAACCCGGGACTGAATGCTGCTGCAGAGCATATCTTTGGACCCCAGTGACTGTGGATGGATGGTAGGGATTCATGGTTATGATCCAGTTCCAACACTAGACCCCATGGCTCCTGAGGAGCTACTCCGGTTCACAAGCTGTAATTGTAATGGAGATTGGCGGCTTGCAGCAACCGGCGGTGCAGCTGCAAGAAGAATGGTGTCTCTCAGTGTGTATCTCAGCATGTGGAAATTGTAAAGGCATTACATGCAATAATTGTATTCCTGATGGTGTAGAGTCTGGAGAAGACTCAGACCTTGACTCATGAAGCATTTGACATTGTCGATCAGTATTGTTTTCTAGCTTAATATTCGAGATATTGAAATAAACAAATAAAGCTACTTTTTAATTTACATGTAAAAGTGGGCATGGCCGTGGTTACAAAAGAAATGTTTGCAATCGATTCAGAATCATTAAAAAAAACTAGTTTGACACCTCACAAGGTACTTAAGGCAAAAATAAAAATTTAAAATGTTTCACAGATAAGGTACCGGGTACTTCAACTTTCAGCAGCTGTCAGAGGTTTTCCTATGAGAGTTGAATTTAAATATTTTATGTGTTATAAGATATTTTTATATTTCTTTGACTACAAGGGACCAGTGGAGCAAAAGGACTACCGCAGCAGTGTCCATTACTAAGCTTCTTACTGCTCCTCTGAGCCTTGTGTCTTGGCATTATAATGTAACACTCACTGGATAATCCACTTGCTTCAGTCTGAAACAAAGTGCACCACTGTGCACTGCACACATAATGAGGGGAAAAACAGCCTCATCATGAGAGACAAACAGCCTTATTACTGCGGCACGGTGGTGCAGTGGTTAGCACTGTTGCCTCACAGCAAGAAGGCCCTAGGTTTAAACCCCAGCAGGGGCCCTTTCTGTGTGGAGTTTGTACGATATGTTCTCCCCATGTTTGCATGGGTTTCCTCTGGGTACTCCGGTTTCCCCCCACACCATAAAAAAACATGCATGTTGCTACAGGTATATCCTGCCATTGCCCTTGAACGAGGTCATCAATGGCGTGCACAGATAGGGCCGAAGGAGGGCGTGGTCAAATATGAACACTGGGTGTTGGTGGGTTAAGTGCCCCTTTTGTAGCTTGAGCCCCTGCCCCCCAAATTGTCTGTGCACGCCCCTGAAGGTACTGGCATTACAACTGGAGTTGGTCCCCGGATGCCACACTGTGTGGCTGCCTACTGCTTCTAAATAGTTAGGACGGGTTAAATGCAGAAGATGGATTTCCCCAAGGGGATTAATAAAAGTATACATTATCAAGTCACTATGCCGATGAAGATACAGTATAAGTCTCTGACTGACTGGGGGGGAAATAAAACAATTACAAATCTCAAGTTAGAATTGTTTTTGATTTGGTGCTCTTAACCTGCAACGTCCCGCATGTGGGACGTTTTTAGGACGATTTGCCCACCGGCACTTTGGAAACCCCTAGTAGCTCGGGTGTGCATATTTTGTAATAAAATATATACATCGAATTGAAGGCTTATTTGTTGCCCGTCAATAGGGACAAAATCCGGCAAAATCTGTTGAGTGGTTCTCGAGTTACATGCCGGTATTTGAGGCTTGTGCAAAGTACACGGTATTGCGCAAAATACCACTCCCGACTCTTGGGGCTCTAGTTCCGTCAATCTTTTGGTGATCTCGGAAATGATTGTGGAGGGTTGTAGCCAATGAGTGTAGCTTTCCAATGATACTCCATCTGGGGATTTATGATCTAGGTGAAAAACTAATGAGCAGAAACAGGAAGAGAAAAACAGCCGAATTAATTGAAGTCTATGACATTGTGCACAGTTTACCAAAATCACTCATAATCACTCATTTCTGAATGGATCTTTATGAAATTTGGACATGTACTATAAGGCTTCAGGCTATGGGTCCGTATGGATTTGTAAGCCTGGGGAAATACTACCTTTGGACTACTAACTACTACAGAAAAACTTGAGTAACAGGTTTTTCTACAACTCAAGTTCAGACCTATGTTACTCTATTACGTTAGCACTAAAAGTGAATTTTCTTTCTGGAATCAGAAACTTCAGAATGTCATCTTTCAAAAGAGACCAGGCGCATGCATGTGCTATAAGGATAAAGTATGTTGTTTTGGTTTGCAAAAAAAAGTATGCAGTCCTCAAAAACTAAAACTAAAATAGACACTTTTGGGGGGCGCAGGTTTAAGCCCCAATGTTCTCTTTGAAGTTGCATAATGCACTACATTTAGATAACGCAAAGACACACATGCATGCAGAGAGAGACACACACACTGTAGAGATGGCGCGACCGAAGTCAGTCGCCGTCTGGCGAGCTCTGCAGAGATTGTGCGTTTTTTTTAGTTATTGTGTTTATTTGTATTCTATTTTATAATCTATTATATTTTATTATTTGTATTTTTGCACAATCGAGGCGGGCATGGCCACCTTCATTTCACTACATGTCTCGTGTATGTATGTGACAAATAAAACTTACCGAGAGTGGATCTGTTCTTGCAAACCAGCCAGCAGTGATAAGCGAACAGCGAGGCCAGGCTGACAGAGAACATGGAGGCAGCAAAGAAGAGGAACATGATGTGGAATTTTGCCTGGGTGTCTGGGAGGCCGTTCTGGGGAGCAATGCCACATCAACACTTACTAGTGAGCACAGAGTGCATCATAAACTCTGCCCTGAAATGAAATGAAATGAAGCTGGTCATCTACTCAGGGTTTGCAAGGCCGCTACAATCTAGTCTAATGGAAGCTTAGCCAATCAGCGATCATTGGACCTCATGATCAAAAGTGTACGTAACTATCTAAGTAAGAAGTTTCTACGGACAAATTTACGAAAATCCTCCTCCGGATGCTTGAACGTGTGAAACAGTCTTCGTAAATGATCTCAGCTGCACTCCCATGGATGAAGTACGTCACTTATTCTTAAAATGGAAGCGCGTTCTCGTACACCTGAATTTGCATACAGACACGCCCCACCAGCTCCTTATAAGGATATAAGGGAGAGGCTAAGCATTGCACCCGAGTTGTGCTGACCCACGAGGACCGTGTGGACAGGACTGAAGGCCTAGTACATGCTACAGCAACTTCAACACAACATCGGCGCGATTTCAACGCGCTTGTTGCAGAGAGTCTTGTAGACTGTGTTGCGAGGATGTTGTGTACCTGTCTCCAAAATCTAATCTAAACACCCGTTGCGTTGGTATTGCGTAGCAGTGATTGGTTGGTAGTGAATGGGGGCGGGGCATAGAATAATATTGGTCCGACTCCCGCAGCGAGGAATACCATCCGCCATTGTTGTAGCCAGCAAGCTATGCTATCGATATTAGCTAAATAATTAGCGTCATAACTGGCCTTTTTCTGAAAACCCAAGCACATATTGTTCCATAGCATACGCCTTCAGTTGATCATGACAAATCCTCTCTTACCTTTGACGATTAAAAAGCCTCCATAATTTAGTAAATAAAGCTGTAGCCAGCCAGCTAGCATTGGTGCTATTCAAAATGCTATCCACATTAGCTACATAGCTAACCAACTAAATACAATGGTATCCTGAGGTAATGTTAAATACAACGTTTGCTAGTCGAAATGACTGGACACACACAGGGACAAGTTAAACATCAATCAATTAATTTATTCCAACAGGTAGTTTGAGCTGCATGTGAGCCGGTCTTTCTCTCCTCTCCATTGGAAACTAATGAAGTTACGTTAAAAAGCACAGAACCGGCTGACAAAAGTTAAGCTGCTAGCAACAGACACTATAATACTTCCGGTCGGGGGATTTCAAAATAAAAGAGCGACGACTAAAAGCACCGGAAATACGTTTATTTTGTACATTATCTAACGTTAACACGAACCTAAACTAACTTTAGATTAGTTTAGGTTCGTGTAACGTTAGATATTGTAAAAAAATAAACGTATTTACGGTGCTTTTAGACTCGCTCTTTTATTTTGAAACCCCCCGCCCGGAAGTAAAAATGATGCTTATTTTTCTGCTTGTTATCAATGGGTTGGTTGAGAAGGGAAGCGTCATCCATCTAGGGAACCTAGCTACGTACGGGGTGCGTGTTGCTTTCTAACAGCGGAGGAGTGCAAGAATGTGACAATTTGACCATGTGACCGCGGCAGCGCGAGAGAGCGGCAGTGCGGAAATAGGCTGTCTATTGCCATTCTCTAAGACAAACGCTAACCTTAACCAGCTCCTTAACAGCGCCTAAACTTAACCGTTCTAACCTTAACCAACTCCGAAACAATGCCTAACCTTAACCTTAACCATGCCTAACCTTAACCTTAACCATAGAAAGAATATTGCCATTCTCTAAGACAAACTCTAACCTTAACCAGCTCCTTAACAGCGCCTAAACTTAACCGTTCTAACCTTAACCAACTCCGAAAGAATGCCTAACCTTAACCTTAACCATGCCTAACCGTAACCGTCGAAAGAATACACGTTAAAAAAAAATTTGATGGGATTCGAACTTGTCAACAACGGACCGCTGCGCTGCCAGGTGAGCTGAGCTTCGAATGAAAATCATGGCGGATTAGGGCTACATAATGCCGCAAGCTCTGCCGCTCTGCTCCGCAAGCTCTGCCGCTCCGCTCTGCGGTTGCCGCGCCTGCCGCGGGGCGTGTCGCAGCCAATCAGGGAAAACGCGGAAGCAACGGCAGCACTGCTCCGCTGTTAATAAGCAATAGGCGTACGGCGTACAATGTTACATAGGCTGCGCATTGATTTTGCAGAAGCATAAAGGTAGAGTGTCTGCAACACCGTTGCTTTGTCGATTGTTGTGGTGCAGTTGCTTTGAAGTTGCTGTAGCATGTAGAGGCCTTCGAGTCCACAGGCAACGCAAAGAAAATTGCGACTGATCAAAATTATATTAGATTCAAATGTATTGTCATTATACAGCACAATTACAGTACAACGAAAATAAGTTTGGTATCTAATCAGAGTACAAATGTAACAGTAAAGTGCAATAGTGATATACAATGTACAGGTGATTAAACTGGTTAAAAGCTTCATTTGGGAGAAATCATTGGTGATTTCACCACGTTGATTCACGTTCACATCGATTCTACAGACAACCTCGGAATTAGATAATTATAATAAATACAACAATATTTGTATCATTAACAATTACGTTTTACATTTATAGTCATGACTCAACGAACCAGGCACTACACAAACACTGCAAATGACTAAGTGAATAAATAAAGAACTAAACCCAATTGCGCGGATATAGCTATAGGGGAATAGACTATTAATATTCCATATACCGTCTTGTTCTCTATTGTTATTATTTATTGTGTTTTATTTATTTCTTACATTGCTTAGTGCGCACATTGTAAGAGCCAGTGGAGAAACATTCCACTGTGCATCTTACTGTTCATGAGTTGAACCCACACAAATGACAACAGACACAAAGGATAAGTTTAACGAATTCCATATAAATCTATAGCTTATTAACTGCCTGATGCAGGTGGCTTGGTGAGGATAAATACGGAGCTGCGCGCTCCTGGCCACCTGCACTCAGCGCACACACACACGTACTGTTGTTGTATTTATTATCATAATTATTTAATTCCAAGGATGTCTGTAGAATCGACGTGAACGCAATCACCAATGATTTCTCCCAAATTAAGCCGTTAAGAACACGGGCGCTGTCTGACTTACGACTGCCTTTCAGAGTTCCTAAATCCTGTCCGTAGCTACGAACGAATCTCCGAAAAGAAACTGTTAAATCATGCCAAAATCGGTCAGAGAAGTTCATAAGTCAAGTTACGAAGAAATTTGTTCGTAACTTTCTCGTAAGTCTGTTCGATCATGAGGTCCATTGTTCTTATTTCAATGCCACTGATTGGTTGATTTAGCTCATACCAGGTATTCTTTCAGATGGTCGTGTGCTTTACCTTCAGCCTTGTAAAAGAATCAAAATAGCACATCCATGATACAGTATGCATATGTTAACCCTTTCACTACCACACTACCAAATGGTTAACCCTTTCACTGCAACAATACAGAAGTTTTTTATTTTTATCCACTTTTTCTCCTTATTTTCTCCCATCCCAATTTCGAGTTTCCAATTCTCCCCTCCCCTGTCTTGAACGTTGCTCGACTATGCCCTCCACTGGTCGGCTGTATGGAGGATAGAAGCCTTGCATCACGTGTCCCCTCCGGTACACGAGGAGGCAGCCTGTCACATCTTTTCACCTGCCAGCGCGGACTCTCAGTGGCGAGGTGTAACGCATGGGAGGCTCACACTACCCTGCTACTTCCTGTCTCTGCTGTGCAGGTGTCCCCCAACCGACCTGTAGGAGTCGCTGTCCACAACGTCCAAATCCCCACCCATCGACTTCCACCCTCTAACTCTGCCAATGAGTTAGTATGACGACTGTTAGCACCCACTCCCCCACTCCCCACACTTTATATTTATTGATGAAGGATTGCACTACAACTCGTACACCTTACTGTAAATTGTACCTAAATTGTACCTCATCCCATTTCTGCTTTGCACTAGATAGTACTGTACATTAGTACACTGCATAGTATTGTATATTATATGGTAACTCAGAACATTGTACATATGTCTATACCGAACACTGTGACCTCATTTTCTTCTTCTAAATTACATGCTATACTATGTTATTTGATACTATCTTGTCTAGCACAGTCTCTGGAGCGTAACAGTAAGAAGCATTTTGTATGAAAGTATTCTGTACTTCTGTATGACAACTATTAAAGAAACTTGACTGGCGGTATCGAGCACCCTTTATACCCTTCTATCTTTCTCTGTGGGACGGCCACAGGTCTCCGGTTTCATGTTTCCTTGTCGGGCGAGGGCAGCCGTTCTGCCGGTTCCATCGAAGCGCGTCAAATATCTCCGATCCATATGTTGTGGTGGATTATGCCGTCGACCAAATGGATATTGGATATACCATATTGGCGATCAAACAATTGGAATATTATTTTTGGAATACTCCCGATCACAGGTAAGGACGTTTTGACGTCAATTTTAGCTTGATCCTGCAATGCTTTCATACCGATCGGGCTGATAACCGTTTAGTGTTCAATGCGAATGACGTTACTGACAATCAAATAATCAGAAACTACCCCCCCCCCCTTTCATGCATTCATGATGGAACATAATAGCTATGATATAGATTTGATTTCGGGATAATAGTGGAATCGACGTATAGGGCTTTAACTCAGGATTTCATGAATTACCCTAGACCGCTCTAAAACCATACTTATATTCACCACGGTATAACACGGGAACATATGGATGGAAAACTTAATTCTTTCTCATATATTGAACGATAGATAGGTGATGTCAAGGCGGCTATGTGGCGCAGTGGGCAAGGCGCTCGCAACGAATGCTGGAGACTAGGCTCGAACAGGATCCCTCCTGTTCGAGCCCCGCTCTCCACATTGCTTTCAGTTTAGCTGGTCGTCCACAGTAATACACATTGGCCGTATTACGGGGAGGGAAACTGAAGGGTGGGGATTGGGCGTTGTGGACAGCGACTCCTACAGGTCGGTTGGTGCGCCTGCGCAGTAGAATCAAGAAGCGACGGGGGCGGGGCCCCTCCAAAGCCCAGACCCCCGACGCTGAAAGATCGAGCCGCGCAGGTGAAGAGATGCGACGGCTGTTACCTCGAGTATCGGAGGGGACTCGTGCTATGTATGACTTAGTCCACATTGCAGCCGGCTTGTGGGAGGCAAGAAACAACGTTCAAAGACAGGGGAGGGTTGAATTGGACGATATGAAAAATTGGGATGGGAGAAAAATAGAAAATGGGAGAAAAAGTGGATACAAAAAAAAAAGATAGGTGATGTCAAATGGGCCATAGTATTGTATCCATAGCTATAATATAGAATATAGTTATAGCTCTACAAACAAGGTGACTCAGTCCTATATTTTAAAGCGTGGCAATGTGACCACAGGGCCATGGCTAATCCCCGGCGCTGAATGAGTTAAAAGCCCCAATCTCTGATTACTGGAGTTCAAAACAACAACAAAAACAACAACACACACTATAGAATCAAGGAGAAACTTCAGAGATTTTTGGTCAAAAGTATAGCACTGGAGCACACAAATTTAAAACGGTAAACCTTTTATTCATCAGAGTCAAAACACACCGTGAAGATGAACGTCGAAATGCTAGTCTAAAGGTTTACAGATAACATTCAGCCACTAGATGTCACACTAGAGCATGTAATTGATCCAATCAGGTGCATTCCACATTGGAAATGAGAAGTGGGTAGGGGATACATGTAAATAAAAACATTCATTTTGGACCCGCAAAATTATTTTAAATGATACATTTGTAATAAATAATTGTTTGGTTGTAAAAGCATTAAGCAATACTTTCATTACTCTACATACAAATGTTATCTATAGCACCTTTAAATCCATGTGCTCCAGTGCTCTATACTTTGGACCAAATCTCTGAAGTTCAGGTCAAGTCAAGTGTTCCTTTATGAATCCCCTCTGGGAAATTGGTGGTGTCATAGCAGCATGGGGAGGTACAGGCAGGGGAATAAAATTGAATAGGACATAATAAGTTATATTCTTATATAAATAATAACATATAATAAATCATATAGCAATAATAATAACAAGTTATAATAATAAGTTATATTAATAACAATACGTTTCTCCTTGATTCAAGTTCGCCCTACCCTGAGAGCACCAGACAGGCCTACAGTTCCCTTCTATGTGGGTTGGAGTGTATTAAACTTCTCCCTTCACAGACGACAGAATGTCACCTGTCGGCCAGAGGAAGTACTGGCTGATTTATAACCATTTCTTGTCAATATACTCCATTGTCGCTATTTAAAATTTACCTTTGGCTATATTCAACTTGCTAGCCTACTGTTTCACAGTCAGGAAGAAAACTCCTCCAGCCTTCAACATGTACAATAACAAATGAAAGCTGGGGTGGAGTGGTATAGAGGCGATTTCCCAAAACATCTGTCTTTTTATCTATCTATCTAATCTATTTTCTGACTAATCTATCTTCTGACCCTGGATTATTATTATTATTATACACATTTATAATAATGTTGGAGTGTTCTTTTAACTTAATACGAAAACGAAATAACCATACGTTCTGAAACTTAAAAGATTATGTAATCCGACATGAATATAATTGTATAGCATGTTATATGTAATGATACCAATTCAAATGGTGAAATAGTACTATAGCCAAGTTCATACTTACCAACCAGAATTTAATGAAGTATTGAAGATCTGTAGCGGTGATGAAAAGGCAGTAGAGTAATGAGTACGCCAGGAAGAGCATGAAGAACTTATAGTTGGCGAACCCAACACAGTTGTTCACCCTGCAAAGCAACAATCCAAGTCAGTGTTTGCTATTTAACCGTCTGTAGTGTGGTAGTGAAAGGTTAACCGTCTGTAGTGTGGTAGTGAAAGGTTAACCGTCTGTAGTGTGGTAGTGAAAGGTTAACCGTCTGTAGTGTGGTAGTGAAAGGTTAACCTTCTGTAGTGTGGTAGTGAAAGGTTAACTGTCTGTAGTGTGGTAGTGAAAGGTTAACCTTCTGTAGTGTGGTAGTGAAAGGTTAACCTTCTGTAGTGTGGTAGTGAAAGGGTTAAGAAACTATGGGTTGGGTCCTGTCCCTGGTGGGTCCCACACTTCACAATATTACCAGTATGACTGGGTCCCACATTGAGTCTAATTTACTCCGGGTACCATGCTGGAAAGGTTATAAGAACCCATGGTCTATATCCATTACCTGATGGACTAAACATCACTGCTACAGTGCATACAGTACCATGCACAGACTAAACATCACTGCTACAGTGCATACAGTACCATGGACAGACTAAACATCACTGCTACAGTGCATACAGTACCATGGACAGACTAAACATCACTGCTACAGTGCATACAGTACCATGCACAGACTAAACATCACTGCTACAGTGCATACAGTACCATGGACAGACTAAACATCACTGCTACAGTGCATACAGTACCATGGACAGACTAAACATCACTGCTACAGTGCATACAGTACCATGCACAGACTAAACATCACTGCTACAGTGCATACAGTACCATGGACAGACTAAACATCACTGCTACAGTGCATACAGTACCATGCACAGACTAAACATCACTGCTACAGTGCATACAGTACCATGGACAGACTAAACATCACTGCTACAGTGCATACAGTACCATGGACAGATTAACATCACTGCTACAGTGCATACAGTACCATGCACAGACTAAACATCACTGCTACAGTGCATACAGTACCATGCACAGACTAAACATCACTGCTACAGTGCATACAGTACCATGGACAGACTAAACATCACTGCTACAGTGCATACAGTACCATGGACAGACTAAACATCACTGCTACAGTGCATACAGTACCATGCACAGACTAAACATCACTGCTACAGTGCATACAGTACCATGGACAGACTAAACATCACTGCTACAGTGCATACAGTACCATGGACAGTGGTGATCCATCTTCAGGATGCATCTGTAACACAGCAGCGCAAGAACTCAGTGTCAGTAAATCTAATACTGTCAGCCAGACGGCTAAAAGAGAAAAACAAAACAAAAGGTACTGTCTTTAGTATATAACTGGTGAATGAGCCGAATGCAGAGCCATACTTATCACAGACTGAACAATGGTGACATCGATCAGGCTTCAGCAGCTGGCAGCGGTCGCAGAAACGAATAGCTGAGGAGAGACGGCCAGTTCAATCACACACAATCAGCGACCCGTCACCTCGAGCGCTGACTAGCAAACGAGTGGAACGGAGTCTAAGCGGGACAGGGTCAGCTGTCAATAGCAGCTGCTCAGCAAGAGAATGGACAGGTAAAAGAAAATTACGTTGAGCTTTGTAACAACCCATCCTCTACATACACTGCACACACATCCACATGCACACACTCACTTTAAACAAACACTCACCTTACCACTCACTTTATCACACTTTATATTTATCTATTATTAAAGACATTTGCACCACATTCAATACCTCATTTGCACCCTACCCCAAGTTTTGTACCTCTGCATTCTACCTCACTGGTACTCATTAGGGCTGTCCCCGAAGCCTGTTTTTGGGCTTCGAACTTCGTCAGGGTTTTTCGAACGGAAGTTTCGAACCTTCGTTTTTTATATCCTCAAACTAAATCCTCAATTTGAATAAAGTGATTACGGTAATCTGATTAAATTAGTATTTTTTTTTTTATTAAATCAACTTTCTTTAATGAATATAACTCATCAGTTTCGTCCAATAAGGGCACGGTTGGTACGAAAGTGATGGTGACATCTTGATGGAGCGCCGAGTGCCAAGCGGATGCAGATAGGCTACATCATCTATGATAAATGTTTTATTTAAATTTTTATGATGAGTCATATACTATAATAGTATAATACTATAATATTAGTGTAGCCTAATCTTTATCTGCAACTGTGAAGAAAAACCCCATTGGTTTAAACAGAATGAATAGACACATACAAAAATATATATAAAAAATAAAGAATAAATACATTTAACACTTTGATCGCCGGGGTTAAATTCATAATTTACCATCCCTCGCCAGCCCTATTTAACATGGAGAAGTTCCCCTTCTTTGCAGGGCTATAACTTTTTAAATTGTATTGCTCAATTGACATTACTATGGCCCATTCAACGTCCTATATCTATTGTTCAGGGTGTAGCAACGTTATACTTTTTCATTCACATATTCATACTAAAATACGGTCTAAAGTATAAGTATGTTTTTATCGTTTTCTGCAGCTTTCTCCAGAACTTGATTTATAGCCCTAAATGCATTATATTGATGATCAAATACAATTTGGTAGGAATCTGTGCGAGATAAAAAATGTCAACTGGACGTGGTTCTAGGAGTTACTACGTATGATCTGATGTTGACCCGATGGGCGGGGGGTCGTTTATAATTCCGTGGGCAACGTTATATCATTCATCTAGTGTGGGTGATATGATCATCAGAGCAGTTAGTATCGAAGACATTAACAAATAACGCTGAAACTCACCGTAGCTTCCTCTCGCCGTTGGGAGATGAGCGTGGAACAGAATTTTTTCTATTATGGGATGTCGAAATATCCGATCCATTTCCAGGTTGTATAATAGTATATACGTCCAAATCATGTTGTTTATCGAGTTATTAGTAACGGATCACTATCCGTTGTGATCAGCTCGAGTCCTGGGACTATTAGCGAGTGATCGGACCGAATTGAAATGAGCACCAGCTTCCACTTCCTGTTTCTCCCCTGGGCGATCCGCCGATCGGCCACCAGATGGCGCTCTTGAACCGTTGTAGAGTTGAGAGGGACTCAACAGTACATCTCATGTCTCCGTGGGAGAAATATGATTTTGATCACAGATTTTTGAAATATTGATACCAGCGTCTTCGGCAGAATGAGCATGGCGGGGAAAGACGTGTTTCAGCGTCAACGGCGATTAAAGTGTTAAAGAAAAAAAAGTATAAGAATTTTCTAATTCGAATGTTGATTTTGACACTAACATAACGAACGAAGGTCCGAACGTTCGAACGTTTGGGCTCAGCCCTAGTACTCATTTTACTCTGTATTGTGTATATGTATATTGACTGTACCTACTTTTTACTTCTTAATTGTTTACTTACTTTCTCTTTACTGTATGTAGCACACTCTCAGGGGCTCATAAGAAACAAGCATTTCATTATAAAGTATCCTGTATTTTGTTCTGACAAATAAAAACAAACTTGAACTCATGATATTATTAGTATTGCTTCTAAGCAGTAGTGTAGCTAGTGCAGGTCACCATCTAAGCAATAGTAGTGTAGCTAGTGAAGGTCACCATCTAAACAGTAGTGTAGCTAGTGCAGGTCACCATCTAAGCAGTAGTAGTGTAGCTAGTGCAGGTCACCATCTAAGCAGTAGTAGTGTAGCTAGTGCAGGTCACCATCTAAGCAGTAGTAGTGTAGCTAGTGAAGGTCACCATCTAAGCAGTAGTAGTGTAGCTAGTGAAGGTCACCATCGGTCAAGTCTGCTGTGTCTGTCCTCTAGTCTGGTCTGTTACCTCCGGAGTTCGTGCGGGTATAGATGGGCAGCTCCCTCGCTAGCCTTCTTAGAATCTCCTGCTGGGACTCTCCTCGATCTTCACGCTCCAGCAGCTCTTTGTCTGAGTAGGACAGGTGAAACTAGACGTGGGGGAAGAGCACAGAGAGCATAATAATGACACACTGCATCTACTGCACTACAGTAGGTGTTTCTGACCCATGCTGCTGTTTATGTCTCCCATTTGAGTCACATCTTTGAATCCATAAAAACACATTTATGTGGCAAATTATCTGTGCTTTGCTGCCTTCAATCCTGGAGGCCTGCAGTATAATGTGTCACAAGGCAATTCCAGCGCCAAGGGATAAGTCATGTGTCTCTCTCTCTCTCTCCCTCTCCCTCTCTCTATCCCTCTCCCTCTCCCTCTCCCTCTCTCTCTCTCTCTCCTCTCTCTCTCTGCCCTTTACTTTGCCTCTGGTTCCTTCTGCCCCAACAGGCATATATTGGTAGCATCAGGGTGACACAGAGAACTGCTAATGTTACTTTCAGCCAGTGAAGCATTATGATTGAACACTGATACAGAAATAACTGTGAGAATAACAAAGCATATAGCACACAGTGGGGGTGGAACGATACACAGTAAATTTCACAGAGTACATTTGACTCAAACTGAGTACATTTTACTCAGTTTGAGTAAAATGTACTCAGTTTGAGTAAAATTTATTGCAGTATCGATTTCTTGTCCCACCCCAAACACACAGGAAGGTTCAACTTTATTACAATCCCAATACCGCAAGTGAACTAAGCAAAAGATAAACATTCATATCCGGTTAATGTTGCCTGCATGTGTTTTCCCTCTATTGCACAAAATTCAACTAAAGTGCAAGGTGGCTTTCATGGCTGCCATCTAAGATGTATGTATTCACCAGGCAGAATTCAACTGCTGTAGTCAGGAACAGAGCCAAGGCGCTTCCAAAGAAGAGTAATATTAATCTAATTGCCGCTTTCAATCACACAGGGAGACTGTGGCCATGTTTGAAAGGTCCTCAGTACCTACACAATCAGACAGAAGCTCCTATCGCTATACCCTCAGTACCTACACAATCAAACAGAAGCTATTATCGCTACTACCCTCAGTACCTACACAATCAGACAGAAGCTCCTATCGCTACTACCATCAGTACCTACACAATCAGACAGAAGCTATTATCGCTACTACCCTCAGTACCTACACAATCAGACAGAAGCTACTATCGCTACTACCCTCAGTACCTACACAATTAGACAGAAGCTACTAACCCTACTACCCTCAGTACCTACACAATTAGACAGAAGCTACTAACCCTACTACCCTCAGTACCTACACAATCAAACAGAAGCTATTATCGCTACTACCCTCAGTACCTACACAATCAGACAGAAGCTACTAACCCTACTACCCTCAGTACCTACACAATCAGACAGAAGCTACTATCGCTACTACCCTCAGTACCTACACAATCAGACAGAAGCTACTAACCCTACTACCCTCAGTACCTACACAATCAGACAGAAGCTACTAACCCTACTACCCTCAGTACCTACACAATCAGACAGAAGCTATTAACCCTACTACCCGCAGTACCTACACAATCAGACAGAAGCTACTAACCATACTACCCTCAGTACCTACACAATCAGACATAAGCTATTAACCCTACTACCCTCAGTACCTACACAATTAGACATAAGCTATTAACCCTACTACCCTCAGTACCTACACAATCAGACAGAAGCTATTAACCCTACTACCCTCAGTACCTACACAATCAGACATAAGCTATTAACCCTACTACCCTCAGTACCTACACAATCAGACAGAAGCTACTAACCCTACTACCCTCAGTACCTACACAATCAGACAGAAGCTACTAACCCTACTACCCTCAGTACCTACACAATCAGACAGAAGCTATTAACCCTACTACCCTCAGTACCTACACAATCAGACATAAGCTATTAACCCTACTACCCTCAGTACCTACACAATCAGACATAAGCTATTAACCCTACTACCCTCAGTACCTACACAATCAGACAGAAGCTATTAACCCTACTACCCTCAGTACCTACACAATCAGACAGAAGCTACTAACCCTACTACCCTCAGTACCTACACAATCAGACAGAAGCTATTAACCCTACTACCCTCAGTACCTACACAACCAGACAGAAGCTACTAACCCTACTACCCTCAGTACCTACACAATCAGACAGAAGCTATTAACCCTACTACCCTCAGTACCTACACAATCAGACAGAAGCTACTAACCCTACTACCCTCAGTACCTACACAATCAGACAGAAGCTATTAACCCTACTACCCTCAGTACCTACACAATCAGACAGAAGCTACTAACCCTACTACCCTCAGTACCTACACAATCAGACAGAAGCTATTAACCCTACTACCCTCAGTACCTACACAATCAGACAGAAGCTATTAACCTTACTACCCTCAGTACCTACACAATCAGACAGAAGCTACTAACCCTACTACCCTCAGTACCTACACAATCAGACAGAAGCTACTAACCCTACTACCCTCAGTACCTACACAATCAGACAGAAGCTATTATCGCTACTACCCTCAGTACCTACACAATCAGACAGAAGCTACTAACCCTACTACCCTCAGTACCTACACAATCAGACAGAAGCTACTAACCCTACTACCCTCAGTACCTACACAATCAGACAGAAGCTATTATCGCTACTACCCTCAGTACCTACACAATCAGACAGAAGCTACTAACCCTACTACCCTCAGTACCTACACAATCAGACAGAAGCTATTAACCCTACTACCCTCAGTACCTACACAATCAGACAGAAGCTATTAACCCTACTACCCTCAGTACCTACACAATCAGACAGAAGCTATTAACCCTACTACCCTCAGTACCTACACAATCAGACAGAAGCTATTAACCCTACTACCCTCAGTACCTACACAATCAGACAGAAGCTATTAACCCTACTACCCTCAGTACCTACACAATCAGACAGAAGCTACTAACCCTACTACCCTCAGTACCTACACAATCAGACAGAAGCTATTAACCCTACTACCCTCAGTACCTACACAATCAGACAGAAGCTATTAACCCTACTACCCTCAGTACCTACACAATCAGACAGAAGCTACTAACCCTACTACCCTCAGTACCTACACAATCAGACAGAAGCTATTAACCCTACTACCCTCAGTACCTACACAATCAGACAGAAGCTATTAACCCTACTACCCTCAGTACCTACACAATCAGACAGAAGCTACTAACCCTACTACCCTCAGTACCTACACAATCAGACAGAAGCTACTAACCCTACTACCCTCAGTACCTACACAATCAGACAGAAGCTACTAACCCTACTACCCTCAGTACCTACACAATCAGACAGAAGCTATTATCGCTACTACCCTCAGTACCTACACAATCAGACAGAAGCTATTAACCCTACTACCCTCAGTACCTACACAATCAGACAGAAGCTATTAACCCTACTACCCTCAGTACCTACACAATCAGACAGAAGCTATTAACCCTACTACCCTCAGTACCTACACAATCAGACAGAAGCTACTAACCCTACTACCCTCAGTACCTACACAATCAGACAGAAGCTATTATCGCTACTACCCTCAGTACCTACACAATCAGACAGAAGCTACTAACCCTACTACCCTCAGTACCTACACAATCAGACAGAAGCTACTAACCCTACTACCCTCAGTACCTACACAATCAGACAGAAGCTATTATCGCTACTACCCTCAGTACCTACACAATCAGACAGAAGCTACTAACCCTACTACCCTCAGTACCTACACAATCAGACAGAAGCTATTAACCCTACTACCCTCAGTACCTACACAATCAGACAGAAGCTATTAACCCTACTACCCTCAGTACCTACACAATCAGACAGAAGCTATTAACCCTACTACCCTCAGTACCTACACAATCAGACAGAAGCTATTAACCCTACTACCCTCAGTACCTACACAATCAGACAGAAGCTACTAACCCTACTACCCTCAGTACCTACACAATCAGACAGAAGCTATTAACCCTACTACCCTCAGTACCTACACAATCAGACAGAAGCTATTAACCCTACTACCCTCAGTACCTACACAATCAGACAGAAGCTACTAACCCTACTACCCTCAGTACCTACACAACCAGACAGAAGCTACTAACCCTACTACCCTCAGTACCTACACAATCAGACAGAAGCTACTAACCCTACTACCCTCAGTACCTACACAATCAGACAGAAGCTATTAACCCTACTACCCTCAGTACCTACACAATCAGACAGAAGCTATTAACCCTACTACCCTCAGTACCTACACAATCAGACAGAAGCTACTAACCCTACTACCCTCAGTACCTACACAATCAGACAGAAGCTACTAACCCTACTACCCTCAGTACCTACACAATCAGACAGAAGCTATTAACCCTACTACCCTCAGTACCTACACAATCAGACAGAAGCTATTAACCCTACTACCCTCAGTACCTACACAATCAGACAGAAGCTATTAACCCTACTACCCTCAGTACCTACACAATCAGACAGAAGCTATTAACCCTACTACCCTCAGTACCTACACAATCAGACAGAAGCTACTAACCCTACTACCCACACATCTAACTTGGTTGGGCGTTACATTATTTGTGATGAACAGACAAAAGTAAACAGTTAATCTATTTACACTTGAAAGGCACATTGTCAGCATGGGGGTTTAAATTGGCCACTTCTTTGTTTTGGTTGTAGGTACCCATACTCCACAATCAGTAGTGTCATGCCTTTTATTGTAATTTTTGGGAGTAAAGTATAAATCCACTTCCTGACAGTAACCATGCTAAGCATACTCAATAAAACCCAGAAGACAGTAGACATCCGGACATTTTACGGTTCCTGTAGGAGTACCCAAAACATGCCTACAAACCATCATAAAGTCAAGAATACTGAACCTCTGTACTGAAAAGACCATACTGCTATTAAACCATCATAAAGTTAAGATACTGAACCTCTGTAGTGAAAAGACTGTACTGCTATTAAACCATCATAAAGTTACGATACTGAACCTGTGTAGTGAAAAGACTGTACTGCTATTAAACCATCATAAAGTTACGATACTGAACCTCCGTACTGAAAAGACCATACTGCTATTAAACCATCATAAAGTTACGATACTGAACCTCTGTACTGAAAAGACTGTACTGCTATTAAACCATCATAAAGTTACGATACTGAACCTGTGTAGTGAAAAGACTGTACTGCTATTAAACCATCATAAAGTTACGATACTGAACCTCCGTACTGAAAAGACTGTACTGCTATTAAACCATCATAAAGTTACGATACTGAACCTCCGTACTGAAAAGACCATACTGCTATTAAACCATCATAAAGTTACGATACTGAACCTGTGTAGTGAAAAGACTGTACTGCTATTAAACCATCATAAAGTTAAGATACTGAACCTGTGTAGTGAAAAGACTGTACTGCTATTAAACCATCATAAAGTTACGATACTGAACCTCTGTAGTGAAAAGACCGTACTTCAGGGGGTTTCAGACGACACGTGTAACCTGCACTTCTCGCTGTGCCTTGTGACGCTGGCCAAGTGATGAAGCTGTGTCAGACAGACAACACTCACCTCCTTCAGTGGGTTCATTGGCTTGGTGAAGATGGTCTGCCAGTAGGCCCACACGAATAATATGAAGATAGCATGATACACCAGCAGGTATAGAACTGAAATGAGAACAGAACATACACAGCACAAATCATTAGAACAGAAGATACACAGCACAAATCATCTATTCTATTGTACCGGTTGAGGCAGTTAATTCAGTGTGGAGCCATCAAAGCAATGAATCAATTAAAAGTAATTGACCTATCTAAAACCCTGCAATCTTTTCTTGATCCTCCGAATCACAATCAACAGTTGTGATTGGAGGATCAATAAAAGAGGGCAGGACTGGAGATATTTCAATTGGAAAGTAGACATGGGCAATGTGGAGATGCACTTGATGCACTTAAAAGATTCTTATGAAAAAGGTTTTATCAAGGGAATATCCACCCAAATCCCCAGGAGGCTGAAAACTCAAAATGATATATAGAATATAAAAGGCTACCTACTTATTTAATACAATAAAAGAGATTGAAATACATGTTTTAGACAAATGTATTGTTGTTATAATTTCATTATTTATTGATTAATTGAATATCATAGAGATCTAACTGTGCAATGTAGGGGTGGGGGTTTCCTGTGCCTTGGCTTACTAGAGGCCTACACATACACACATACACACACACACACACACACACACACACACACACACACACACACACACACCCTCTGGCATCATCCAGAATTCCGCTGTGGTGGATTTTTTGTTGAGAGTTCTATAGACTGTCATACAGACATAGATTGTGTTGAAACACAATTTGTGCTGCCTGCACTGCCAGTCAGTCATTGCAATATTCTTTAACCCCATATATGGCATAAACTATAACCAGCAAAACGTTGATTAATTTTCCTGTTAACACTTACCAATGCTAATCCCCCCCATCCCCCAGAAACCCCAAAGGGTTATAGCAACTCTGGATATGGTGACAATGGTCCTCATTCTCAAACAGACATTTACAAGGAATTCCTTCGTAACTTGATTTACGTACTTATTCGGCTTCTTATTATTCGAATGACTTGTTTTATTAGGAAATATATGGAAGTCATATTGTAGAACTGTGTGTGTGTGTGCGCTGAGTGCATCTTTTTCATTTATTTATTCTCGAACATGGTACGTTGAGTCATGACTATAAATGTAAAACGTAATTGTTAATGATACAAATATTGTCGTATTATTATTGTTATAATTATTTAATTCCAACGATGTCTGTAGAATCGACAATGACCATGATTTATCCTAAATTAAGCCTTTAAACCAGTTGAATCACCTGTGCATTGTATGTTACTATTGCACTTTACTGTTACATTTGTACATTTGTACATTTGTACATTTGGTTAGATGCCAAACTTATTTTCGTTGTATTGTACTTGTGCTGTATGATGACAATACATTTGAATCTAAACAAATACTATTTTGTGAGATTATATATAAGATTATTATTATCATTTGGAGTCGCTCACATCAGCTGCTGCATCATTAATAAACTATAGATGTATATGGAATTTGTTAATCTATTCTTAGTCTATTCCACTATATCGCGCAATTGGTTGTAGTTCCTTTTCATTTAGTTTGCAGTGTGTGTGTGTAATGCTCACGATGCCTCATTGAGTCATGACTATAAATGCAAAACGTAATTGTTAATGATACAAATATTGTCGTATTTATTATCAATATAATTATTTAATTCCGATGTCTGTAGAATCGACTTGAACGCAATCACCAACAATTTATCCCAAATTAAGCCTTTTACCAGTTTTATCACCTGTGCATTGTATGTTACTATTGCACTTTACTGTTACATTTTAACTCTGGCTGGATGTTGTATTGTACTGTATGATGACAATACATTTGAATCTAATCAAATTGTGATCAGTCACAAATTAATGACGTATACTTCATTCAACGGAGCACAGCTGCGAACATTTTGCCCACTTACGAAGACCGTTTCATGCGTTCAGGAATCCGGAGGAGGATTTTTGTAAATGTGTTAGCACAAAAATTTTACCAAGATGTTTACAAAGGTACTTAAGAACATGTTCGAGAATGAGGATGTTGTTGTTTTGATCTATAGGCTGAGCAAATGATCATGGTTCATGACTGAGAAAAATCATTATAATAATTTCATATTGGACTTTTTGGGGAGGTCAGAGTTCAGCAAAGTTACTCCCGGACTGTGTGCAAAGGATCTTTTCAATACAGGAGCAAATATGATTTGAGAGATGTTTGTAAGGTTACTGTACACAAAGCTAAGAAAGGGATTAAAATTAGATGTATTTCTATTGTGGGGGTTAACCTATAGATATAGAACAATGCTGATACATTTAAGAATAAGTAATTCACTTTTGTTATTTTTTTTTAATGGTTTGTATGGCTATTTTTGAGGGTTACAGTGTGAATTGCTTTTATTTTGTAATTTTTTTTTGTTTTTTTAGGCTTAATTTGATAAGAATATAGGAATCCTCAGAATCAAAGACTGTTGACAGTCTGGAATGATGTGCATATTGTAGTCTAGTCTGTGTGATGAATGAATAAAACTACAACTACTACTAGTACTACTTGTCCACACAATTTCTGGAAACAGAACAACAATCGAGGGCTTGCTTGACAAAAATATCCAGTGTGGATATTAAAAGGCCGTCAAATAGATGCCCAGCATGGGTCGTATACAGACACATGCTACATTATCTCTACTTAAGAAGCCATTTAGGATTTCTTTCCCCTGTAATGAGACCCAGGATCCTCTTCTCTTATGGGTGCACTTCTCCAGCGTGATGATGCTGTCTGACACTGGTGCTTGGCCCAGGATGACTCTCTGAAGAGATGAAAGCAGGCTGGCAGCTTAAAGGGTAAGTTCAGAGTTTTGGACCCCTACTAGCCCTGTTTCCTACTTACCATTACCAATAGTGTTGATTTTGTAGGGTCCTTCCTCAGCACAATCCATGTTCTTCATACTGGATACCAACAGCTCTGACTAGCTAGCCAGTAGCCACAAAACGAATATAAAGTAATGGGGCCACTCTTCAAGCCCTGAAATAAGTATTGAAACACACAGTGAAGCCAAAGCAAAGTGGTTTGTTTTTTAGTAATTCGTGTTTTTTTTACAGTAGCCCTATTAACCTTACATTAGCTTTGTGGCAAACTTGCCGGAGCTGCAGGTATCCAGTATGAAGCACAGCATGGGTTGAGCTGACAGGACTCTGTCCTTCCATCATCATTAGTAAGTGGGAAATAGGGCTAGGAGTCCATAATTGTGAATTTACCCTTTAACCAACAGACCCCAATATATAGCATAGAATTAGAGGTAACATGCAGGGAGTTCCCAGAAATCGCTCAAGGGGTTAATCAAGAGGAAATAGGAGATCCCCAACACACATATCACATACAATAGCTAAGGTAAGGATGAAACACCTAAAACACATATCACATACATACAATAGCTAAGGTAAGGATAACACACCTAAAACACATATCCACATACTATTGTGCACTCACACGCACACTTGCACATGCTCACAAACAAAACTATATCGAAATATGGTAGCAACAAGACTGCTAAATTAACAAGTACAACAAGGTATAGAACACGTAGGAATCTCTAACTAGACCTTAGGTATTAGGGCTGGCCGATATTCCCAAAATATCACATCACAATATTAAAAAATTGGTTTTCCAGTACCAATTACAATGTATGTCTTTATCTTGTAATACAATTGTCATGGTCCTATTTAATTTCAAATGGACTTTTATTTTACTTTACTTTTTAATACTTCTGCAAGGAATATTCTTTTGATTAACTATTTTTTTTACAATATGTATATATTGTGTACAGTGGTATATACATATATACATGGATAATTGAGGAAGTGTTTTTGTTTAAGGACACTCTGGCTATAGTATTATTTAACCACCTGACACATGGCCATAGAAAGCCTACAACTGTAGCTAGATAACCTTTGACCTCAGGGCTGTCAATCATTAGAGCTCAGTGCTGGGGTTCACACATACATCTCATAAATCACATCACTGTTCTTCACCTCACATAGATGGCAATAGAAAATAATAGAATAGAATAGAAAATAGAAGAGAATAGAATATTATTTTAGCATTAAACATCCACGTAGCACACAATTGATAATATAGGACAGAATAGAAAAGAATAGAATACATTTTGCTATTACAGAGCAGTATAGAGGACTATACATTTGGGCCAAAGTCACTTACTCTTCTCTCCTAGGTGTTCGATGGATTCTGAAAATGTAAGAGAATATTTGAGTCAGATTCCATGTGAAATGAAGGAGGATAAACAGTGAGCTGCACAGAGCATGGCGTTAGAGAAGATACCGCTTCCTCTTCATCGCCTCCATGCCTGTGTCAACACAGGGAGACGAGGAAGAGGTTTGGATTTACAATCAGTTACACAGCGATTGTATCCCAGCATGTGTTTTATGTATTTGTTTTTACTTGGTACATGTACGCTATGCTGTGAATGAATGAATGAATGAATGAATGAATGAATGAATGAATGAATGAATGAATGAATGAATGAATGAATGAATGAATGAATGAATGAATGAATGAATGAATGAATGAATGAATGAATGAATGAATACTTTATTTAACAGATTGCAGAATGGGTACAATACAGTACGGCTCAATACACACAATTGTTAAGGGGATGCAGACCTGAAAAAGACGTTTGTCTTGTTTCCATCAGGGTCCCCCCTTTTCAATTCATAGTGACATTTATGACATACGCAACATACATGACATTTATGGCATAGGGACATATAGGTATTTAGTACTGATACATTTGTGACATAAACGGTATTCAAATATACAGTACTGTTACCCCTAGATCCTGACAGAGTATATACATATGATTGGGAGGGGACTGTACATTAGGAGGGGGTGGGAGGGAAATATCCATACGGCGGGGAGGGAATATACATGCAGTGGGGAGGAGACTGTCTATTAGGAGGTGGTGGGTGGTGTCAATAACAAGCAGTCAACCAAATCCAAACCGACTAGACTGGGGGAAATTAGCTTAAACCCAGTGCTCCAAAACAAATGTTCAAAAATCCATAAAACAAAGACATTACGCACCAGACTCCTAATCATATTTACACTGTTCTGATTGTACAGGCAAGCATTAGAATGCATTAGCACAAAGGCATTGAAAACAACAATGGCATCCTGCCTGGTCTGTGTGTGAATGCTGACAGTGTCAGGGCCTCCATGGTGGAAAACTAGACAAAGCTGCTGACCACATGCCAAGATCAGCACCCTGGCAGACTGGATCAGCACCCCGAAAACACACATGACAGCAGCACCCTAACGTACAGGCTCCACACCTTGACACCGTAACACTCTTACTATGCAGTTTCACATCAGTACAACTGCACACACGAGGTCACATTCATCCCAAATAATAATTGTTAGCAACATAGAGAGAATCATCCATCTTTGACACCTACTGTACACCATGAGGCTGAACTACAACAACAGTTTGCACGCGCACACACACACACACACACACACACACACACACACACACACACACACACACACACACACACACACACACACACACACACACACACACACACACACACACACACACACACACACACACACACACACACACACACACACACACACACACACACACACACACACACACACACACACACACACACACACACACACACACACACACACACACACACACACACACACACACACACACACACACACACACACACACACACACACACACACACACACACACACACACACACACACACCAAGTCAGCACAACAAGTCAGCAGGAGGGGTAAACCTCTGGCAGCTACTGTAAGGGCGAGTGATATTGTTCATCAAGCAGTGTTGAACTTCAGTGCATATAGTATAGACATATTAGCATAGTATAGTAGGTAGTATTGTAGGAATAGTAGCATAGTAGGTAGTATAGACATAGTAGCAGAGTACATAATAGTAAAAGACAGTAAGAATGTTATTTTTTCTTTGGCTGTATGCCTTGGTTCAGCTCCTTGGATCACCTTTCCTCAGTGACCACTGTGTGTGTGTGTGTGTGTGTGTGTGTGTGTGTGTGTGTGTGTGTGTGTGTTTGTGTGTGTTAGGGCTGAGCCCAAACGCTCGGACCTTCGGACCTTCGTTCATTGTTGGCATTCGAATTCTAATTCAACATTTGAATTTTAAATGTTTAATAAAGAAAATATATATATATATATATATTTTTTAATATATATATTTTTTTCTGTGTCTATTCATTCTGTTTAAACCAATGGGGTTTTTCTTCACAGTTGCAGATAAAGATTAGGCTACACTAATATTATAGTATTAAAACTGATTAGTTATATTCATTAAACAAAGTTGATTTAATACCAAAAGAAAATACTCATTTAATCAGATTAATCACTTTATTCAAATTGAGGATTTAGTTTGAGGATATTTATAAAAAGAAAAAGAAAAACTTTTTATTTAACTTTTATTAACTATTTATTTATTAAAAACTAAGCTTTGAACGTCCGTTCGAAAAACCCTGGCGAAGTTCGAAGCCCAAAAACAGGCTTCGGGGACAGCTCTAGTGTGTGTGATTGATTGATTGATTGAAAAGTTTATTAACAGATTGCAGAATGGGTACAGTACAGTACAGCTCAATACATACAATTGTTAAGGGAATGCAGACCAGAGAAAGACTTTCGTCCCCCATTTTCAATTCATCATAACATATATGACATACATGACATACAGATAGACAGTACTGCTACATCTATACATTTATGACATATCAGATTTGCAAATACAGTACTGTTTGTGATACAAAAGTGTCCAGAAAAAGAGTGTATATACATTTGGCGTAGAAACTGTACATTGGAGGAGGTTGGGTAGGTGGGGTGGGGTTGGGTGGGTGGGTGAGGGCTGTACATTGGAGGTGGGGGGGGGGGGGGGGGGGGTTGGGTAGGGGACACACACATTTTACACTGTACATTGGAATACTGACAAAGCCTTACTTGGTCATTTACTGTACAACTAGGTTAGGACATTTGTAGGGGCCAGTTTCGAATTGCAGTCTCACGTAGGTGTTTTTTGAGTGTGTGTGTGTGTGTGTGTGTGTGTGTGTGTGGGGGGGGGGGGGGGTCAGGGGCATGGAGGCCAATTAATATGAGCACATTGTGGCAACAAGACTTGTATTCCAAATATGAAAGTACATTTTTTGCCAGGTGCTAAAAATGTCAATTGACGAATACACCCCTACCGAAACATAAATCAGATATATAATCCCCTAATATCTGATATTATGCTGGCCTTGATGAGAAAACGTTGCCTACTTGTAAAGAGCAAATATCCTAAGGACGGCGTTAAGTGACGTTACACGGTGGCGCAAAGTGGGTCACGCACAGATTGTTCGGGCTGAATGAAGTGAGTCAGACAATGGGATTAACTGATCGGGCCGGTGAACAAGAGGGATCAGCTGACAAGACATTTGCACAGTTATCTCTGTATTTCACATCACATGCTGAGGCCCAGAGAGACCGCTGTCCCGTCCTGCTGTTTGCTTCATAAGATATTTCTGTCTGAGATGAGGGCATCATGTGGCAACAACAACAAAGTAATTACATACTAAATGAGAGCCGATGTGCTGTTGCCCGTACTGTTGCCCATACTGTACGCACTCTGAACTCTGTTGCCTATAAACAACTCACTGCAGCACCCACTTTAGAACACCTAAACACACTTTATATTTATTGGCAAAGAATTTGCACTACAACCCATACCTCATTACACCTTACTGTAAATTGTACCTAAATTGTACCTCATCCCATTTCTGCATTGTACTGTATAGTATATAGTATATTGTAACTCAGTTACTTTTCTACTCTGCATTGTACATTGTATATATGTATATATTGAACACCTTTGTCTACGTACTTGACTTCTATTTTATACTTACTATACTTTATACTTATCTATTTTTATCTAGCACAATCTCTGGAGCAAAACAGAAAGAAGCATTTTATATAAAAGTATTCTGTACTTCTGTATGACAACTAATAAAGAAACTTGAACTTGAAACTATACTCACTTTATACTTTTCTACTGCCACCACTGCCTACAACTGCCTTATGCTGTAATCATAACTACCTACCTCAACCTATAGCCTACCCATATAACATTGTATGATAGCCATGTACAATAAGACTGTATATACTGTAAATGTATCTACATCTATATAAATAAAGATTATTATTGTTATTATTATTATCTGCATAATATTCATGTTTATATTCCTGCATATATTCTATGATAATTGTATATACAGTTATATATAATATATATAACTGTACTATATCTATATCGGTATATATCCCATACCTACTCTTATTAGTGTAATAATAGTGTATACGTCAGATTAGCATAGTAGCTTCATTATAGATATTCCATTGAATCACTTGTTTACATTTAATTGTATATTGTTAATGCACTTCACTGTTAACTTTACACTCTGGTTAGATGCCAACTTGTTTTCTTTGTACTATACATCTGCTGTACGTTGATAATACACTTGAATATAATCGCAATTTAAATAAACCTAAGCTGAAGCAACTGTGATCCTAAGAACAACCGAATGGACGTCCGGTATAACCTTGCCCTCTTCCGAGACAGTGGTTTATGTTATTGTGCAGGAAATGGGCAATGTTTGACTATCCTACGAATGGCAGTGTGGCACACAGTTGCCCTGTAACTGTAGCCTAGGGTCACCCTGGGACAGGTGACGGCTGGCCCGGAGACACGGTGCAACAGCTCACACGTCTCTTCATCATTACTGAACACCCATTGATTGTGCCGTTGTCAAAATAGGGAGCGCAAAACGATTATTCTGAACTGACAAAATCAGGGATTAATGAAGCTTGCTGGTAGACATTCCACGTGAAATGTAGGCAGCTGATTTATTAAATCAGGCTAAACATGCCATAGAGAGCGTACTTTGAGGTTTACCACGTTCAAACGAGCAAATGCTTAGTTCCTTTTAGGTCAAACCCAGTGTCGCTGAACAGTGTGAATGAATGAATGAATGAAAAACTTTATTTAACAGATTGCAGAATGGGTACAATACAGTACGGCTCAATACATACAATTGTTAAGGGGATGCAGACCAGAGAAAGACGTTTGTCTTGTTTACATCAGGGTCCCCCATTTTCAATTCATAATGTCCATTTCGGTCCCTTTTCAAAAAGGGAGACTTTGCTTTCCTGGTGGACATGCTGCCAAATAGAGCAGAGAGTGGGCAGTTCACACAGTCTCCTCTGAGACACAACCTACTGGAAACCATTACTCACTATTCAGGTCAACCCCATGTTCGCCAGTTTACTGAAGGCTTCATACATTCAACAGCAAATTGCTTTACACTAGTGGGAGGGTGAAATCCTTGTTGACACTACATATTGACAGTGAATCACTATTGTATTTTAAGCCCACCTGTAAAGATAATTACTGATAGTGTAGTAGTGGGAGATATGAGGTGAGATTATGGATTTCAGCACCGACAGACATTTGGCCTTATCCATGGAACGTACAGCCACAGAATAAAGTATGTTATCAATTACCTCCTATATAAAAATAGGGAAACAATGTCCAGGCACGCACTCTAGGTTTTTCCAAATTTATTGGCAGCCTGTAATCATGACGTTTCGGTGTGAACACACCTTCTTCAGAATGGCTTGCAAGCCATTCTGAAGAAGGTGTGTTCACACCGAAACGTCAGAGGTTACAGCACCCAGTGTCGAGTCTAGTGAGGTGAGCGCGTTCTACTACTTTTTTCACTTATCAATTACCTCCTGAAACTATTCTTGGGAGGTAATTTATCATGTAGAGCTAAACTCAGGATGAAGAGGGTTTGATGTAGTCGTTCTAAAAATGTCAACCTGCGCAGCCCACACAGGCTTCACCACTTTATAGGGCACAGTGGAGCAATTCATCCTGATGCTGTCACTGTGTCACAAATTAAAGCGTAGCTGCACGTTCTCCAGATATTAAGGTTGAAATGTTGTTTGAATCATGAAAGGCATGAGGACATGTATGTGTCTGAAGGAGCGTGTGCCCACTGGGAACATGTGCTCATTCGGAACTGGGCGAATGCTTGGCCCCCGGAGTCAAAACGTGCCTGTCCGAAGCGCGTGCCCATGCCTATAATGCCTGTTCAGAGCCAGCTGAGCGTTTGCTGCCCCTAGAAGTGCTGCTTGCAGTGTTCTTGAGAACCTCGCATCCAATCAACTTCACATTCAATACAGCTCTCACCTGGGCCATCAGCAATACATCCACCAAGGGTAAAGTCGATTGGAAGAACGATTATTGAGATATGCGAAGGACAGACAGGACAGAGTATTATGGCTATTTAAACTTATGATGTTGCTACAGCACCAACTGTTGGCCAAATGGCACCAAATTTGACACGACCACTCGGATGTCATATCAACATGTCCACCAAATGTTGTTGCAATAGCAGGATATAATATATTATATTCAATTATATTATTAACTGAACAAGCTGGTGAGGAAGGCTAGCTCCATGGTGGGAGTCGAGCTGGTCAGACTAGAGGTGGTGGCAGAGAGGGGGATGAGAAGGAAGCTGGCTGCTATCCTGGAGAATCCCTCCCACCCCCTCTACGATGAGCTAGTCAAGATGAGAAGCACGTTCAGCCACAGACTCATACCCCCCGACACTCCACTAACCGCCTCGGCCAGTCCTTCATACCAGCGGCCATCAGGCTCCACAACAGTGGGCAGGGACTGCTGCCAGACATCCAACTACTAGGAACCTAAAAGGACAATATACTACCTTATGCATACCACACCTTATGTGAATACTGTATACTTCATCAGATCAGATGTAGATTATTAGATAAGATTATTAGATTATATATTGCATATATTTAGAATTTAGTTTTTTCAGACTATATATTAGATTAGATTTAGATGATTGGATTAATTATATATTGTAACTATTATTGTAGGGCAAATATAATTGAGAGGGCATACATACCCCCATCTCGCACCTTGTTGACCACTATGCACATGTCCAGAGTTAATTATGTTGTTATGTTAAGCATATTGATTGATTGATTGATTGATTGATTGATAACTTTATTAACAGATTGCAGAATGGGTACAGTACAGTACAGCTCAATACACACAATTGTTAAGGGAATGCAGACCAGAGAAAGACTTTAGTCTTTCATATTGATTTGTTATATTGTTTACACTGCTTTTTACTACCTGTACCTCCCCCATGCTGCTATGATGCCTGAATTTCCCCAAGGGGATCAATAAAGGAATATCTTATCTTATCTTATTATATAATTGAATATAATTATTGTAATATAAGACGTGCCCACGGCATTAGAGCAAACTTTGAGGACCAATTATAGCAAAACTGTAAGGAATATCAAACATCCGAAAAAGTTACTTTTTTTCGGGTTGGTCCGGAGAATCTCACATTGAACTACAAAAAGGTGGTAGATCTATCTGGACGCAAATGGGCGTGGCTTCCATGGATCGATTAGTCTGGACCAGAGCCTTATATAATGAGAGACTGGAATCTGGTCTGGACCCACAGAAAGAATCCAGGGGGGGAATAATTGTTTCTGAGAATCGTGGATCAAAAGTTACAGGCCAAAAACGTAAAGTTCGTTGTTAGAGCGCCACCACCTGGTCAAATGGCACCAAATTCGACACTGCACTCCCCTGGATACTACTAGTACAATCACCCGCCGAGCGTTACAGTAAATCGACCTGGATGAACGGTTCTTCTCGGGACATGATGCGAAGGACAGATCCTTTTCTTTATCCCTTTCTTTATAGTTAGATGTTTCTGATTGATTGCTCTGTTCAACACCAATTATAATTGGCATGTCTTATTATGATGCGACTGTTGTTAGTGACTGCGTTGTAAAACGCCACTGTTTCTTTGCGTCCCAAAAGAAAATTAAGCCTGGTGCCAAATTGGTGACGCTGAAAAGGCCAAGACAGGAAAAAAACAAACACATAAACAACACAAATATCAACGGCACGGAGCGGGTATCCCATCCATCCCCACCCAAGCAGACCCCCCCCCCCCCGACCACATGCTACTCAGTGAACTTACCGATGCAAAGCTGCAAGACATAGGCGTAGTATGACCACGCCACTATGAGGGTGATGAAAACAACTGGGATCCAGTACAAAACTCTTTGACAGCCCCGCTTGATACTACGCGAGCCCGACGGTGCCATAATATTCTAATTGAGTACCATTTCCCACGCATTCATTTTATATTTCCCCCCTGTGTAGACCCGGGCTTGTTGTTGTCACTGCATCGTTGTTTTCACCGACCGCGTCTGATCGCCGCCTCTCTGCTGCCAGACGCAACACACACTTCCACCGTCCGCCTCTCTGCAAGTCTGGCTTGTTCTGGGAGCGCGGCGCTACGTTTCTCGTTCATGCGAGCGCTACACAACACCAGACAGCACCACCCCTTCTTCACAAGTTGCCATGACGTCCGTGGTAGGATGCTGCACATATATATATATATATATATATATATATATATATATATATATATATATATATATATATATATATATATATATATATATATATATATATATATATATATATATATATATATATATATATATATATATATATATATATATATTTTTTTTTTTTTTTTTTTTTTTTTTTTACATGATTCTGAATGGATAGACAGACCACAACCCCCTACTACTAGAGTTATGGTCAAATTATATTCCAAGAAATTATAAGCTCTTTATGTTATTATGTAGCAATGTGTGTTGGCCCCTAAAGCTCACTGAAACAGCTGATTGGTTTATCCTATGATGGATGTGTTAAAGAGTAAACAGTTAGCTGACTTGTGTGAAAATGCCAACCATAATTGCATGTGTGTGTGTGTGTGTGTGTGTGTAAGTGAGTGAGTAAGAGTGAGAAAGAGAGAGCGACATAATGTATCTTCATTTATTATCAATACAAAAGCATCAGCAGCCCAATACAGAAGTAATCCTATAGGTATAGGCCAATAACTATGCTCATATCCAAACAATGATATATGATAGAGATGGTTTTCACTATATTTAAGACGTATGGCTAAATAGTCAAAACTCTGACTTTAACATTACCTGCATACATTTGCCCCTGTCAGGCAAAGGACATAGGTTTAAAACAAAGACACAAAGTTTGATTAACAAAAACCTGTAATAATATTAGATCTGGACACCCATAATCCAAGCCTCGTTACATAACATCAAGTAACCAGCAGTTCTCAAATATCCTTCAAAAGTACTTTATTAGCGGAGATACACTGTGGAGTCTAGAAAGATTTCTACAGGGTTTAGAATGTGGTAAACTAATCCTAGGAGAGCCCTGAGGGAAAACAACCCCGCATATTAATATATCACACATCTAAAACAAACAGTAATTCAACCACAGTACTCCAGGCATGACATACATTTATGGCTTCAGTTTTTCTTTTTTGCATATATATATAGAAGTCGTCTTTGCCTGTGGTAGGACGTAGGAGGAATATAGCATTCTGCCCAGTCCCTTATTACCAGAGGGGGGAGGGGGGCCTTGTTGTACGAAATGATTAACATAGTTAGCTGCCTGTAGTTAAACAATGAAAGCCATAGACACAACCCCCATTGGAAGCCAGTCGGCTCTGGGGTTAGTGGAGAGTTAGTTGCAGCCCTTTGGGAGGGTGGTGGTAGGGGTGGGAGGGGTGGGAGGTGTTGTCCCTGCGTAAGCTGATCGGTGCAGGGGGCTGCAGAGCAGACAAGCCAAGGAGAAAGTATGTTAGCAATGTGCCCCACTGTACAGAGAGCTTATCAGGCTTTGGACAGGGAGAGAGTCATGGAGTACAACACACATGGGCTGAGCAGTATAACAACACGGAGTACCGCTTGTCATTTCCGGTTAATGAATCAAACCTTCATTCTTATTACTTTTTATCATGTCTACTCTATTTTATTTTATTATCTATTATATTTTATTATTCTATTTTATTATTTGTATTTTTGCACAATCGAGGCGGGCATGGCCACCTACATTTCACTGCATGTCTCGTGTACAGTATGTACAGTATGTGACAAATAAAACTCTTGAATCTTGAATCTTCAGTAACAAACAGATTAAATATTCTGATAAGAGTAAATACATACGTACATAAATAGACAAATCAATAAATAGTATAATATCTTTGGATGCGGGCGACATCCAGTATAGAGGAAGTACTCAACTAGTACTAAATCTCCCTGCAATACTGACAAGTTGTTAATTGGATCCAACAAGGGCTCACTCTTTGACTCTGACTGACAGCACACACAGAAGCTTCCCCAAAGGGTTGACCACATCCTGTTTTGCGTTAATACTAGGGATGCACGCACCGATCCGACTTTTTCAGTCCCGATACCGATACCTGGGCTTTGGTTATTGGCCGATACCGAGTACCGATCCAATACCCATTGTTCAATTAATAAACTGTATGGAAGAGACCGGGATCATTCTTTTGTGCAAGGCAACAGGCTTGACTTAAAACATTACTTTCCTAACTTAGTGAAACAAAATGTAACAAGTTTTGCTTTCAAATGTTAATTGTCATCTGTACATATATATATTTTGTAATACAATTTATTGAATAAAGCATAAAAAAATTATATATATATTTTTTTTAATATATACTTTTTAGTCATATTGGGGCCGATATCAATATTGGATCGGTGCATCCCTAGTTAAGACGTCCTTTATGCCGGCGCTGCAGCAGCCATCTCTTCTCTTCCCCCATGGCGTCCTGCACCTGCAGAAAGAACAATCACATTTAGCGTGAAGCTCATCCCGACTGCGAGATGTGCTGAGATTGTGCTGCAGTGTTGAGATTTTTACCTGGTTACTCTGACAACACAGAAAGAGTATGTAAACAAGTCAGCGCCGTAGTCAAAAACTGTTTTTACCACCTCAGACTCCTGGCGAAGACAAAGGCATACCTCTCTCAAAACAACCTAGAGACGGTGATACTGTACATGCCTTTGTCACCACTCGCCTTGACTATTGCAATGCCCTCTACACAGGCATTGACAAATCCCTGCTCCGCCGCTTACAGCTGGTGCAGAATGCAGCCGTGCGCCTCCTCACCAAAACAAAAAAATATGAGCACATCAGCCCAGTTCTGGCCTGTCCGTTTTAGGATAGATTTTAAACTAGCCCTAAATGTTTTTAAATCACTCAATGGCACGGCTCCTCCCTATCTATCCAAGCTCCTGCACAGCCACCCCCCCACAGATCCCTTAGATCAGCTGACCAGCTGCTATTGGTGGTGCCTAGAACTAGGCTCAAGACTAGGGGGGACAGAGCCTTCTCCGCCGCAGCGCCTAGACCAGGGGTGGCCAACCCGCGGCTCGCGAGCCGCATGCGGCTCTTTGCCCGTCAATGTGCGGCTCTTCCATCCATAAAAAAAAAAAAAAAAAAAAAAAAAAAATTTACTTTTTTTTTTTTTATGTCACTCATTCCATAAGGACGTAGAATAAACATTTAATTTTTTTTTTTAAATGGTCCATTTGCATGTTCTTGGTATCTGAATCTAGGGACATATATGGATCAGTGTCAGAAATAGTGTGTCTGTTACTAGGCTTGAGTAAATTGTAATGAACCAAAGGAGAATATCAATTCTATTTAAAAAAAAAAATTATCTTTGACTGTAAATAACACCATGCTAAAATTGACCAGACCTGACAAATCTAAGCAAATGAATAAAGGGAAGATGATTAAACAGAAGGTTTTGTAGATACAGTACTGAATTCTGCCATCTTTTTTATAATGTAAATTTCTCCACCATTCTTCATCATATTGCAACACCGTTTTTTGCAAGACGTTCACAGAAAGGTAGAGAAACTAACTGCGTTCTGTTTTATGGCAATAACGTTCAGGTTTGTGGGAGATAATCCCAAAAAATAAGAGAAATTAAAAAGTAAATCCAGAAGTCAGATGATTGACAGGGGCTGGTGTGAGCTGGGTAGGGTAGTTTTTCGAAATTTGAAAGCCCTGAGTCTCTTCCTTCAAAAGACTACACTCACTTTTGGCTGTGCCACTCCCTCCTGTCAATATGCGCCGGTTTCCGACTCAATGCCCTGAGATTTCTATAATCTTATATTTCACTAATAACAGTTAAAATAATTGGTAAACAAACATAATAATGAAAATATACACCTTTACTGTATATCTCGGGCTTAAGAGGTTAACCCTGTGAGGCCCAAATTAAAAAGAAATTAGCAACTTCAGAGGCCAGAGGGTGGGACATATAAACACATTTACTATCAAATAGCATTGTGAGGCTGAACAACAGGACCAATTGACTATACATGTGCTTAAAGGGGAACTATCTTATAAATGGCTTTTTTCAGTGTTTACCATTGTTTCTTAGCTATGTGGACTTATATTAATAGGATATATGTCTCTAATTCTCATATTGGCGAATTCTTCCAATTCTCCTCTCACAATATTCACCCTCACTGAACTGAGTCATCTGAAAATGTGCATATCTGTGATGTCAGAGATTTCTCAGCTGCATAATAATGTGGCAGTTGATGTGGCAGTTGGCACCAGGCCACACAGTGGTGGTTAAGATCTTGAGGTAGAAAAATGCGGTTTTTAGTACTTGATTAGAAATACAAAACAATGCATTTTTTTTTTTAAAAACCTAGGTGTTCCATAGACTCACAGGAATTGTGTAAAAGTGCCCAAATAGTGAAAGAAATAGTAAAATAGTTCCCCTTTAACATTTTTTAAATAAACATTATTTTTTTAAATGGCTAAAAGTGATTTTGTAATTTTGCAACCGTGGGTCTCACAGGGTACTTTTAACCCTGTGAGGCCCAAATAAAAAAGACATTAGCAACTTCAGAGGCCAGAGGGTGAGACCTATAAACACATGAAGGGTGCCGTGACTGAAAAAAAAGGTTGAGAAACGCTGGTATATGGTGTGGCTCTTTGTGGTACCACAGTCATTTTTTTGTGGCTCTTAGTCTCTGACTGGTTGGCCACCCCTGGCCTAGACTGTGGAACAGCCTCCCCCTCAATATACGGGCCGCCCAGACCTTGCAGGTTTTTAAATCACTTTTAAAAACCTACTTGTTCTCCCTGGCCTTCCCCCCCCCCACTTAATCACCACTAGACCCCTGGCCCCTTTTTATCTTCTTTGCTTTCTGTGTCCTACCTGTTTTTATTACATTCATTGTTTTACTGTGTTTTTAATTTTATATCTTGCATCGTAATATTTTTGTCTTTTATCAACCTGCCTGTGAAGCACGTTGGTGCCAGCTGCCGCTGCTTAGAAATGTGCTATATAAATAAAATGTACTTGACTTGACTTGACTATGTTGTGATAGAGAATTACAGTGACATATATAGATGGTACTTGTTACATCAAAGCAATGGCCTGTAGACTAAGTAATCAAGGAAATTAGATAGATGCCGGGTTGTGCTAAGCAACCTGTTAAAGGCAACGTTGCACTGCGGTAGAACATTGTAATTTATTTAGCATGCACACTCCCATGTAGGCTTGAGCACTAAGCCATGGCCAATAGTGGCAGTTCCAGATGAGGTGGCACACCTTTACTTTGAAACCTAAGCAGTCACATTTTTAGTGCACAGATTTTGCACGTTCACACCTGAAATTGTTGAGAGGGGATGGCTGTGGGGGTGGGGGTGACAGTGGCTCAGGAGGTAGAGCAGTCGTCTGGTAATCCAGAGGTTCCCGGTTTGATTCCCGCTCCTCCCGGGCAGTGTGTCGAAGTGTCCTTGAGCAAGACACTTAACCCCTAATTGCTCCTGATTAGCAGGTCGGCACCTTACATGGTTGCCTCCGCTGTCGGTGAGTGAATGTGTGAGTGAATGGGTGAAATGTGAGGAACAAATTGTAAAGCGCTTTGGATAAAAGGGCTATATAAATGCACCATTTTACCATTTAGTATTTTGACAAAACCTGAGGAGGAAAAGCCTGAGAAAAGGCTGTTAGGAACACAGATTAGTGGGGAAGCTGATGCAGAAAGTTGACCATTCACAAACTTACATCAAGGTGTGCGTGTTAAAGGGGAACTATTTTACTATTTCTTTCACTATTTGGGCACTTTTACACAATTCCTGTGAGTCTATGGAACACCTCTGTAATATATATATTTTTTTTATTCATTGTTTTGTATTTCTAATCAAGTCCTCAAAAACAGCATTTTTCGACCTCAAGATCTCGAGCCGTTTTGAGCCTGGGCTCCTAAACCACTGCGCAGCGGCGTCGTCGCCTGAACATTAACATGCAGCGGTGTCTTTATGAGTATGACATCACATATCGCGCACATTTTCAAATGACTCAGTTCAGTGAGGGTGAATATTGTGAGAGGAGAATTGGAAGAATGCGCCAATATGAGAATTTTGAGACATAGATCATATTAATATAAGTTCACATAGCTAGGAAACAATGCTAAACACTCAAAAAGGCCATTTATAAGATAGTTCCCCTTTAAACAATATAAACTTTGAACCAAAATTAACTGATAAGTGTTGAGGGTCCTTACGTCCTTACAAGAGCAGTCTCCTGACATTAACCCTTTCACTACCACACTACAGAAGGTTAACCTTTCACTGCAGACGGTCGTGTGGCAGTGAAAGGGTTAACCTGTATTGTCGCCGTGAAAGGGTTAACAACAGCTTCTGATATTGAGGCAAAATAAAGGCAGCCATGTTCTTAACTCCGTGTGCAGGACATACATCTCGTTGTAAATTAATGAAATAGATTTAGAATTGTTTAAATTAATGTCTCACCTCCCCCATTTTTCAGCAGGAGAGATTATTGAGCCGTTGTTTGAGAGGGTGCATTTCCTCTGCAAAATTCATAGGCTTTAGACCGCACTGACCACCGCTCAAGTGTTCAGAGTTAAGCTGGTGTCTGGTAGCTGTTGATCAGGCATAATATTACAGTGTAACTCGATGCTATGCGCCTCCTACAAGCGTTCCAACTGAACCTGACTGTGACACCGTGTGCACCTCAAGGGACCACTTACTAAACAGATGTTATTCAACTTCAAAATGAATATTTATTAAAGGAGGAGATGTAGGACTTGTGTTGCTACTGTATTATCACACTCTCTATATCTTCTGTTTAACATAGAGAAGACATTGTGGGGACATACTGTACCTATTTTCTTGAAAGTTGCTTCTTCAGACAGGACTTGAAAGATGTGGACCTCTCATCCACTCGAATGCCCTGTGTGTGTGTGTGTGTGTGTGTGTGTGTGTGTGTGTGTGTGTGTGTGTGTGTGTGTGTGTGTGTGTGTGTGTGTGTGTGTGTGTGTGTGTGTGTGTGTGTGTGTGTGTGTGTGTGTGTGTGTGTGTGTGTGTGTGTGTGTGTGTGTGTGTGTGTGTGTGTGTGTGTGTGTGTGTGTGTGTGTGTGTGTGTGTGATAGAGGGAGGAGAAAGAGAAAGCAGGTTATAATTGTATTAATTTCAAGATGAACCACTAGATGGCAGCATAATTTCACAATACGGAAATCTACATTTCCACAGAGGTGGAAGTCAGGCAAGAGGGTATCAGAAGAGAAAGTTGTTAGAAAGACATCAGAACAATTAAACAATTAGCATTGGGAAACACAAGCCATAATTTTTAAATCCCTGAGAGGTCATTTGTTTTGATAACAGGGTTCCCACATACATTGCAAAATGAAATTCAAGGACTTTTAAGTACTTTTCCAAGCACTATTTCTAATTTTCAAGGATGACACTCGAAAGATACAATTCACTTCAACGCGACGAAATGAGGAAAAGCAGTTGGAGCACGCGAGACAGCGACTCGTCAGATTTTATAAAAAATAGAGATTTATTTCTTGATTCAGAACAATTTGATCATGGATGAACAAAACATTCAATGCGAATGGTTGAGTTGAATTTCAAGGACTTTTTAAACACCTTGTTAAAAAATTGGCTGTTTTTAAGGAATTCCAGGCCTTGATTTAAAAAAATATTTATATATCAAGCACTTTAAGCACTTCAAGGACCTTGTGCGAACCCTGTGATAACAAACATGGATTTCTGTGCCCAACATTCTCCCCTGATTTGTCCGTTTGTCCTTCAGCACGTTACATTTAACTGGAGTCAGCGGCATGAGTCCATTTGGAAGCTCTCTGCCAGACGGCTCCGCAGTGCCGCTCCACCACACCAAAGTACCCTGAGAGAGATTACACATTAAGAGTGTAGCTGACGGATAGAGTGATAACGCCGGGTCTGTCTGCTACTGTGGAGGCCTGAGGCACAGGTCCCTGGGCTGGCTTCAGGAGGAAGAGGGTACAGAGGGGTGGGCCGGGTGGGCATGGCCCTCCTGTCGCCTCTGGTTCCATAAAAGATAAATGGCGTTTGAACAACCCTGGCGTGTCAGGGAGTGACCCCCGGCTGTCTTACCCTCTCGCTGTCTTCCCCACGGCTGTCTTTCCCCCGGCTGTCTTTCCCCCGGCTGTCTAACCCCCAGCTGTATTACCCCCGGCTGTCTTACCCCCAGCTGTCTTCCCCCCGGCTGTCTTACCCCCGGCTGTCTAACCCCCAGCTGTCTTACCCCCGGCTGTCTTTCCCCCGGCTGTCTTACCCCCGGCTGTCTAACCTCCAGCTGTCTTCCCCCCGGCTGTCTAACCTCCAGCTGCCTTACCCCCGGCTGTCTTCCCCTCGGCTGCCTTACCCCCGGCTGTCTAACCTCCAGCTGTCTTCCCCCCGGCTGTCTTCCCCCCGGCTGTCTTCCCCCCGGCTGTCTAACCCCCAGCTGTCTAACCCCCAGCTGTCTTACCCCCGGCTGTCTTACCCCCGGCTGTCTTACCCCCGGCTGTCTTCCCCCCGGCTGTCTAACCCCCAGCTGTCTCCCCCCCGGCTGTCTAACCCCCAGCTGTCTCCCCCCCGGCTGTCTAACCCCCAGCTGTCTAACCCCCAGCTGTCTTACCCCTGGCTGTCTTACCCCCAGCTGTCTTACCCCTGGCTGTCTTACCCCCGGCTGTCTTACCCCTGGCTGTCTTACCCCCGGCTGTCTTACCCCCGGCTGTCTTACCCCCAGCTGTCTAACCCCCGGCTGTCTTACCCCCGGCTGTCTTCCCCCCGGCTGTCTAACCTCCAGCTGCCTTACCCCCGGCTGCCTTACCCCCGGCTGTCTTTCCCCCGGCTGTCTTCCCTCCGGCTGTCTAACCTCCAGCTGCCTTACCCCCGGCTGCCTTACCCCCGGCTGTCTTTCCCCCGGCTGTCTTCCCTCCGGCTGTCTAACCTCCAGCTGCCTTACCCCCGGCTGTCTAACCCCCAGCTGTATTACCCCCAGCTGTCTCCCCCCGGCTGTATTACCCCCAGCTGTCTTCCCCCCGGCTGTATTACCCCCGGCTGTCTAACCCCCGGCTGTATTACCCCCAGCTGTCTTACCCCCGGCTGTATTACCCCCAGCTGTCTCCCCCCGGCTGTATTACCCCCGGCTGTCTAACCCCCAGCTGTCTAACCCCCGGCTGTCTAACCCCCAGCTGTCTAACCCCCAGCTGTCTCCCCCCCGGCTGTCTTACCCTCTCGCTGCGGTGCCGGCGGTCCTTCATGACGCCAATGAACTCCTTGTAGCTGAGCTTGTCGTCGTGATCCTCGTCGAAGATCTTGAAGACGGTGTTGACCACGTGTCGGGTCAACTTGAGGCCCGTAGCCACGTAAACCGCACGTGTGAACTCATCTGAGAAGGAACAGGAAAGAAGAAGAAGAAGAAGAAGAAGAAGAAGAAGAAGAAGAAGAAGAAGAAGAAGAAGAAGAAGAAGAAGAAGAAGAAGAAGAAGAAGAAGAAGAAGAAGAAGAAGAAGAAGAAGAAGAAGAAGAAGAAGAAGAAGAAGAAGAAGAAGAAGAAGAAGAAGAAGAAGAAGAAGAAGAAGAAGAAGAAGAAGAAGAAGAAGAAGAAGAAGAAGAAGAAGAAGAAGAAGAAGAAGAAGAAGAAGAAGAAGAAAGTGATGCTTGCAGTGTCGCGTTTAAAATGTACCCCGTTTGGACCATGTGGCCGCGCGGAAGGCGTGAGACGTAAACGGCAAACCATCTGGCTAAATGGCACCACAGTCAACACTGCACTCCCTTGGGTCCTCAGCAATACATCCACCGAGTGTGAAGTTGATCAAATTAATGGTTCAAAAGTTACAGGCCAAAACGCAATTTTCGTTGCTATAGCGCCACCCTCTGGCCTAATGGCACCACATTCAACACTGCCTCCCCTGGGTCCTCGGCAATGCACCCACCGATCGGTTGAACGGTTGTCGAGATCTACGAGCCACAGACACGCAGACAGACAGAGATTCCTTCCGTTATAGTTAAATAGTTTGACATAGCCAGTGTTAAAAGCCTTACCTTGACCAATAGAGCGGTTGGCAAAGTTGTACATCTGCATGGCAATGGCGAAATCCTCCAGGTTGTTAAGGAACTGGCAGAAGGAGCTGAACTCCTCAAAGGTTATTCCCTACAGGATGAAAACCCTTTATTAAACACAAACAACAACGATACCTGTACGTATGAGACAGAAACACGGTGGTTAGTGGGTAGAATAGTGGGCCTGAGCTACAGCTACCCTTTTTTATTTTTTATTTAATTCGTTTATTTTCTTATTTGATTTCGCTTTGTTTGTTCGCACTGTAGTGTTATTTGTGCATTTGTGATATTTTTTTTCATGCTCACTTTTGTTTTATTTTTTTGTGTCTTGGGGATGTGGGTGTCATGGGATGGGGAGGAGGTGGGTGGGTGGGGGGATAGGGGGGTGCGGTTGGGCTGGGCGGGAGGGGGGGGGGGGTGATGGAATGGGGTGCGGAAGTGCTGTGGGTGTTTATGTTTAATTTTCTATAAAATTTTTGTAAAGTTTGTAAATTGGAAAAGGTGTGAATAAACAGATGTATAAAAAATATATAAAAAAAAGGGACAAATTATGAACAATAAAATGTCACATAAAGCGAACGGCTGTATGTCCCAACAAAGCAACAAAAGATATAGAGCTACAATTCACACAAAACATAATCCCCTTCACTCCAACCTGGAGGGAAGCCTTTAGTGTCTGTGGGACCTTGAAGTCCCCAGACAGATAACACAGCCAAACAGACTAAGTATACATTGCCGGGGGTTTCCCCCCCCCCCCCCCCTCCCAGTGGTATGGACACGCTGAGCTGTCAACAGTCAGGGGGGAGGATTGTAGCTTTTGGGAAGAGGTCAGGCCGTTTGCAGACTTTTCTAAAGCAGATTAACCTGATACTTAGATAAACAAAAACAAGAAGGGATGAATCTCCCGACATCTCATGGCTGATGACTCAAACACTGGTGCCTATTGATCTTCACTCAACCGTCCCGCCGCTACTCGCGTCTCCTCTGACTGGGGGGGGAAATGGGGGGGGGGGGGAGAGAGACGAGGCAACACACACACACACGTGGCTTAACAAATGAAGTAATGAGTAATCTGTGATGCTTTGCTGTTTTAGCAAGGCGAGCAACATAAAAATATCTCTCAGCCCTAATGATGAGAGCCACTTGGTTATCAATGGGGATCTAGCAACAGGCTCCTCAGGAAGGCTGAGGAGCTGCTCACCTCTCCTCACAGGGTCAGTGTGGTGGGAAGGAAACAGAGCTGCAGAGCACACATCTCACTCAGCGGCTGGTTCAACGAGACCCTTCATCACCCAACGCACAGACCCGGATACAAAGGAGCGACGAGGGCCTGAGCTGTTTGCTTGTTTGTTTTTGCTTTGTTTGTTTGTACTATGATATTGTTTATTTATTCATTTTATTTGATTTTATTCTTTTTTTTTGTGCTCAATGTATTTCTGTTCATGTTTTGGGATGTGGGGGAAGTGGGTGTCCTGGGATTTGGGGGGGATAATTCATTTTTTAAAGAAGCCCATGTCTATGCAGCATTACCAAGTATTATGAATGTCTGTGGCAACATTGCCGGGAAAAGATCTCACTTAAAATATGTAAATAAAGTACTAATTGAGAAAATGGTGCATAATGTAGGTTCTGTTATAGCCATAAGTAACATATTTACATATCAAAAACATACAATGTATAAGTATTACAAATAAGTACGTATATTACATAATCGTAGTATTGCTATGTGTGTATCAGGGTGGTGAGAGCACTTGCCCGCAACTGCAGTGATTTTTGGTTGGACTCCAATAGGGAGGGGATACATGCTCACATGTAAACAACAACATTCATTTTGGACCTGCCAACTTTCATAGGCCATGGATGGTGTTCCCCTAATCAATATTTAGAGTTGTTATCCATATAATATGGTCTGAAAGTGACACGAGAACACTGTAACACTTATTTTACTTCATGCCTTTATCTATTTATCTATTCCAATGCTGTTCTGTGTACATGAAAGTACCCAAACAAAACTTGGCGAAGTGTGGCAAAAAAAGAAAAATATGAACCCTGCAGACAGAGAAATAATCAGCAGCTGTTCACACCTGCCCAGTTCTGCTCATCGGTACAGATGCAAAAAAAATAGAAAATGTATTAATCACTGATATCGGCTGATAACGATATGGCTAGGTTTGAGGAGTGTGGGGGGGTAATTTGGGTAAGAGGGGTGAGAGGGTGTTTATGGTAGGGGGGACTGTATGAAGGTATGGGAGGGGTGAAGGTTCAAGGGGAACATCTGGGTTATGAAAGAGACCAACAGTGGATGCAAGGAAAAACACTGACAGCAACACCTGTGTTTCTCCATAGATAGATTGATTTGTGGTGACCTGCCACACTATCAAACAGGACCCACCACAAATACATTTCCCTAACTGACCCAGTGACACATTAATGACGTCTCCTCTTGCATCAACACCGCATCGACACCATATCTACACCGTATCTACACCGTGTCTACACCGCATCTACACTGCATCTACACCATATCTACACCGCATCGACACCATATCTACACCGCATCTACACCGTGTCTACACCGTGTCTACACTGTATCGACACCGCATCTACACCGTGTCTACACCATATCTACACCGCATCTACACCACATCTACACCACATCTACACCACATCTGCACCACATCTACACCACATCTACACCATATCTACACCGCATCTACACTGCATCTACACCACATCTACACCACATCTACACCACATCTACACCATATCTACACCATATCTACACCGCATCTACACCGTATCTACACCATATCTATACCGCATCTACACCGCATCTACACTGCATCTACACCACATCTACACCACATCTACACCATATCTACACCATATCTACACCGCATCTACACCATATCTACACCATATCTACACCATATCTACACCATATCTACACCGCATCTACACCGTATCTACACCGTATCTACACCGTATCTACACCATATCTACACCACATCTACACCATATCTACACCACATCAACACCACATCAACACCACATCAACACCGTATCTACACTGCATCTACACCATATCTACACCATATCTACACCGCATCTACACCACATCAACACCATATCTACACCATATCTACACCATATCTACACCACATCAACACCATATCTACACCACATCTACACCACATCTACACCACATCAACACCACATCTACACCATATCTACACCATATCTACACCGCATCTATACCGTATCTACACTGCATCTACACCACATCTACACCATATCTACACCGCATCTACACCATATCTACACCACATCTACACCACATCTACACCGCATCTACACCATATCTACACCGCATCTACACCGTATCTACACCGCATCTACACCATATCTACACCGTATCTACACCATATCTACACTATATCTACACCATATCTACACCGTATCTACACTGCATCTACACCATATCTACACCGTATCTACACTGCATCTACACCATATCTACACCGCATCTACACCGCATCTACACCATATCTACACCGCATCTACACCGCATCTACACCATATCTACACCGCATCTACACCGCATCTACAGTGTGTGAACCGCCCGCCCGCCACTCGCCGACCAAATAAAAGAAGATCCTGCGAGGAACGTCACCTTCTCGTCCGGCGCGCTCTGTCGCAGGTTCTCCAGATATCCACCGATGTCGTCCACGTTGGTGAAGCGGAGGAGGATGCGGGCAAAGTCGTCCTCGCCAATGGTGGGCATGCCTTTAGAGTAGGTGAGGAACTCTATCTCAAGGACCTCCGTCTGAAGGTTGTCCATGAACCTGGTGGGAGAGGGAGAGATAATGCCACCGCTAGCTCACATGGGAGCAGAGCACAGAGGAACACGACACATCGAGACTACAGCTCCCACTATGCATTTGAGTGTGTGATCAAAATGAATGGGGGGGGGGGGGGGGGGGGGTAAATGTATTACAGCTAAATGATTAAAGTCACTATAGATAAAATCTTTATGTACAGTAACACACATTTTTCAAAATAATACATCCACAGAGCTTCTAGAAAGGTGCGGAATAAAAGTATTGCTTTTCTCCCCTCCAAATTGATTCATTAATTTATCATTTTAAAATGTTTTGCGGGTCCAAAATGAATGTTGTTGTTTACATGTATCCCCTCCCTACTTCCCATTGTGCCACGTGGAATGCACCTGATTAGATAAATGACATGCTGGTGCTCTAGTGCGACATCTAGCAGCTGGATGTTATCTATAGCACCTTTAATGACAATATTAAATGTTTTCATACGGGCAACAACGTGACTACAGGCAGTGTCAGAAGCGATTTTACTTACCGATAGAAATCCTCAGAATTCAGCTCAGCTTTGCCTTTTCTCCCAAAGAAATGCACCAATAGCGTTGTCTCTGTTGCGTTTTCATCAACATGCTATGAGGGTAAAAATAGCAAAAAACAGTGATTCTGTAAATGCCCTCTGTTTCCAAGTCTACATCCATGCAAAAAAAAATCAATACTGTACATGTAAGAAAATATCTTTTTTAATAAATAAAGTAAATCACAATCCACAGTTAGGACAGTAACGACGCACCCAAAATTGTATATCAGTGCCATACTATTTCAATTTCCAGGAATCTAATTATGTTGTCCTGTCGCGTTTTCATAACTTGCTAACCCCCAGATAAACTTTACACTAATCATGTAAAAATATATCCATGGTAAAGGTGTTAGTTAATGGCCATAGCTTGGTTCAGCCATTAAACAGCACTCTGAGTTAATGGTTAATCCATGACTGTGACCGAGACAAACTATAGAGGACCAGTATTTCCTACTAGTCTGCCATACAAACAGATGTGCCATGCAGTGGACTCCAAGCCAAGCAACATGCTGTCCTCATTGTTGTAAATCTGCATTTTTTTTTTTAAATACCGTAAAACTTCAAATTAAAGCAAATAGACGACTGTCCCAAATAAAGGCAGGGTGTTTTTATGTGTTTTGAGAAATACAGACAGGTCTCAATTAGAAGCCTGGTCTACATTAATCGTTTATCTGGTTGCCATTTACTTTTAATGTACATGTTATGTGGCTTCAAATGGGCGGGACTCGAGATAGGTCAATTGACTAATTGACTTTGAGGGCAAAGTCCATAGATATAGAATTGACTAATTGACAAAGAAGGGAAAGCACAGTAGATGCTTCACCTTCTGAGCCACCACTGGGGATCTGGTGCAGGTAAGTGGTAATAATTAAACAATTCATTAGTAGATGAATACCCAGTTCTGTATTTGTTTTATTTTGACTTTGTACATGCTGCAGATGAAGTAAAGACGGGACGACAAGATGAAGTCATAGTCATACTGCTTTAAATTTGATATTTATTATCTTTGCTGAGCAAGATTTTTGTGCAAAAGGTTTACGGTATGTATTCAAGCTATTCTGCTAACAATGAATATGAAAGTATATACATCAAGTACTTCTTCCGCTATTCTCACTGCAATATAGTTTGTTCCGATTTGTAAGAGAAGGGGGGGGAAGTAGCGAGGACAGTCAATCAATGCAGTAGAAGGACAACATCTTAAGGAGGACATCACTACCTCTGAGAGGTCAGAGAAGAGAACTTGACTCGTGCCATGCCTCAGAATATCCCACATGCCCCCGGCTTCTACATGCTGACGGTCTCTTCTAAGGACCTGTGGCAGTAGTCGAAGCACAGCTGTTAGATGACAAAATACATCTGGCAAATGTTACCCAGATTAGCAATAAGATTGCATACACACCCAAACAGGCTGACGGACAAACACACACAGAGTGCGCACGCACGCACGCACGCACACACACACACACACACATACATACACACACGGTGGCGGGCAGAAAAACAGACATAAATACATACGCAGGCAAATCAACAAGCAGGGAGAGGGAAGGATAAAGAGATGAGGCACGTTGGAAGACTTGCCAGAAAACGTGGAAAAAATTAACATAGACGGATCATGGGAAAGAGAGACCAGGCAAACGTCTATCTAACCATCTGACATCCACTGAGCCGGGCAGAACAATAGTAAGGTCTAGCGGGTATAATGGGGATGACACCCACATATCTGAGAGGAGCTGTGTACAAAAGAAAAAACTCCCATGAACCATGAAGTGAGTCTCCTCCGCAACGGTGCGTGCAGCCGTTTGGTGAGGAAACGCAGCCAAGACAGCTGCGCACCGTGCGTCCAAGAGCCATACAGGGCGTGATCAAGCGGAATGATGATTCATGCCAGGTTAGCTATGTCATTGAGTCCACCCAATACATCAGCATTTGATACTTAGCTGTGAGCTGAATGCAGGTTACGGCATACTTTTTCATTCATGCTTGTGAAATGGGATCAGATTTTGAATGAATAAACTTTTTTGGAATGATGTCTCCCCTTTGTTCATTGTTTGTGAGCCACCAGCCCTGCTCTACGTACGTCTACTTCCAGAGCCGACGCTTCCACCCTCTCCCATGTGGAACATTACATTGCCTGGTGTTTTATAATCACGGGTAATTGAAATGTGTCAATAGGTTTCAAATATGTGTGATTCTCAACCGCAGGGAGACTCTTTACAATTTCAGCACCGTTGGAATGTGGTTTTCCTCTGCAATCTATACTGCTGTATGTTGTCAAAAGAGAGTCTCAAACAAGCAAGGAAGCCATTCCATAAAACTATATTTTCCATAACTCCTACACTATGATACACCGATCACTATTATTATCATAGTTTACACATGGCTCGTTCACTCGTCGGTCTACTAAAATTAGCCTCTCTACTGCAACAGTAAACCACAAGCTGTCAACAACTATTTTCTTGTAATTGGCGTTGCATGCAATAACAAGATCATAAGGACGATGTGTTCCAAATGCTTTAGAAAGAATAAACTAAATAGTAATAATAATAATATTTACATTATTAAACTGTGTCGATGCCTCTTGATTTCCTTTTAGTTTAGTTTTATTTGTTTTTCAGCAAGTCGTTTTTGGCCCAGTCTGGACGCCTCTTAACCAACACACAACCAAACACAGCCAGCCCCCCTTCACACGTGTTCTTCAGTGTGTCTTTCATTTAATTTCATAATATTTATTTATCTTATTAGCGGTTGTTGTTTTTTTCCCCCACTTTCCATGCCTGGAGGGGGACTGTGAGAGCTTGACACAGCTGATAAAACAGCTCTTCCTCTGCGCTTCATCGCTTTTCACCAGAGAGAGATTTATGACTTGATCCCACAGCTAATTACGGACGAGCCTTTAATGTACCGCGCTGTTCCCATCTCGTCCCATGAAAAGACCCTGATACGCTTGTAATTAGAATATGTGGGGGAAAGCCCAACCGCAGGTTTGAAGACGTGCCTGTTATGTGAATTTGAAAATATTTGACTTTTGAACCTCTACTAGAAGAAGGATACCTTGAGTAGAGATGCAGAACGAATCAAAACAGAAAGACACACCTCAAGCACAGAGTCTTCAAACAGTGTGAAAGGCTTGCGGTTGTCTCTCTGTTAACTGTAGGCATGGCTCTTATGTATGTGTTGAGAGTCTCTCTCTCTTTCTCTCTCTCTCTCTCTCTCTCTCTCTCTCTCTCTCTCTCTCTCTCTCTCTCTCTCTCTCTCTCTCTCTCTCTCTCTCTCTGTCTCCCTCTCTCCTTCCCTCTCTTTCTCTCTCTGACTGGCATGGTGATCTTCATGGTCAAGCCCACCACAAAAGGTAATCTGAGCCCAAATACCACTTTTCAAGAAACTGTAAAACTTCAACATGGGGGTCTGGGAGACGTGCTGTCAGTCTTCAGGTAAAGGGCCTTTTGAAGTGGAATCTCTGCACCTATAGCTCAGCTCCACTCTGACAAAAGACCAGTACATAAATCATCTGTACTACTGGGGCGGTCCAGACACCCACTCTCTGTAACACCCTTTACACACACACACACGCACGCACGCACGCACGCACGCACACACACACACACACACACACACACACACACACACACACACACACACACACACACACACACACAGCGGACAGCATTACAGCTGCATTGAGCTTCAATTTCAGTGAATGTGAATAATTAGTTTACCTGTAACATAGACAAATACGTGCTACTGTATCATACTACTGTGTGTTCTTTCTATGGTAGCTAGTTATAAAACTGGAAAATAGATCACATGCAATAAGAAAGATGACAGGTACTACTTTTTTTTTTAGATGGGGGGGGGGGGGGGGGGGATACATACGCTGTGTGCATGAGATTTCCGATGTCCATACAGTTGCAGGCTCTAAAATGCAAAAGAGGAGCGGATGCAGGCATGCAAGAGATAAGGCAAGAAGAGAATCACATTAGATCACCCAGTCAATTGATCAATTGATTTTTTTACTCTTTCGGTTGTATGTTTTTTTTGGAATATTTCCCCAGAATTCTATCTAAGAATTGTAGAACTCTGTAGCTTTCAGAGGCCAGTAGCCATTGTGCCACCTTTAGCATGTTTCATTATCAAAACGTTAATCTTGTACACTTGAGTGGGTTAAGTAGTCCTACTACTGTAGTGAAGTTTATATGGCCATGTGACTGACCAGCGACAATCATCAGCTCAACGCTGTTCTCTGCTAATATGCATCCTCACGTTGTAAAATCTAGTATCTATTTTGCTGATCACAAGATGGTCATTAGTGTCATGTTTTATGTAAGACTTTCCAGTGAAGCCAAAATTTGGTCCCAGCCCATAAAGTAAGTTATAGGCTTACTGCATTAAGCTATATGCTCTCTGCATTAAGCTATAGGCTCTCTGCATTAAGCTATAGGCTCTCTGCATTAAGCTATAGGCTCTCTGCATTAAGCTATATGCTCTCTACAGGCTATAGGCTCTCTGCATTAAGCTCTAGGCTCTCCGCATTAAGCTATAGGCTCTCTGCATTAAGCTCTAGGCTCTCCGCATTAAGCTATAGGCTCTCTGCATTAAGCTATAGGCTCTCCGCATTAAGCTATAGGCTCTCTGCATTAAGCTATAGGCTCTCTGCATTAAGCTATAGACTCTCTGCATTAAGCTATAGACTCTCTGCATTAAGCTATAGGCTCTCTGCATTAAGCTATAGGCTCTCTGCATTAAGCTATAGGCTCTCTGCATTAAGCTATAGGCTCTCTACATTAAGATATAGGCTCTCTGCATTAAGCTATAGGCTCTCTGCATTAAGCTATAGGCTCTCTGCATTAAGCTATAGGCTCTCTGCATTAAGCTATAGACTCTCTGCATTAATCTATATGCTCTCTGCATTAAGCTATAGGCTCTCTGCATTAAGCTATAGGCTCTCTGCATTAAGCTATAGGCTCTCTGCATTAAGCACTCTCTGCATTAAGCTATAGGCTCTCTGCATTAAGCTATAGACTCTCTGCATTAAGCTATAGGCTCTCTGCATTAAGCTATAGGCTCTCTGCATTAAGCTATAGGCTCTCTGCATTAAGCACTCTCTGCATTAAGCTATAGGCTCTCCGCATTAAGCTATAGGCTCTCTGCATTAAGCACTCTCTGCATTAAGCTATAGGCTCTCCGCATTAAGCTATAGGCTCTCTGCATTAAGCTATAGGCTCTCTGCATTAAGCTATAGACTCTCTGCATTAAGCTATAGGCTCTCTGCATTAAGCTATAGGCTCTCTGCATTAAGCTATATGCTCTCTGCATTAAGCTATAGGCTCTCTGCATTAAGCTATAGACTCTCTGCATTAAGCTATAGGCTCTCTGCATTAAGCTATAGGCTCTCTGCATTAAGCTATATGCTCTCTGCATTAAGCTATAGGCTCTCTGCATTAAGCTATAGGCTCTCTGCATTAAGCTATAGGCTCTCTGCATTAAGCTATAGACTCTCTACATTAAGCTATAGACTCTCTGCATTAAGCTATAGGCTCTCTGCATTAAGCTATAGACTCTCTGCATTAAGCTATAGGCTCTCTGCATTAAGCTATAGACTCTCTGCATTAAGCTATAGGCTCTCTGCATTAAGCTATAGGCTCTCTGCATTAAGCTATAGGCTCTCTGCATTAAGCTATAGGCTCTCTGCATTAAGCTATAGGCTCTCTGCATTAAGCTATAGGCTCTCTGCATTAAGCTATAGACTCTCTGCATTAAGCTATAGGCTCTCTGCATTAAGCTATAGGCTATCTGCATTAAGCTATAGGCTCTCTGCATTAAGCTATAGGCTCTCTGCATTAAGCTATAGGCTCTCTACATTAAGCTATATGCTCTCTGCATTAAGCTATAGGCTCTCTGCATTAAGCTATAGGCTCTCTGCATTAAGCTATAGGCTCTCCGCATTAAGCTATAGGCTCTCTGCATTAAGCTATAGGCTCTCCGCATTAAGCTATATGCTCTCTGCATTAAGCTATAGGCTCTCTGCATTAAGCTATAGGCTCTCTGCATTAAGCTATAGGCTCTCTGCATTAAGCTATAGGCTCTCTGCATTAAGCTATAGACTCTCTGCATTAAGCTCTAGGCTCTCTGCATTAAGCTCTAGGCTCTCTACATTAAGCTATAGACTCTCTGCATTAAGCTATAGGCTCTCTGCATTAAGCTATATGCTCTCTGCATTAAGCTATAGGCTCTCTGCATTAAGCTATAGGCTCTCTGCATTAAGCTATAGGCTCTCTGCATTAAGCTATAGACTCTCTGCATTAAGCTATATGCTCTCTGCATTAAGCTATAGGCTCTCTGCATTAAGCTATATGCTCTCTGCATTAAGCTATAGGCTCTCTGCATTAAGCTATAGGCTCTCTGCATTAAGCTATAGGCTCTCTGCATTAAGCTATAGACTCTCTGCATTAAGCTATAGGCTCTCTGCATTAAGCTATAGGCTCTCTGCATTAAGCTATAGGCTCTCCGCATTAAGCTATAGGCTCTCTGCATTAAGCTCTAGGCTCTCTGCATTAAGCTATAGGCTCTCTGCATTAAGCTATAGGCTCTCTGCATTAAGCTATAGGCTCTCTGCATTAAGCTATAGGCTCTCTGCATTAAGCTATAGGCTCTCTGCATTAAGCTATAGGCTCTCTGCATTAAGCTATAGGCTCTCTGCATTAATCTATAGGCTCTCTACATTAAGCTATAGGCTCTCTGCATTAACCTATAGACTCTCTGCATTAACCTATAGACTCTCTGCATTAAGCTATAGGCTCTCTGCATTAAGCTATAGGCTCTCTGCATTAAGCTATAGACTCTCTGCATTAAGCTATAGGCTCTCTACATTAAGCTATAGGCTCTCTGCATTAAGCTATAGGCTCTCTACATTAAGCTATAGGCTCTCTGCATTAAGCTATAGGCTCTCTGCATTAAGCTATAGACTCTCTGCATTAAGCTATAGGCTCTCTACATTAAGCTATAGGCTCTCTGCATTAAGCTATAGGCTCTCTGCATTAAGCTATAGGCTCTCTACATTAAGCTATAGGCTCTCTACATTAAGCTATAGGCTCTCTGCATTAAGCTATAGACTCTCTGCATTAACCTATAGACTCTCTGCATTAAGCTATAGGCTCTCTGCATTAAGCTATAGGCTCTCTGCATTAAGCTATAGACTCTCTGCATTAAGCTATAGGCTCTCTACATTAAGCTATAGGCTCTCTGCATTAAGCTATAGGCTCTCTGCATTAAGCTATAGGCTCTCTGCATTAAGCTATAGGCTCTCTGCATTAAGCTATAGACTCTCTGCATTAACCTATAGACTCTCTGCATTAAGCTATAGGCTCTCTACATTAAGCTATAGGCTCTCTGCATTAAGCTATAGGCTCTCTGCATTAAGCTATAGGCTCTCTGCATTAAGATATAGACTCTCTGCATTAAGCTATAGGCTCTCTGCATTAAGATATAGGCTCTCTGCATTAAGCTATAGACTCTCTGCATTAAGCTATAGGCTCTCTGCATTAAGCTATAGACTCTCTGCATTAAGCTATATGCTCTCTGCATTAAGCTATAGGCTCTCTGCATTAAGCTATAGGCTCTCTGCATTAAGCTATATGCTCTCTGCATTAAGCTATATGCTCTCTGCATTAAGCTATAGGCTCTCTGCATTAAGCTATATGCTCTCTGCATTAAGCTATATGCTCTCTGCATTAAGCTATAGGCTCTCTGCATTAAGCTATATGCTCTCCGCATTAAGCTATAGGCTCTCTGCATTAAGCTATAGGCTCTCTGCATTAAGCTATAGGCTCTCTGCATTAAGCTATAGGTTCTCTGCATTAAGCTATAGACTCTCTGCATTAAGCTATAGGCTCTCTGCATTAAGCTATAGGCTCTCTGCATTAAGCTATAGGCTCTCTGCATTAAGCTATAGGCTCTCTGCATTAAGCTATATGCTCTCTGCATTAAGCTATATGCTCTCTGCATTAAGCTATATGCTCTCTGCATTAAGCTATAGGCTCTCTGCATTAAGCTATAGGCTCTCTACATTAAGCTATAGGCTCTCCGCATTAAGCTATATGCTCTCTGCATTAAGCTATAGGCTCTCTGCATTAAGCTATATGCTCTCTACATTAAGCTATAGGCTCTCTGCATTAAGCTATAGGCTCTCCGCATTAAGCTATATGCTCTCCGCATTAAGCTATAGGCTCTCCGCATTAAGCTATAGGATCTCTACATTAAGCTATAGGCTCTCTGCATTAAGCTATATGCTCTCTGCATTAAGCTATATGCTCTCTGCATTAAGCTATAGGCTCTCTGCATTAAGCTATAGGCTCTCCGCATTAAGCACTCTCTGCATTAAGCTATAGGCTCTCTGCATTAAGCTATAGGCTCTCTGCATTAAGCTATAGGCTCTCTGCATTAAGCTATAGGCTCTCCGCATTAAGCTATAGGCTCTCTGCATTAAGCTATAGGCTCTCTGCATTAAGCTATAGGCTCTCTGCATTAAGCTATAGGCTCTCTGCATTAAGCTATAGACTCTCTGCATTAAGCTCTAGGCTCTCTGCATTAAGCTCTAGGCTCTCTACATTAAGCTATAGACTCTCTGCATTAAGCTATAGGCTCTCTGCATTAAGCTATATGCTCTCTGCATTAAGCTATAGGCTCTCTGCATTAAGCTATAGGCTCTCTGCATTAAGCTATAGGCTCTCTGCATTAAGCTATAGACTCTCTGCATTAAGCTATATGCTCTCTGCATTAAGCTATAGGCTCTCTGCATTAAGCTATATGCTCTCTGCATTAAGCTATAGGCTCTCTGCATTAAGCTATAGGCTCTCTGCATTAAGCTATAGGCTCTCTGCATTAAGCTATAGACTCTCTGCATTAAGCTATAGGCTCTCTGCATTAAGCTATAGGCTCTCTGCATTAAGCTATAGGCTCTCCGCATTAAGCTATAGGCTCTCTGCATTAAGCTCTAGGCTCTCTGCATTAAGCTATAGGCTCTCTGCATTAAGCTATAGGCTCTCTGCATTAAGCTATAGGCTCTCTGCATTAAGCTATAGGCTCTCTGCATTAAGCTATAGGCTCTCTGCATTAAGCTATAGGCTCTCTGCATTAAGCTATAGGCTCTCTGCATTAATCTATAGGCTCTCTACATTAAGCTATAGGCTCTCTGCATTAACCTATAGACTCTCTGCATTAACCTATAGACTCTCTGCATTAAGCTATAGGCTCTCTGCATTAAGCTATAGGCTCTCTGCATTAAGCTATAGACTCTCTGCATTAAGCTATAGGCTCTCTACATTAAGCTATAGGCTCTCTGCATTAAGCTATAGGCTCTCTACATTAAGCTATAGGCTCTCTGCATTAAGCTATAGGCTCTCTGCATTAAGCTATAGACTCTCTGCATTAAGCTATAGGCTCTCTACATTAAGCTATAGGCTCTCTGCATTAAGCTATAGGCTCTCTGCATTAAGCTATAGGCTCTCTACATTAAGCTATAGGCTCTCTACATTAAGCTATAGGCTCTCTGCATTAAGCTATAGACTCTCTGCATTAACCTATAGACTCTCTGCATTAAGCTATAGGCTCTCTGCATTAAGCTATAGGCTCTCTGCATTAAGCTATAGACTCTCTGCATTAAGCTATAGGCTCTCTACATTAAGCTATAGGCTCTCTGCATTAAGCTATAGGCTCTCTGCATTAAGCTATAGGCTCTCTGCATTAAGCTATAGGCTCTCTGCATTAAGCTATAGACTCTCTGCATTAACCTATAGACTCTCTGCATTAAGCTATAGGCTCTCTACATTAAGCTATAGGCTCTCTGCATTAAGCTATAGGCTCTCTGCATTAAGCTATAGGCTCTCTGCATTAAGATATAGACTCTCTGCATTAAGCTATAGGCTCTCTGCATTAAGATATAGGCTCTCTGCATTAAGCTATAGACTCTCTGCATTAAGCTATAGGCTCTCTGCATTAAGCTATAGACTCTCTGCATTAAGCTATATGCTCTCTGCATTAAGCTATAGGCTCTCTGCATTAAGCTATAGGCTCTCTGCATTAAGCTATATGCTCTCTGCATTAAGCTATATGCTCTCTGCATTAAGCTATAGGCTCTCTGCATTAAGCTATATGCTCTCTGCATTAAGCTATATGCTCTCTGCATTAAGCTATAGGCTCTCTGCATTAAGCTATATGCTCTCCGCATTAAGCTATAGGCTCTCTGCATTAAGCTATAGGCTCTCTGCATTAAGCTATAGGCTCTCTGCATTAAGCTATAGGTTCTCTGCATTAAGCTATAGACTCTCTGCATTAAGCTATAGGCTCTCTGCATTAAGCTATAGGCTCTCTGCATTAAGCTATAGGCTCTCTGCATTAAGCTATAGGCTCTCTGCATTAAGCTATATGCTCTCTGCATTAAGCTATATGCTCTCTGCATTAAGCTATATGCTCTCTGCATTAAGCTATAGGCTCTCTGCATTAAGCTATAGGCTCTCTACATTAAGCTATAGGCTCTCCGCATTAAGCTATATGCTCTCTGCATTAAGCTATAGGCTCTCTGCATTAAGCTATATGCTCTCTACATTAAGCTATAGGCTCTCTGCATTAAGCTATAGGCTCTCCGCATTAAGCTATATGCTCTCCGCATTAAGCTATAGGCTCTCCGCATTAAGCTATAGGATCTCTACATTAAGCTATAGGCTCTCTGCATTAAGCTATATGCTCTCTGCATTAAGCTATATGCTCTCTGCATTAAGCTATAGGCTCTCTGCATTAAGCTATAGGCTCTCCGCATTAAGCACTCTCTGCATTAAGCTATAGGCTCTCTGCATTAAGCTATAGGCTCTCTGCATTAAGCTATAGGCTCTCTGCATTAAGCTATAGGCTCTCCGCATTAAGCTATAGGCTCTCTGCATTAAGCTATAGGCTCTCTGCATTAAGCTATAGGCTCTCTGCATTAAGCTATAGGCTCTCTGCATTAAGCTATAGGCTCTCTGCATTAAGCTATAGGCTCTCTGCATTAAGCTATAGGTATAGACTCTCTACATTAAGCTATAGGCTCTCTACATTAAGCTATAGGCTCTCTGCATTAAGCTATAGGCTCTCTGCATTAAGCTATAGGCTCTCTACATTAAGCTATATGCTCTCTACATTAAGCTATAGGCTCTCTACATTAAGCTATAGGCTCTCTGCATTAAGCTATAGGCTCTCTACATTAAGCTATAGGCTCTCTGCATTAAGCTATAGGCTCTCTGCATTAAGCTATAGGCTCTCTGCATTAAGCTATAGGCTCTCTGCATTAAGCTATAGGCTCTCTGCATTAAGCTATATACTCTCCGCATTAAGCTATAGGCTCTCCGCATTAAGCTATAGACTCTCTGCATTAAGCTATATGCTCTCTGCATTAAGCTATAGGATCTCTGCATTAAGCTATAGGCTCTCTGCATTAAGCTATAGGCTCTCTGCATTAAGCTATAGGATCTCTGCATTAAGCTATAGGCTCTCTGCATTAAGCTATAGGCTCTCTGCATTAAGCTATAGGCTCTCTGCATTAAGCTATAGGCTCTCTACATTAAGCTATAGGCTCTCTACATTAAGCTATAGGCTCTCTGCATTAAGCTATAGGCTCTCTACATTAAGCTATAGGCTCTCTGCATTAAGCTATAGACTCTCTGCATTAAGCTATAGGCTCTCTACATTAAGCTATAGACTCTCTGCATTAAGCTATAGGCTCTCTACATTAAGCTATAGGCTCTCTGCATTAAGCTATAGGCTCTCTGCATTAAGCTATAGGCTCTCCGCATTAAGCTATAGACTCTCTGCATTAAGCTATAGGCTCTCTACATTAAGCTATAGGCTCTCTGCATTAAGCTATAGGCTCTCTGCATTAAGCTATAGGCTCTCTGCATTAAGCTATAGACTCTCTGCATTAAGCTATAGGCTCTCTGCATTAAGCTCTAGGCTCTCTGCATTAAGCTCTAGGCTCTCTACATTAAGCTATAGGCTCTCTGCATTAAGCTATAGACTCTCTGCATTAAGCTATATGCTCTCTGCATTAAGCTATAGGCTCTCTGCATTAAGCTATAGGCTCTCTGCATTAAGCTATAGACTCTCTGCATTAAGCTATAGGCTCTCTGCATTAAGCTCTAGGCTCTCTGCATTAAGCTATAGGCTCTCCGCATTAAGCTATAGGTATAGACTCTCTACATTAAGCTATAGGTATAGACTCTCCGCATTAAGCTATAGGTATAGACTCTCTACATTAAGCTATAGGTATAGACTCTCTGCATTAAGCTATAGGCTCTCTGCATTAAGCTATAGGCTCTCTGCATTAAGCTATAGGCTCTCTACATTAAGCTATAGGCTCTCTGCATTAAGATATAGGCTCTCTGCATTAAGCTATAGGTATAGACTCTCTACATTAAGCTATAGACTCTCTGCATTAAGCTATAGGCTCTCTGCATTAACCTATAGACTCTCTGCATTAAGCTATAGGCTCTCTGCATTAAGATATAGGCTCTCTACATTAAGCTATAGGCTCTCTGCATTAAGATATAGGCTCTCTACATTAAGCTATAGGCTCTCTGCATTAAGATATAGACTCTCTGCATTAAGATATAGACTCTCTGCATTAAGATATAGGCTCTCTACATTAAGCTATAGGCTCTCTGCATTAAGCTATAGGCTCTCTGCATTAAGCTATAGGCTCTCTGCATTAAGCTATAGGCTCTCTGCATTAAGCTATAGGCTATCTGCATTAAGCTATAGGCTCTCTGCATTAAGCTATAGGCTCCCTGCATTAAGCTATAGGCTCTCTGCATTAAGCTATAGGTATAGGCTCTCTGCATTAAGCTATAGACTCTCTGCATTAAGCTATAGACTCTCTGCATTAAGCTATAGACTCTCTGCATTAAGCTATAGACTCTCTGCATTAAGCTATAGACTCTCTGCATTAACCTATAGACTCTCTGCATTAAGATATAGGCTCTCTGCATTAAGCTATAGGCTCTCTGCATTAAGCTATAGACTCTCTGCATTAACCTATAGACTCTCTGCATTAAGATATAGGCTCTCTGCATTAAGCTATAGGCTCTCTGCATTAAGCTATAGACTCTCTGCATTAAGATATAGGCTCTCTGCATTAAGCTATAGGTATAGACTCTCTGCATTAAGCTATAGGCTCTCTGCATTAAGATATAGACTCTCTACATTAAGCTATAGGCTCTCTGCATTAAGCTATAGGCTCTCTGCATTAAGCTATAGGCTCTCTGCATTAAGCTATAGGCTCTCTGCATTAAGCTATAGGCTCTCTGCATTAAGCTATAGGTATAGACTCTCTGCATTAAGCTATAGGTATAGACTCTCTGCATTAAGCTATAGGCTCTCTGCATTAAGCTATAGGCTCTCTGCATTAAGCTATAGGCTCTCTGCATTAAGCTATAGGTATAGACTCTCTGCATTAAGCTATAGGCTCTCTACATTAAGCTATAGGCTCTCTGCATTAAGCTATAGGCTCTCCGCATTAAGCTATAGGCTCTCCGCATTAAGCTATAGGCTATCTGCATTAAGCTATAGGCTATCTGCATTAAGCTATAGGCTATCTGCATTAAGCTATAGGCTCTCTGCATTAAGCTATAGGCTATCTGCAGTAAGCTATAGGCTCTCTGCATTAAGCTATAGGCTCTCTGCATTAAGCTATAGGCTATCTGGATTAAGCTATAGGCTATCTGGATTAAGATATATGCTCTCTGCTGTCGTGTTTGTGTTTGTGTGATAAGACCTCAAAGGTCTCTCTCATCATTTCATTCAAATCCCCCTGTTTACATCCACCTGCATGCTGCATATGACAACGATATGAAGATGAAAGCCTTGGACATGTCTCTTCCTGTACCTCCCACATCCACCTCAGTTCAACCCAAACCCACTTTCTCTCTAGGAATACTGTATATCACAGTGTCTACTCAACCACACTACTACGCCTGTTGGGAACAAATGTTGGTGGTTAAAAAAAAATCTCAAGTAAAATTTCAGACTGAAATGTTCACGCTCCCTGCATCCCCCCTTACCTGCTGGTCAGATCTTTGAGCCTCATCTTCAGCCTCCTTTCTGTGCTTCTTTTTCTGGAAGATGTCCTCCAGCTACAGCGGAGGAGGTGATAAAACAGCGTTCAAGGTTGTGACGACATGAAACCCTCTCCCAGTCCCTCCACAGAAGCTGCTCTTACCACCAGAAACTCTGTCTTGTCCACCATCTCGTTTCCGTCTGTGTCAAACATATTGAAAGCAATCTTGAAGCCTGCCTGGGGTTCTGGAAGAGAGGAAATAAACAACCACCCTGGAATTATAAATGTATATAAAATAATATAATATAATGTGTAAAAAATATGATATATTTATCAAATAAGGTCAAATTCCCACTGACTTGTTAGAATGCAGAGCAGAAACATGTACTCTGTGTAGCTGATGATACCTGAAGTGAAGTGAAGATAAAATGCATTGTTGTTCAACATCTACAGCACAGCAGAGCATCAAAGAGTGTCAAAACAGTTAGTGAGGCATGTTTACAGATGTTCAAAGCCGGTGCACCCTGGATGAACAAGCCGCCCCACAAAACAGTGCACGCTTTGAGACCGACAAGTAATCTTCTCTTTTCTCTCTGATAACATCTTAAAAGGTGCCTCTTCACTTCATGCTTGGTGTTCCTCTCACACAAACAGAGGCTTTACAACTGAGCTGACCTATCTGGACACAAACCCAAACAAATTCAAAGCTTGGGGCTTCTGATCGTTCTTCTGTTTGGATAACAAGGTGTAAAACACTCTCAAGTGATCTGTCACTGATTGAGGATGCCTGATTTGGGGTCTGTGTTCGTCTTTGTGTCCTTACAACGCCTTTTGTTGTGCAACACACAGGGAAGGGAAGAGTAAACTGACAGGGTCCATCACACGACCAGACTCTGTCTCCCTGCTTCTGAAAGCATTCCCCAGGCTTTTGTTTGATGGAAAAGATATAGTGAATTGACCACAGATAGTTCTGGGTGACTGCTCTGGGTGTTATGGGAAAGGGGATTCGGGTATGGGGGAGTTTTCTGTTGGGACATTTCCAAAAAAAAGGGGGGACAATCAAAGAAACTATGAATAGACAATGGTAGTAAACAAAGATATGACTGCCTTTTCCTTGGAAATTAAAACTGAACAAATCTGTAGTGTACTGCTCCAGCCTAGGTAAAAACATATCACAGAGGTTAGAGCATATATATATATATACTGACACACTAAGGTGTGAAAACAGTATTAGTGATGTATGCAATCAGAAAATCCCATTCAAACTCGCCTGTGAGAAAGTGAGTGATTTGCTCAACATCACGGCCCTCTCTGTTTGACATGTACGGCCTTATAATGACAACAGATCTCTGGCTTCAAAGACCGCTTTACGCTTAAATGGGTTGAGGAGGGGGGGGGGACTTTTAAGATTCCAGTCCGTGTTTCACCAATACCACACACCTTCACTCCAAACGCCGCCTCTGAGCTCAAGTAGATGTTGTTGGACAATACAAAGAATTCCACAGAAACACTTCATACGGAGTGGCAGTCCTGGAGATGTAATCCAACGCCGTTCTTAGGCTTCATAATGTCCGCGGTGATCAGGGGGGGGGGGGGCAGCTGGTGAGACGTGCCTCAACATAGCTGGGTTCAAACAGCTCCCTTATTCTCTAAAGCAAGGCTTTGTTCACAGATCAATCCCGGGCCTTTTTCTCTCCACAAAGCCGCAACGTTTAACAGCAGGATTAAAAGCCCCCAAATCCCAGCATTGGCACTTAGCTAAAGCAACAGTGGGGAGAGAGAGCAGAGAGGACTGATGCACCACCGCTCTGTCTAACATACCGACTGGAACTCCTCAGGGCCGGGTGGAAAGGGGAATGCTAAGTTGTTCCTCATTTTCTTTGTGGAACATCCTTTAATAAAGTGTCATTCTATTGTATTACAGCCCATATTCAAAACCTGAAAACCTGAAATTGTATCAACTTCCCTATAGCGCTAACCCATGGTAACCCCATATATACAGGTCCGTCCACCGGCTCAAGGAGAAAATATCCTCTATTAACATATCAACCAAACATGAGGGTTAGGGTTAGGCCTTTTCCCAGCTCTTCCTCTCCTAAGCTCTGCCACTGTTTGGTGGACGAAATCATATCGACACAGACCAGTCCAGATGGCTATCAAATTCCAACGGGTACATGGTGCATTTCATCAATGCCTGTACTAGGGACTGTTTTCATCACCCTCCATATCTTGGGATACTTTTGCTGGTTCCCGGCTGTATGTGTACCGCTACACTTTGCTTTGCTTGCTTCATATCACAGCTGGGCAAATTAACATAGAATGAAATTAATCTCCAGGGCGACGGTATGTCATGTATTTTTATTTTACTTACTCAGAAGTATATTACATTACCTAAACGTAATTTGTCAAACGCTTAGCTTAAAGTTGTTGAAATTTCAATGGAGAGTCTATCTGTTTACTGGGGGCTGACATGTTGATTACAATGTGAAATTTGTTATTTTCACCCCAAGTCACATGTGATTCATCATGACAACGCTCCGTAAACAGACAGACTATCCATTGAAATTTTGAGAAGTTGGACCATTTAAACAACTTTAAAATGACATGACGTACCGTCACCCTGGAGATCTAAAGTTAATTTCAGTTTATGTTAATTGTCCCGGCTGTGATATACAGCAAGGAGCAATACAACATTACCAGATTGGTGGGGAGATGTTATAACATTTAGAGTGTGTCCCAGTCTAATTCTAATTTCTAACATTCCCAGTCTAATTCATGATTTCTAACATTCCCAGTCTAATTCACGATTTCTAACATGCACAGTCTAATTCATGATTTCTAACATTCCCAATCTAATTTACGATTTCTAACATTCCCAGTCTAATTCATGATTTCTAACATTCCCAAGTCTAATTCATGCACACAGCATTACATCATCAGGCAACGCAGTAGAGCGGCTTACCTCGTTCACGCAGATTTCTAAATAAATTAGACGATCCTTTGCAAACAGGTGGGGTATCAGCCAGTGTCTCCTCTAATTCCTTCAAGAATGGAAGAAAATCCAAATCTGTCAATCACTCGTTCCCTAAGCGCTGTGTAAATCTTAATGCAATGTTACTACTATGGAGGTAATTACAGGGCTTTTACTTTGATAAAGAGCAGCTTTAACTTGGGTTGAACAACAATGAACAGAGGTGATATGTTCCTTACCAATGGTTATTTACTTTTTTCCATAAAAATTGTATGTACCCAGATTTGTCTATTTAGAAAAAAAAAAATCTCGTTTTCATTGGAGAAACTGGAACAGTATGCAGCGCTAAAGTTGCACCTCTTGAACCAGATGTTCATAAATGTCTGGATGTAACAGTACTGTATATCTGTATGTTGTGTATGTCATAAATGTCATGATGAATTGAAAATGGGGGACCCTGATGTAAACAAGACGGAAGTCTTTCTCTGGTCTGCATCCCCTTAACAATTGTGTGTATTGAGCCGTACTGTATTGTACCCATTCTGCAATCTGTTAATAAAGTTTTCAATCAATCAATCAATCAATCAATGTCCAACCTGCAGGCCTGGGATCAGATCCCACCCTACGCTGTCTCTCTCATAGCCTTCCACAACCTATACTGTCTCAATAGAAGAGCAATACAAACATACCACCACCACCACCACCAGCTATTTATTTATTTTAATTATTTATTTAATGTAATTATTTATTTTATTTTATTATTTATTTTATTTTATTATTTATTTATTTATTTATTTATTTATTTATTTATTTATTTATTTATCTATTTATCTATTTATTTATTTATTCATTTATTCATTTATTCATTTATTCATTTATTTATTTATTTATTTATTTATTTATTTATTTATTTATTTATTAATTTATTAATTTATTTATTTATTTATTTATTTATTTATTTATTTATTTATTTATTTATTTATTTATTTATTTATTTATTTATTTATTTATTTTTGACTGAGCTCTAGATATAAGGACTAACACTAGACAACATGCTGTCATTCTCTAGTTAACTGACTGAGCTCTTGATACAAGGATTAACTATAGCAGGTAGATATAACCTCATTGTATTTGCTGTATTTCGTGGCTGTAAAAGGTTTGTTTATGTCAGTAATGTTTTCTAACAGTGGAGTAAAAAAGATCTAATCTACAATGTGGTGATGAAAGTTTCAAATAGCTCATTTTCCATCTACCGATACAGACTCTTCAAGGATGTATGTAAACATACCCCAAAGAAAATCCCAGATTTGGGCTTTAAAAAACGCATAACTACCCACCTGTTTCGTCAGGGACTTCCACATCCTCCTACCTAAAGAAAAACACAGGAAGGTTAATGATTAGCGACCGATAATGTTTGTTTTATGACTTCGACTTACTAATGGTCCTTAATGCCGACATTACGTGGTGGTAATGAAAGCCATTATATGAGCCGAAGAACGCGAAGGAAAAGTGAAAACAGGTGTGGATGAGGACAGCAGGACTTGGGATGACAGAGACAACAGAGACCCTCTCACCGTGAAGGCATTCCAATAGTCAATAAAACATACTCAAGCTCTGGCTAGAAGATAAGGAAGAGGCCTCGTAAAAACACCTGGCTGGGTAATTCACACCGTCCTCTCACGGCACGGCCAGATGATAACAGTGACAACAAACGATTACTGACACATTTTTAAAGCCTGTCCCTGAAGCCGGGGTTGTGATGGCCCTCTGCTCCAGCCCGCCCGCCAGTTAAAGTCCGCTTCAAGGCCCTCAACCTGGCCTACCATGTGGCAAAGGGAACCGCTCCCGCCTACCTCTGGTCAATGGTCTCTAACTACACACCCTCAAGACCCCTACGCTCTGCATCTTCTGGCCGCCTCAGACCCACTCCTATCTGAGCTCCGGGAGGGTCATCAAGGAGAAGCCGCCTTTTTTCAGTCCTTGCCCCACAATGGTGGAATGAACTGCCCACCACAGTTAGGACAGCCGAAACCCGTCCAATCTTTCGCCGTCGACTAAAGACGCACTTTTTCAACCATTATCTGAAATGAGGGGGGGGGAGGGGGGAAATCGAACCCTAACTAACCTTACTGTCATGCACTTGTCCTAATATACTAACCTACACTGTAACATGCAATTGATTGATTGATTGAAAAGTTTATTAACAGATTGCAGAATGGGTACAGTACAGTACAGCTCAATACATACAATTGTTAAGGGGATGCAGACCAGAGAAAGACTTTCGTCTTGTTTACATCAGGGTCCCCCATTTTCAATTCATCATAACATATATGACATACATGACATACAGATAGACAGTACTGCTACATCTATACATTTATGACATATCAGATTTGCAAATACAGTACTGTTTGTGATACAAAAAGTGTCCAGAAAAAGAGTGTATATACATTTGACGTAGAAACTGTACATTGGGGGAGGTTGGGTGGGTGGGGTGGGGTTGGGTGGGTGGGTGGGGGCTGTACATTGGAGGTGGGGGGGGGGGTTGGGTAGGGGGGGGGGACACTGTACACTGTACATTGGAATACTGACAAAGCCATACTTGGTCATTTACTGTACAACTGGGTTAGGACATTTGTAGGGGCCAGTTACGAATTGCAGTCTCCCGTAGGTGTTCTTTGAGAGTGTTTTTGAAAGTGGGTAGTGATTCACATTCCTTTACAGCTTTGGGTAGGGCGTTCCACATTGATGTGGCATAATTGCGAAACGTGTTTAGTCCCTTGTTTGAGCCGAATCTGGGTTTAACATGATTTGTGGAGCTCCCTCTGGTGTTGTGATCGTGGTATTCACTGACCTTTGGGAAGTATTTTGACATGTACATGGGTACCTTGGTCGCGTAGTGTATCTTGTAGACCAGGCCCATTGCAAGTTGCTGTACTCTGTCGTCTACTCTAAGCCATCCTAGGTTGTCAAAGTGGGCAGGGGTGAGGTGGGTTCTAGGAGTAAGGTCAAGCAGTAGTCTGACCAGTTTGTTTTGAGATGTTTGTAATTTTGTTTTTAGCGCCTTTGAGGTGCTTTGGTACCATGAGGTGCACGCATAGTCGTAGTACCCTTGAATGAGTGCTCCTGCCAGAGTCTTCAGGGTATTCTTGTTTACCAGAGAGAAGATCCGGTACAAGAATCGAGTTCGTTGGTTGACTTTTTTTATTACATTGGATGCCATTTTGTCACAGGAAAGATTAGCCTCTAGGATGGAACCCAGGTAGGTAATTTCATCTTTCCTTGTGACAATATTGTCACCCACTGTAACCGAGAAGCCGTCGGCCTTGCTGAGTTTGTTATTTGAACCGAAGAGAATGGACTCTGTTTTGCCCATGTGTAATGATAGTTTGTTGTCGGCGAGCCATATGCAGATTTTGCCTAGTTCTGAGCTGAGGGCTTTTTCAACCTGTAACTTGTTATTGTCAGAGACCAGCAGGGCTGAGTCGTCCGCAAACAGGAACAAGTTGCAGTCACAAGCTGACGACATGTAATTTGCATAATGACACTTTGATGAACATTGTTACTCAGCTGATAGAGTTGTGCCCTTCCTGATGACTTGTCGTACAGAACTTGTAAGTCGCTTTGGATAAAAGCGTCAGCTAAATGACTAAATGTAAATGTAAATGTAAAGTGAGATGTCTGAATAAGCAAGAAAAGATAAGGGGAAAAATTGTGTCCATAATAGATGCATGTATTTGCAGGTTTTTCGGTGTGGAGTTTGCATGTTCTGCCCTTGTTTGCCCGGGTTTCCTCCTGCGTCAAAAGACATGCATTTCTAGGTACAGTCCCACCGTTGTGCTTGACCATGGTGCATTTGGTTCCCCGGGGCGCATGCCTATGGCTGCTCACTGCTGCTAAGTGATTAGGATGGAGAAAATCAGTCCCCCATGCTGGTGCAACAGTATTCCCTTGATCGAAATGTTGATAAAGCAAGAGAATGAATGAATGAAAGATACAAAATTTCGAACAGATATAAAAACTAAAATATATCTGTTCATTTGACATATACAAAAGATAATAAAATAAAAAAAGACAACAAAAAGAGAAACAGATAAACAAATCATAGTTTACCCTGTTCGAAAAAGGAGTAGGAAGAAGTATACTTTTTTTATTTATTATTCCTACCCCTTTTTAACTATCACAAATTATATAATTTAATCTATTGTTAATTATACGTATGTATAAATGCTGTTACAATCCAATACAGAGACAGTTCATTTGACATTGACGATGGGGAGGAGATGTATTAACGGTGCTTCTGCAACAGGCAGTCTGTCAGTTAGCGTACACCTGGGTCTCTAGAGAAGGTCTGGAGAGAACGCCATTTAAAGGAACCCGCCAACATTATAGGAAATGCATTTTACCGTCTTCTCCAGAGTCAAGAAGATAGATACCAATTTCTTCTGTTCAGTCGAAAGCTATCCGACTGCAAGCTAGCCTAGTTTAGCACAAATGACTGGGCTAGCTTGCAGTCGGATGGCTTCCGACCGAACACACAGAGAGGAAATTGGTATCTATCTTCTTGTCTGACTCTGGAGAAGACGATAAGCGTGTTTCCCATAATGTTGGCAGGGACGTTGGAACTTTAAATCGGCAGGGAGTGCTGCCTTTCTGAGATTTTTTTTTTTCAGAGCGCCTTTAACATGATTTCTAATGTCCTTATAAATTAAAATGACGTGAGAGGGAGTGAGATGTACATTGTTCAGAACGGCTTTGAAATAGCCTATACGTGAATTCTAATGTATTTTTTTAAATATGACAACGTGGCAGGGGGGTGAGTGAGAGGAACATTAGTTGTTTAGAATGGCTTTGAAATAAGTTATTTCTAATGACCCTTTAACTGAAAATGCCGTGAGATGTGAGGCAAACGAGAAGAACATAATAATTGTTTTATTTAGATTTTTCAAGCCTACATTAGCTACATTTTCAAGAACTGTATGCTAGGCTTAGGCTATTGTCAGTGATTGACTAAAGAGAAACACAGTCAACATTGGGCATATTACAAGTCAGTTGAAGAAATAAAAACAGTTGAAGAAAGCCTTAATTAAGCGTAGTAGCCTATACAAGCATGAACGTACGGTTATATCTATAACCATATTATATGAGTATAGTGGACGCTCTGCGTCCTACTGGAATATATCCCTATATCAGTCTATACACTGAATAAATCTCCACATGCACCTATATACACCCATTCGCCTGGCCACACCCCCATCCGCTCCTCTACATAAGCAGGGGTGTGGCCATACTAACAGCTCCTTCCCAAGTCTTTCACCACCAAGGCGAAGACCACGGGGTCCTCAGTGAGTCCGACGCAGAGCGTCCGCTATACTCATATAACTATGGTTATAAATATAACCGTACGTTATAGTATTGTATAGCTACCGCTCTGCGTCCTACTGGAATACAGGAGCTGAGCAGAGCGGAAGCTCGACAAATGTACCCGCTGAGGCCCCCCACAACCATCAGAACCAGGGAGAACCCGAGCCCCCGGACCCCCCTAGTGGAGGACGGGAGGGAATCGGATCCGACTGTGCGAAGAGGGGTTTAGCAACTCAAACGCACAGGGTGAGCAGACCGTGGGACTTACCTTCCCACAGAAGAACCCATGACTACACAAACGCGCAACCCACATGCCACTAGGGAACGAACGGGAAGAAATAAAAACCCTGTTACAACCCCTAATATCACGGGGTCAAAGGCAAAAACCAAACCCTGTGGCAAGGCCGTAGCAGCGGAGCGCTAAGGAGGACCCAGCCCCAGGAAGGGACTGGACCCCCCGGAAAAGGGGGCCTGGCGAGGCCAACAACGCCGCAGCATCGAGACCCCACCAGGCGGTCACTAGTGACACCACCCCCCACATCGCCAGCGTATTCGGACAGGGCCCATCCAAGAGCAGGCCCTTCCCCCCTACAGCACGCCGCCCTGAAGCACTCAAGAGGCTACACACACAGCGGGACCAGGCAGTGCACCGGGGAGACAACCCCCAAAAGAGGTCGATCCCTCAATCCAGGCAACAGGCCACTCGACCTGAGCCTGGAGCACTGCGGACTAGACAGGCGCCAAAGGGGTCTGCCGAAAACAGCACCCCGGCGGAAGGGGCGTACGGTATGCTGTGCACCATGTCGCAGCCTCCACAAAAAAAACAACCCTCTAGAGGGGCCGAGGCAGAGAAGGCTGACATGATTGGCAGACGTCATGAAAGGTGCAGGGGCACACTCACAGGCAGACGGGGCCAAGCCCGGCCTACCCTGAGAGTCGACTCCGCTACCAACACACCTGGAAACCAACCACCACCTTGGTTCTAACATGAGGCGGTTGTTCCTATAACCCCCCAAGAAAAAACTCCAAAACTCCAAAACACAACTGCGGGTATACACTGGCTATACAGCAGTACAAGTGTTTCAGTTTTCAAGAAGGGGTTAACCCAGGCCAACAGGTCAACGAGAATGAGTTCGGACCTGGGCCCGGCGGACCGAGACGTACACAGGGATGCCAGAGGGGTACAAGAACCACCTCGACAGCCCCCTCCCAGCCCCGCCAAGCAGGAGAAGAGAGGGGCGAAAAAGAATGGAGAAGGACCAGGCTCCTTTAGCACAGCGCAAGGTACAACACAATATGGACCAAGCAACAGTGAAGGATAACATATCTCCATAACATCAAACCCTGCAACGCCCGGGCCGACGCGGAATTTCCCCCCCGAAAAAGCACAAGTCCCTCAGGGTACCAGAACAGCAGATCTGCTCCCCGGCGGACAACGGGTTAACTGACCTGGTCTGGCGCGACCAGAACCAGTCCTGTGTCCTAATCACGCCGCCATCCCCAGTCCCAGGAGGGGGGTAGGTACGCGTGTCGATCTAAAACATCACAGAGGGCGCCGCCAAGCCGCGCCCGGTGGCCCACCCCAAAGGCGTGAGACCCCCCCGCCAATGCTTTGATCTATTCCGTTATCTCCCCCCAGAGATGAACGAGAATTCATCGAGACTAACCTAGTACACTGGCGCTCGGAAGAGACAAAACTCCATCCTAGTTGCCCCACAAAAACGCTGTTTAAATGATGAGCAACCAAGGCGTGCAAGCCCATGCGTGGTTCCTATCAGAAGCACCCAGGGCCAGCACTATGTACACGTCGAGACCCAAAACATATCAATGGTAATTCTAACAAGAACCCAGATAACGTTCCCTCCAAGCCGCCTGGAAGAGCGGCAGGAAGCTGGCCAAGACACAGATATGGGTCCCATATGACGCGCCCGAGGGAAAACACCCCTGTCAACCCTGCCATATACAGAGAGAGACTTCCCACGTGAGTAATAATTGAAAAGACATATGCAACATTGAGCTATGTAACAATTGGACTAAGACTCTCTGAGGAGGAGGCTCTGAAACTCTGAGGAGGCTCCCTCACTGAGGGGGAGGTTCTGAAACTCACCGAGGAGGCTCTGAAACTCCCTGAGGAGGAGGCTCTGACCCAATATACACTACTAGTAGGGAGCAGAGCAGAAGAACAAATTGTCTCTACTGCATTGCATCACGTACCAAGCTCAAGACACATACAACAGAGCAGAACTTCTTTTTAAGTTCTACTCATCTTGACAATAACAGAGGTCCACAACATGGAGCCTGAAAATAACTCACGAAAGTCTCACAACCAATAGAAACGCGCCCAGTGACATACTCTATGGCGGGGGGAATTCCGTGGCCCACCGCCCAATATGGCGTGGGACCAGGAAACTCCCTCCCCCCCCCCTCCCTACCCTGTGATGCGCTGACCCAGCAACGTGACAGGAAGCCCGAAGGACAGGAGGTCCAACCCCCTGACCAATCAGAAAAAGGGGAGGGAGAGTTTATCAGTTCACCCCCTCATGACCCCTCACCCCTGATACGATGCAATGACAAAGCAGAGCCATGACAGCAGTCATAGCGTGCTACACGAAGCGCATGTATACCTGTCAAGGTAACAGCTTCACATAGGCTCATGTGCGAACCTGCCACCTGAATTTTTACACCTTTTCCTAAAGGAAGAAAAACACAGACCAAGAGAGGGCCAAGGGCCCTGGTACAAGAGCTTACACTTCTGTAGGCCAACACCTAACCCAGTTGTGGATCTTAACGACACACACAACCCTCCATCACAACAAAAAAGGGCAAAAGTACACTCTCACTACCGTAAGAGGAATGCCGTTTTTCATAACGAGAGAAGACACAAGTCCTCGATTAAGTACTGGTCACAGGCCTTGCTAAGTCCACATGACAGCGACCAAACAATTTTCAGAAAGAAAATTGCCTCTCTAAGCAGGAGCACAACCCCAGCAGAAGCTGAGGGATTACACCGTATCCCCAAAAACATAGTGAAACAACACACATATTATAAACAAAATCATGTTTGAGGGGAGGGGGGGGGCCCAGGGGAAAACCGGGGAAACCCACCCCTCACCACCTTACCCCTGATATGACTTGTTTGAACAGGTACAGCCCTGTTTATATGTGAAAAAACTTGCCACCTGTTTATTGTCATCACAAGCTGAGAGAGGGACTCATCCCTCGATCACATGCCACTATGCATAGCATTGCAGGGTAACCCAGCCAGTTGTGGGCTCAGCTACGTTGTCTAACGTTACATGAACACACACAACCTCTCATCATACAACAAAAACCCAGTTCATTTTTACTCACGTAAAAAACAACGCTGTTTTCTAGGTAGAGAGAAAAGCACAAGCTTCGGCCAGTGGTACCCAAGCTATACCAGCGATCAAGACAATTCACACACAGCACATGTCGTATCTCCAAATGTAGTGAAGCAACATACGTTTTGGAAAAAACTAAGTTATTAACAAAACATTCGGGAGGGGAAGGAAGGAAGAGTGGTGTAATGTCCAATGGACCCTTACCTGCACCAACGAACGCAGGACGAAAGACCGCAACACAGGCTGGTCTCCATGTTGACGAAAAGGTCTCTCGCTGGCGGGGCAACTCGCTCCGGCGAGACGCCCCTCATGGTGCAGGCCCGACTACATCTTTTGTCAAGGATGACGTCGTAGTCAGAGTGCTAGGGCCTGCTATCCTCACGGCTAATGTTTCAACGGTTGTAGCACAAGCTAACAGCTAACTCTAGGCTAACTGAAAGCATCAAGCTAACGTTCCCAGCCGAGTGAGCGTACGGGCAGCTAACCTCGTAGCTAACAGCTAACTGGCTAACAGTTAGCTCAACCCGGCTCGGAAGCAAGCTAAGCAGCTACCACTGAAAACTGCACAACGTGAGAAACGCAATACAGGCCACACTTCAGACAGCCGCTGCCTTTTCCTCTTCTCATCCGAAGAGAGAAGAGAAAAAAAGAAGACAACACGTCCCTCTTTAGAACGGTGTTTACCACAGCGGTGCCGGCACAAGTCCCTCTCGGACCATAGCCAACTTGGGCATGGGGTATTCTCATAATGAAACACCAAACTCACCTCCCTCTCGCCGGGTGATTTTCATCTTGAAAGCGGGGCCCGCGCGGTGACAGAGGGGACCCGTTTGTCCAGAGATCCGGGGAATTGAACCGCAGATTCGGATACAGTCCCAGGTAACAAAGCTCCCGATGAGGAGCTCATGCACGTGGGCATCAAACCAGAACCCTCTCCACGCCACTAAGAGGCAGCAAAAAAGGGTACCAGCCTGGAGCCGGCCTTCGTAAGTTGTGCAGCCGTTCCCCCCACAGCAACACACCTGGCGCTTCTGTCGCAAAACCATCACCCGCCTAGAGAGGCCGTCAGCCCTCACACGGCAGAGCACCTCTCAAGCAACGTGTCCAACTGCAGAGCCGGAGGTAATGCCTGTCCAACTGCAGAGCCGGAGGAATGCCGGCGGGGATTAGCTCAGCGACGCGAGCCCCTAATACGAAAATGCCGGTGGAGGTTAGAATGATCATCATCTTCTAGACACTCCGGTGGCGAAGACATTATCGCTGTATTTCCTCGAAAAATAGTGACAGAGAAAATAAAGATATAATGTCAACGCAGCTCCATCTCTTCAATGTAGCTCCTTTCCAACTATTTAGGCACTAAACTCAAGTGGTGTATACAGACACTTGCCGGTGGTGAAAATAAGGAAGGAGCTGTTAGTATGGCCACACCCCTGCTTATGTAGAGGAGCGGATGGGGGTGTGGCCAGGCGAATGGGTGTATATAGGTGCATGTGGAGATTTATTCAGTGTATAGACTGATATAGGGATATATTCCAGTAGGACGCAGAGCGGTAGCTATACGATACTATAACTATCAGTCTCATGCATGACCGAAAGTGGACCTTCGCTCAGTTGTATGTGTAAAGAAGCTCTCCCCAGGGCATTTTCGGGCAGGAAATACATAATTCTCAAGTGGTCTGAATGACACTGTATCATCTGCATTGATTTTAGTAGCCTCATTTGATTGAAGAAGAGGAGAGGAAGGAATCGTAGTGGCTAGCTGCTGCTGCTGTTGGTCTACTAGCACTGGCACAGATCGGGGAACAGTTGACTCTTCAATACCTGAACCTGTCATCTCTGTCTCTCTCCGACGTTTATTAGATTTAGTGGGACTGGTGGGACGTTTAGAAAATAAATTAAATATTTTCCTTTTCTGCGACATTCTGCGCTAGCTACATTTTTAGCAAGTCTGACTAGCTAAAATCTACTGACATAGGCTAGCTAGATTGCACAAGCCTATGATCTAGCTCATAGAGAGAGATATATCATAGCTAGCGCAAGCCACGGGCGGAGGAGCCTCTGAAAGCAATAATAACAGATTTGGTTTAAATTCGTTGTTTCACCTGTCACTCGAAAATCTATTCTGCTGCAATCTTGTCAGTTTTACACATATGATTGTGTACAGTGTAATGGTGAAGTGCTTTGAGCAGGATAAACGTGTTACAGTATATAAAAAGACCATTTTGTGCAGTAACTGAAGCTGCCGCACCCCCCCCCCCCCCCCCCCCCTTCCAACGTCTCTGAATGTTGGCGTGTTCCTTTAAATAACTGTAAAAGACACATCACACTGGCCAAATTAACATCAAGTTATTGTTCTAAATAACAAGCAATTCCTCTGAAATGCATGAACATTTTTGTTGGTGACCAGGTTTAAACATTATTTTAAAAGGCATTTCTGCCATATTCATCAGACAGCAGTGTGTCAGAGTGACAGGGTAACACGGGGGAGAGAAATGGAGCAACAGGTGACAGACTAAGAGCTCCTGGCACGTGCCTTGGCGAGCTGAACCACTTGAACGACCAACTCTTAATAACCATTTTGGCAAAACCTCCCAGTCAGCTTTCCCTATTTTCTATGTATGAAGCATGAGACCTGACCCCTGTGTGTTTATTCCTGCGCTGCATTGTGACAGTATCTTCAGGAAATTAAACCACGGCTGCCGGGGATGTACATATAATCACCATGTCCAAGGACTTCGTGAGCATCCGCAGAGAGGGCAGAAATCTCACTTTACAGCCCCAATAAAGCCATAAAACATCACCATCTGCATTTCGTAACACATTTCTCTCATTAGACACAAGCATGGAGGAGTGACGCAACGTACGCAATTCGCATTAGCGCCTCTCGTTCACATCCCACTGAGGCCCATAGCTGTGAGCAGTTCAGAACGCAGACATTACTACCGATCCATGTAAACCCACATGTCTGCTCGTGACACTTGTGATATAATTACGAGAGAGCATCCATGCAAACGCTCTCTCTGGTCTCTAGCCCAGTGTTGAGTTTGTTGCTGCACAAATGAGCCGTAAAAGTGGGCTGCTGGTAAAGATGTTTATCTTTATGCAGGTGTTATGACTGCAGCACCTCTGACCAATCACAACTCATTGTGTGTCACTGTAGGTCTTCCCATCAGATTGGCCCGGGGTAAACAACACTGGCACCTTGCAATTTGCCCTCACAGGTAGCTAGGGGAGTTGGGGGGGAAGGGGGTTCGGGTGGAGGAGCTTGAATATTCTTCAACTCATAGCAAATGGCAGGTCACAGGTCCAGATTATTTCAAAGACATTTGTCCCATTTCTCTCCAAGAGAAAATATTGGGTTTATTCTATATACTGTACTGTATGGGTTCTTAAACCTTCTTCAGCCCAGGATCCATACTTAGTCCATTTTGTCTTGATTCTGGACTCCAGACCCGTTATTTTGGTCATGTGATGGGCAGAGTACTCACTCTTGGGTTCACTCCTGGTGACTGACTCTATGAAGTTGAGTGGGGTCATGTAGAGCTGGCCCTCGTACTCCACGGAGCTGAACTGACGGAATCTGCTCTCGTGGGACGACATGTAGACATCTCCATTGTCAAGATCATACGGCCTCGTCTGTAGAGAAACACACACACAATCACACACACAATCACAATCACAAGCACAATCACAAAGCACTTCATGGCTATGGAAGTGAGAGCTACAGGGCGATAGTCATTGAGGCAAGTGCGTGTGGGTTTTTTGGGTACATGGACAATAGTGGACTTTTTTGCATGTGGGGATGACAGACTGTTTTAGGGACAGGTTGAATATGTCAGTGAATACCGGGGGCAAGTTGGTCGGCACAGAATTTTAGGAACTCGTACGGTCCTGCTGCTTTCCTGGTTATTCACTTTCTTTTTTTTTGTATCCACTTTTTCTCCTTCTTTTTCTGTTTTTTCTCCCATCCCAATTTAGTCGTGCCAATTCCCCCCTCCCCTGTCTTGATCGTTGCTCGCATGTGCCCCCCACTGGTCGGTCGTAGGGAGGGTTGAAGAATCTATCGCATGTCCCCTCCGATACATGCGGAGTCAGCCTGCCACTTCTTTTCACCTGCCAGCGCGGACTCTCATTGGCGAGGTGTAACGTGTGGGAGGCTCACACTACCCTCGACATCTCCTGTCCTTGCTGTGCAGGCGCCCTGACCGACCTGTAGGAGTTGCTGTTTACAACGACCAGACAGACGAATTCGATACCGGTGTCTCACTCGTTGGTGACGAGCGCTTACACCGCTGTGCCACCCAGCCGCCTATGGTATTCACTTTCTTAAAGGTCCTCCTCACCTCATGCTCTGTTAACCTGAACACTGAGTCTCCATCGGCAGTGGCTCTACTCTCTATTGCAGTGTAGGCTGTTGTTGGAATTTACAGCCTCAAACCGTGCATAGAAAGTATTGAGCTAATTTGCCAAGGACACATCAGTGTTCAGCATGGGGGGGGGGGGGGGGGGGGGGGGGTGCCTTTGTAGTCTGTCATCGTTCTGAGGCCCTGCCACATACCCCTGGAATCAGCCTGTTCAACTGAAGTTCCACCTTATCCCTGTACCGCCCTTTTGCCTCTATCACTGTTCTCCGTAGGTTGTTAGCGTGCCACCTTGTGCTCTTCCATGTTGCCTGTCACAAGCCCGACGTTGTAGGCTGAGGTGCGTGCATTCAGAGCTAAATGGTAAATGGTAAATGGCTGCTTTTTTATATAGCGCTTTTATCCAAAGCGCTTTACAATTTGTTACTCACATTTTACCCATTCACTCACATTCACACACCGACGGCAGAGGCAACCATGCAAGGTGCCAACCTGCTCATCAGGAGCAATTAGGGGTTAAGTGTCTTGCTCAAGGACACATCGACACGCTGCCCGGGAGGAGCGGGAAACGAACCGGGAACCTCCGGATTGCCAGACGGCTGCTCTACCTCCTGAGCCACTGTCGCCCCACACATAGGATCATGTAAAAGGTAATATTGAAATTGAAAAAGTTTTTAATATAAGGTTTGTTAATATTAAACAAGTGAAAGTATATACAAAGAGGAATGTAGCGAGGTGAAAGGTCAGAAATAGAGTCTGATAAGTGCCACTGCTGTATAGAATATACAACAATAGGAACGTAATAGATAGAATACACAGAGTATCTGCAGGGGCACACACAAGCACACACACACCTTTATGAAATATTGCAAAACGTATCCCGAATGATAAGCACTGTCTGAAAGACGGATTCCATTTGTCATGAACTCCATAGAAGCTTTTCTTGTCACGAAAAGCCTCAGTGGAACATGGACATGAAACGACAAAGAGCCCCATGCTTCAAGTCAATAATGGGGGGCGCATGTTATGTCAGCCATGTTTTTCATCCCTGTGCGCCAGATAATGTCCCTACAAATGTTCAAACCCAGTTAGATCTGGAGGCTGGCCTGGTGAAGACAGAGGACATCTCTCTGTGAGGTGGCAGGGCGCCAGGCCCACTGGGCACAGAGCAAACACCCAGGGAATGCATGCCCCCCTCAGCTTAACCATTAAACCCCCTCCAACCGCCCCTCCCACCCACCCCACCTCCCATCAAATGTCAGCGACTCCGCCAAGACCCGTGTCCAGTTTCTCTACGTCCCCAGATTCCTGTGTCTCCAGCTACCGGTCAAGGTTACCTCTCTCCATGGTGTGCAGGGGGGGGGGGGGGTGGAGGGAACAAGGTGAAGCTTGCAAACTAGACCTGCTTTACATGGTTTACACGTGTAATAATCTGTCAAAGGCTTTTCAACAATGTCAACACAGTTCAGAGCTGAACATGCTGTGTAATATAACCTAGCTTACACAACATGGCCCTAGGACAGATAGAACATGATCATACAGTAGGCTACCAGGTCTGAAAGTATTTGTATATTTTTCCACTATCATTTGGATAGTATGGGTAATGCAACGTACAAAGAATTAAATATTGCATTACTTGCGTTTACAATTTCGTGTGTTACATTTGTGTAATTTGTAATTGGTGGTGGTTATGTCACGTGGTCTACGAATCCGTGCGTTTGACCGTTTTCCCATTTCAGCACCAAAGGTTCGTGGACAGCTCCCGTGCGACGATGGGACATAAATAGGGACATATTAGCCATATTATATTAGCCATGTTCGGATGTCTGTGTACGAAATGTAGACGTCTAATAATTTAGTTCAGATATAAATTCAGCATGCAGTATTTGTTTAGTTGTCGAGTGAAAATATTAAATGTTGAAAATATTTCTTTCATCGTTCCCCGGCTATAATCTGCTGTTAGTACCTAAAAAGCGTTGAACTGTACCTTATCGGTTGCAGAAACGGATGGCAATGTCAGATGTAAAATTCGAGCCTCGACATGGCTCGCCAGTCCTGTTGTACGCGAACCATTACAGTAATAATATGCTGCTATACCAGCACTAGTCGCGACGCACGTTCCGGCTACGATACGTTTAAGCGTTTTTGCTGTCGTCGATGTTTGATTTCCAATTCCAACCGCAAATTTTCCGGTATTTGATGATACATTGGTGAATGTCGCAATAAGCCGGCGCAGGGCAGCCATAGTTGTTTATGTTAGTGTCATACGAGACAGCTGTGCGCCTTGGCTGCTCTGCTTCCGTTTCATCGCGAGAAAACCCGTGGTGGGCTTTTGCACTCCGGACCGTAACAACACCAGAGGTTAATGTATAGTGAGGGTGAAGGTACATTTGTGTTCTCTGTTGTAGCCTATATATAGCTGCAGCAATAATCCCCATAAAATGATTTTCGTGTCAGTGGAACTGTGTCTAGATGTGTGTCTTGAAAATTATTTGAGGAGTCGTTTTGCCCACTATATGCAGCCTGCCACAGCCGATCCTCTTCTTGTGTCCCTCTCTCTCTCTCTCTCTCTCTCTCTCTCTCTCTCTCTCTCTCTCTCTCTCTCTCTCTCTCTCTCTCTCTCTCTCTCTCTCTTTCTCACTCTCTCTCTCACTCTCTCTCTCTCTCTCTCACTCTCTCTCTCTCTTATCTCTCTCTCCCACCCCCCTCTCTCTCTCTCTCTCTCTCTCTCTCTCTCTCTCTCTCTCTCTCTCTCTCTCTCTCTCTCTCTCTCTCTCTCTCTCTCTCTCTCTCTCTCTCTCTCGTTCTTGTTTTATACCTTTGGGAGGAGAGGAAAAATAGTCTCTGCCAGGGCACGTCTGAACTGTGACAACCCCGCCCATTGCTAGTCCTGTGGTTTTGCACCTGCCTCGACACTCCTGCCACTTTGAGTGCAAACCTCCGGCAGCTCGACCATTACCTGCTGCACTGCAGTGCTGCTCAGCCCAGTAGCTCATCCTCACAAACCACGGCAGGACCTACGGGTTTATTATAAATAGCTATGAACAGCTACTACAACAGAACCTAAACATAAACGACACTGTTGACAGCGTGGGCTGACAGAGGGCTATTTGACCAGTAATTGTATGCTCCACCAGCAGATGAAGACAGCTTTTGGGTAGGGCAACATTTGTCACTTAAATATATTTACGCACGGCGTGTGTTTAATGTCAAGGGAAACATATACCTTGTCAGCCTGTCCTCGCAATATGTGCTAAGTAACGGACGTGGACGTAAACATGCAGTAGGTGACAGTGGCAACCAGGTACTACTACGCACAAGCGCTCCCTCCTCCGGACCTGTTCACTGAACTTTACCCGCTCCTCCGCACTGACGCGCCGGGAGGAGATTTACGCGATGGCTGTTCTGGGTGAAGTTGGAAGCTTCTTGCACCACGGCATTGATGGGCTCGGACAGGTCGGGTCCCATTTCTTCCTCACGCCCGTCGGGGATACCCCGACACTGTTTGGGGAGCACCTTGTACCCGGGGAGAGGCTCTCGCGGAGCACCACGGCGGATTTAACCCACCTAAAAGGAATTCTCAGGAGAAGACAGTTGTATTGTAGAACTGGATTTCATCTGGAGATACTTCCGGATGGAACTGTGCAAGGAACTAGAAAGGACCATAGTCTGTTCGGTAAATACTGATTTATTAACATTTTATTGGCCCACAAATATTAACTAATAGCTGTTGAAGTGTCTATGTATGCTTATTGTTGTTGTTGTCGTTGTTGTCATTTTATTATTATTATTATTATTATTATTATTATTATTATTATTATATTATTATTATTATTATTATTATTATTATTATTATTATGCAGCGCTACACTGCTTACTGCATGCTGCAACAACTACTACTACGATTACTATACTGCTATACTAAATAATGGTAGAAGAAGCATAGTAGTAGTAGTAGTAGTAGTAGTAGTAGTAGTAGTAGTAGTAGTAGTAGTAGTAGTAGTAGTAGTAGTAGTAGTTGTTGTTGTTGTTGTTGTTGTTGTTGTTTGCTTTCGTGAAATTAGAATAATGGGTTTCATAAAAGAAAAACGATGCCAATGCTGAAACAGGGTTGAATTTGGTATTATCTGCTTGATAATAATCTCCTGCCTTTGTGAAAATACCTAAAGAACAACTGATTTATTCTTCTCCAGGCATTCTGGAATTCATAAGCCTTGCTGTTGGGTTGATAAGCATAAAAGGGGTGGACAGTGGACTCTATCTTGGAATGAATGACAAGGGAGAACTGTATGGCTCTGTAAGTACTATTCTCATTCATCTCTTATACTTATTCATGTTGCGTGAATTTTGTATTATGAGCGCATGTAAAAAATGTTTTAGCACAAAAAATATCCAAAGAATAAATGTATTGTCAACACAAACATGTCTTTGTATATTTCACATAATCAAGGATCTGGACCATTTCAACGATATATGATCTAGTTTCTTTTTTCTCTCCTCACAGGAGAAACTGACAGCAGAGTGTGTGTTTAGGGAGCAGTTTGAGGAGAACTGGTACAACACCTACTCCTCCAACCTCTACAAGCACGGGGACAAAGGGACACGTTACTTTGTGGCATTAAATAAAGACGGCACATCGAGGGACGGGACCAAGTCCAGGCGACATCAGAAATTCACCCACTTCTTGCCGAGGCCCGTGGACCCCGAGCGTGTGCCAGAGCTGTACAAGGAGATCCTGGGTCACAGCTGAGACCGGGCAGCCTCTGGTCCGGACCCGGTCCAGGAATAGCTGCTTAACTTGTTGCTGCAGCCCCTCACAGGGAGCAGAGGAAGAGGGAGACCAGAGGGATGCGGCCGGTCCGGCTGGTAGACAGAAGAGTCGGCCCACATGGCGGATGAAGGCCCCGGGGCCTCCCCTCGGAATGCACAGGCCATCTCTCAGCGACCAGGAGGACGGTCTAGAATGTCTGACATTGTCAACTTGCACGCCAAGCAATGAGGGGGCCGTTTGTTTCAGTGGCCAAGCGACCCCAGAGAGTACCTGAGAGTACCTGTGTGTGGAATAGGAGAAGAACAGGAAGACGAGCACACAGAGAGAGAGAGAGAGAGAGAGAGAGAGAGAGAGAGAGAGAGAGAGAGAGAGAGAGAGAGAGAGAGAGAGATGCTGAGCGGCCAGGTAGCCTCTCCTCTCTGCCGGATCGGAAGTGTTTGTTGGACAGAGACGCCAGTTGGCATGGAGTCCATGGGAATCTGTACTATCAAGAGAATGGTATTTTTATTTGGGTACTGTGTCAGAGAGCCTTGTAGTTTGTTCAGAAGGACTTTGAAGGAATTCACTTTTTTTTCCATACCTGTGACTAGACTTGTTTTGAAAAGAGCAATATGTAAAAAAAAATTATTTATTCATTTTTAGATACATATATTTATGTTATATATTTATTTATTTGAGAATATATTTTTTACAGTTAGATACATGCAGTATAGAGAAACCACTAGAAATTGTATCGATAATATGTAAAGATTGAGACACTGTACTGTCTTTTTTATCTGAGAAAAGCCTTCTCCTATTTTGTCTTTTATGGTGGCTCAACACACTGATATAGGCCTACTATTGCTATAATATGGGGTGAAATTTGCAAGATTTTAAACCTTAACCAAGAGTCCCACCTAAACCCAAATGCATTTGATCAAACTTTTGGAGACAATGAGTGCATTACTAAAGAGTAAAGACCATGTGTCTTTTTGATGAAAAAATTAATAACATTTAGTGAAAAATCAATCATACTGTAATATGATTGATAATGACTGTTACGTGTTACGTAAATGCAGAATTAAATGCAAATGTGGCACAAACCATGAACCACACAAAACACTATAAACATTATTTTTTTCAAGCTTTGGTTCAAAATTGAAGATATTCTGTTTTTTTTGCTGGTAGGCTGACAGTAAACCTCCAAAGTCCCCCAGATTCATAGAGTTTTAACAGTTCTACTTTTCTAAAGAAGTGTACTTTGCCGGTTGACTGTGTCTTTCAAATTTGTGTGAGTTCAAACATATAAACCCACTTACGAGATCAATGTTGTCTTTCTTTATGATTGCCATTATGCTGAGAGACAAGACAAGAGTTCCCATGCATGCATAAAACTTCAAAGCCCCTCTCCCGAAGCCTCTGAACGTGGCGGCCTCGCAATGACACGATCAGGGCCAAATAAAAACTGACCTTTACCTCTGGTCCAACATTTTGGCAGCTGTAGAAAACTGGAGGTCGGAGCGATAAGGATTAAGTAATCTCTGTTGACAGTTTCAGAATTATACTCTTGATGAAAAGTTTTATGTAAAAATGAGATTCGAGGTTGGGTGAGACATCTCCAGGGATCTTTTGTATACCTTGGATTTCCTTTTGTAACACCTTGCGCTCACATCTGCTGACAGCTTCAAGCATAGCAGAAATCTGTTCCATAAAGATGGTGGATATGTCTTTGTGTAAAAAAGAAAATGTTTCACAGAGAGATTGTCTTACAATATCCCTGCATTTTCAGTGATAGCCACAAATTATTTATAGGGGCTTGTCCTCGAAGGTAGAGGCGATCTGGCACTCTGGTGCCTGTATTATGCTATTCAACTAACC